>NC_137018.1:14376818-14734318 GCF_032717465.1 Coenobita brevimanus | reverse complement strand
ATTGGTCTAGTGTCCACCCTTGAGAGTTCCCAGAATTCTTTAACTGAGTTAACTGAACCTGCTTTGAGGAGTAACTTAAATTCTCATGATGGAGCTCCTCTTTTGAGCAGTAACGTGGGTGACACTCTCAAGAGTTCATGTGCTAATTTCCTGTCTGAAGGTTTTGTCAGTCCTCTGGACAGTAATGACAGGAAATCAGTTAAAATATATCGTGATACAGGTGCTTGCCAATCCCTTATGCTGACCAGTGTTCTAGGCTCTAATGTTAATTCCTCTGATGAAACTGTAATCTTACAAGGTGTAGGGAATAATTAGTTCTCTGTCCCTCTGTGCAGAGTGAATTTAGAGTCTGATTTTGTTAATGGTTCCGTTATGGTTGGGTTGGTTGAGACACTCCCAATGTCAGGTGTAACTTTCTTACTTGGAAATGATATTGGTGGAAGTCAAGTGTGTCCAGCTCCTCAGTTGTCTAGTGAGCCAGTGGCTGCGACCCAGGATTGTGGTGTCCCTGATGTGTTCCCTGCATGTGCTGTCACTAGGGCTAAGTCTAAAGTTACTGGTGATTTAGAGGATAATGATGATGATGATGTTATCCTAGTTGACACTTTTCTTCCTAATTTGGACCACTCACCAGATGAGGCAGTACCCCGTAGTGTTTATAATTTGTCTCGTCAAGAGTTGATTGAGTTGCAGGTTGCTGACCCTGAGTTGAAAGGTCTTGCTAACTCTGCTTGCAGTGAGGAAGAGTCAGCTGGTGCTTCTTCTTGTTATTATATAAAGTCAGGAGTACTTATGAGGAAGTGGAGACCCCCAACAGCATCAGCCGACTGTGAATGGGAGGTTGTACATCAAGTTGTCATCCCTCGTGTTTGTAGGCAGGATATCATTAGAGTGGCTCATGATTCCAGTTTGGCAGGACACCTTGGAGTGAGGAAGACTGTTGCACGCATTTTGAAACACTTCTACTGGCCAGGTATCTTCAGGGATGTTTCCTGGTATTGTAAGTCTTGTCACACCTGTCAAGTTGTGGGGAAGTGTAATCAGACCGAAAAGGTTGCAGCTCTAGTTCCCATTCCTCCTTTTGAGGCGCCTTTCACCCGTGTGTTGGTGGATATTGTGGGCCCTCTTCCTAAGACTTCTTCAGGATTTTCTTAGGTGTTGACCCTGATTGATATGGCTACTCATTATCCTGAAGCCATTCCACTTAGAAATATCTCAGCAAAGAATGTGGTTAAGGAAATGCTAGGGTTCTTCACAAAGTTTGGTCTGCCCAAGGAGGTACAGTCAGACCGGGGAAGTAATTTCATGTCAAACGTTTTCAAGCAGTCTCTGAAAGAGTTGGGCATCACCCAGATCACATCTTCAGCTTACCATCCCCAGACCCAAGGAGCGTTGGAGAGATATCATCAAACACTCAAATCGATGCTCAAGAAATACTGTTTGGAACATCAGAAAGACTGGGATAAAGGTCTTCCATTCGTTGTATTTGCCGCAAGAGAATCTCCAAATGAATCACTGGGCTTCTCACCTTTTAAACTACTGTTTGGCCATGAAGTAAGAGGACCCCTTAAGTTACTCAAGGAATGCTGGCTGTCGGAGGAAGATGACGTCAACCTGCTGGAGTATGTGATGAAGTTCAAAGAACGGCTGTCCACTGCTTTACAGCTGGCGAGAGAGAATTTAGGAGCTGCTCAGAAGATGAAGACTTGGTATGATAAGAAGTCCAGGTTACGCCACTTTCAGCCAGGAGATCAGGTTTTGATTCTGCTACCAGTGCATGGGCAACCTCTTCAAGCCAAGTTTAGTGGTCCTTATTTCGTGGAGAAGAAACTCAGTGATGTCAACTATGTCATCGCCACACCAGATCGTAGAAAGAACAAGCAACTTTGTCACATCAACATGCTAAAGTTATATCACAGGCGGGACGAAAATAATCCAGTCTGCACTGTAGCTGTTCCACCCGAGTCTGCAAGTGAAGCTCTCCCATGCAGTATGAGCCTGAGTGATAGTTTGGGGAAGAATCCTGATATCATGAATGATCTCCAGACTAAGCTTTCTCATCTAGCTCCCGAGGAAAGGCAGGAGTTTTCGGCATTATTGCAGGAGTACCCGCAAGTGTTCTGTGCCACTCCAGGAAGAACTACTGTGTTGATGCATGATGTCGATGTTGGAGACGCAAAGCCAATTAAACTGCCTCCTTACCGTGTGAACCCAGTGAAAGTTCCTCTCATCCAGAAGGAGCTTGGCTACCTGTTGGACCACAAGATGATTGAGCCCTGTCAGAGCGAGTGGAGTTCTCCTGTCACTTTAGTCCCTAAGCCAGGTGGGTCACAGCAGCTTTGCATTGACTACAGACGTGTTAATCAGATAACCAAAACAGACACTTACCCTCTCCCTCGTGTGGAAGATTGCATAGACAAGATCGGAAAGGCTAGGTACATAAGTAAGTTTGATTTGTTAAAGGGATACTGGCAAGTACCTATGACTGAACGTGCTAGGGAGATCTCATGTTTTGTAACACTAGGAAAGACTTTTGCATGTTCTGTAATGCCATATGGTATGAAGAATGCACCAGCCACATTTCAGAAGCTCATGAATGTTGTAACAGAGGGTTTGGCAGGGTGTGTTGTTTATATTGATGATGTATTAATCTTCAGTGACAACTGGAAAGATCACCTATGCCATGTCAGTAAATTTCTTGAGCGTTTGGTTCATGCTAATCTTGTAGCTAATTTATCAAAGTGTGAGTTTGGTCAAGCTAAAGTTCAGTACCTTGGGTACGTAATTGGTGATGGACATGTTGCACCACCAGGAGCTAAGGTTCAGGTTATAAGTGATCTTCCCAGACCTAAAAGTGGGAAAGAGCTACAAAGATTTTTGGGAGTGGTAGGTTATTACAGGAGATTTGTTCTTAACTTTTCAATTCTTGTATCACGACTTACAGACCTACTGAAAAAGGGAGTTAAATTTGCCTGGACCGATAACTGTGAATCCTCTTTCACCAAACTTGGGGCTGTCCTATTAAGTCAGCCAGTGCTCGCTGCTCCAAATTTTGCTGAGCCTTTTGGGATGGCTGTTGATGCAAGTGATACAGGAGCTGGGGCTGTTTTGCTGCAAGAGGATGATCAGGGTATTGAACACCCTGTATCTTATTACAGTAAGAAGTTCACTCCACCTCAAAAGAACTACTCAACTATTGAGAAAGAGCTTTTGGCCTTGATTTTGGGTTTACAGCATTTTTCATTTTATTTGTGTTCTGGTTTTGACCCCATAGTCATTTATACCGATCATAACCCACTGAAACTCCTTAGTAAGTTTAAAGATAAAAATCAGAGATTGACAAGATGGAGTCTACTTCTTCAGGAGTATTCATTAGACATGCAACATGTCAAGGGGAAAAAAAATGTTATTGCAGATTGCTTATCTAGACTTTAGACATATTGTTTTAGAGTAATAAGAAATTTCCTTTGTAAATTTCTTTTTCTTTGTGGGGAGGTGTTACATAGCCTATGATTTCATCATCCTTTGTGTAATTTTTAACGCACAGTATGCTGCATGTTTGATCACGAGTGTGTTCTGCCTCAGTCCCCCTTCTACCGTTGTAGTAGAGTAAGTCGTCCTTTCTGTTGTTCAGAGCGGGATTGTCAACTCTTTGTCCCCATGGCTTCATTTGCGTGTCCTTCTTACAAGTTGTATCAATCTCTGCTGGCCCCTATATAATGAGCTCAGTCTCTGCATTATTGCCACTTAGATCTGCTCCTCATTTTGTTCACATCTCTGTCCTCCCCTGTACAGTTATTACTGTGAGTGCTCAGGAAGTCTCCAACCATCTAGCAGCTGTGTAATTTGAGTATAACTGTTATTGCATTTTTCCTTGTACTGTGTAGCGTAAGGTGTTAATTTGTGGACCTAGTGAGGTTTTTGTAATGTATGTAAGGTTCTTGTCAGCCATCATTAATAATATTTTGTATCTGTAATAATATATCTGGCATTCACTGAGTATTGTCTGGTATCTCATTTTATCAGGGCTGACTTAGATAAATTTACTCTTGCTAATTTCGTGTTAATAGAGGCTATTGCAGTTAACCATATATTTAACCTGTTTTTTGCCATTACATTATTTTTATGAGTCCTGAATGTTTTGTTGTTAGTTTGAGCATTAAACTTTAACTTGTAATTTTACCTAACTCTTTTGTTTTGAACCTGGAACTTTACGGGACAGTAGTGATTTTTAGTATTCTCACTTAAAGTGTACATTATCTTTCTCTGTTCCGTAACAATATATATATATATATATATATATATATATATATATATATATATATATATATATATATATATATATATATATATATATATATTCTATGTGTCCGACTCTGGGCAAAGGCTTCAGGGCCTATCCTAAGGCCCAGCAGTCCTCCTACACACTTCCACATGTCACCATTTTGGCGCTAACACCCACCATCCATATTGAACACATGCTTGGGCTGTCTCATACAGGACTGGTGTACTGGTATTAGCCGGGTTTTTTTTTAAAGACATTTCGGCGAGTTTTCTGGTAGAGCAATGAAGTTCGCTTTTATGAAATTCAAATTCTTATACTGTTCCCTGCCCCAGCCGCGATGCATATTCCTGAACTCGGGACTAGTATATACAGGCTCCGCCCCCATGGCCGTCATCCTTTGGCTGGGCTCCTCCCCTGGCGTATTACCAACAATGATCTCATAAATAACCTTTTAAAACACCCTTATATGTGTATAAATGAAGGGTAATTTATAAGCAATTACTGCAGATATATATTTTATGGCCTTATGCCATTAAGTTTCCTCCTTTCTTAAGGTACACTGTATAAAAAGCACATGGTGTAATAAGTTTGGTCAATGGTATCACTGCTTACTTCGACGATATTATTCATAATTCCGCCTCACAAACTCGAGATAATGAATTTGAATGCATAACTTCTTTGCATCATATTTAGCTAAAACATATGTACTTGCACGTTGTATGATTTTTTAAAGAATTTTGTGTACTAATAAGCATAGAGTAGCCTATTGGCATTACGTTTAAGGTACAGTCATTGATTACAACACCCATTTTTATTAACGATAGATCGACATTCTCTGAGCCCGCGTTCATTCAGACATGGAGGCTGTAAATATACACATGGATAGCTTCCAAACTACTGATATTGTGATCGAGGAGGAATGTATGACTTTCAGGACAAATGTAAAGTGTAAGGAAGATTTTCAACGTTGGAAAGGTTTGTTTTGTATGAAGAATCGTGTGTGCTTCAACAAGTACAAGACGTACTCTGTTGGGAAGAGAAAATTGTTTCGCCAGACATTGAAATGCCACCATGGATTTCTACATAAAGGCGTCAAAAAGACAAATACTGGGTAAGTATTAGGCTATTAGCTACTCATTAAAAAAAACCTCCTTAACACTATGGGTCCAAGCTCTCTGGGTTATAATCTCCAGTGATTGGGGTTGGATTTGCTATGATCTTTCTTCATGTTGGAATGTCCTGTGCTACTCTTTCCTTGGTATTCATCTCATGCTGAACTGTGGCTTGATCTCCAGTTTTTTCTTGGTCTTTAAACTGGCCTCCTTTCAGGAATCTCCATTAGGTTTAGTTATATTTACATAATTTTGTTCTACAAAGGGAGTCAAAAGGGGCGAAGACCCAACCTGTTAGGCTACACTAGGTTAGGTTAGGTTATGCTTGAGAAATAAAGGCTGTTGGAGGGTGCATCACTAAAAGGTTAACTTTACGCAGAGCTGAACTATAACGACTAACTTAACCTAACCACATAGATAGGCCTACTACTTATAGCAAAAATTACAGACCACCAGAGTAAGCATGCAACTCTTCTTTCAATAATATCATTTTGATGCCTGGATACTCACAATAGGAAACCACGGTTATTTCATGGGGTTGATCAGTGGCTTCAGTTTATATCATTAAATTTTATAATCTTAATACCTAGGCTATGTGTAATGACTGCATGATAAACTTAGCGGTAATCAGTAGGCCAAATAGAGTCTGGGTCTAAAAAAAAAAGGCATATAAAGCTCATTGCTGCACAGTTCTTTTGTAAATACATGAAAACTGCTGGACTGCATTTTCAGTCTTAAATTTGAGCTTTCTTTGATAAATATTATACTACAGTATTTTATACATCACGCCCTGTAGTATGTTTTCTTTTGATTTGAAGATTTTGTTTTTTTTTCTTTTTAAGAAAAATATTATGTACTGTAATCATTGCTGTTTTTTCACAGTTGCAAGGCGCTTATGGATGTTGAGATCAAGATTGTACACTCAAGATCTTCTGAACAGATAAGGTCCTTTCCATGCTTCATGACAATCAGGGGAAATCACAACCATCCTCTTAACACGGCTGAGGTTCTGAATGAACTGAGAGTTTCTCCATGCACCAGAGAGATGTTCAACGATTACTTCAGACAAGGTAGGATATATGAAACGTTCTTTTCATGTGCATAAACCATCAAACTTCAAAGATTTCTTTTCACAATTGGTATTGTGTTCTCCCAAGATGAAATTTTGCCAGTGATCTTTTGGAAGAACACTAAACAAGTTTTGGCACCATACATCAACTGCATCCATTTATAAATATGTAAGAACACTATGCATGCAGTGCATTCATATGCAACCAAAGTATACATTAAGTACATTTTGTGATATTCTGCATAAATGTGTGTGTGTGTGTGTGTGTGTGTGTATTTACACACACACACACACACACACACACACACACACACACATTACTATATTTCAGTCCTTCATATATATACGTTATTACTATTTCATTCCCTTTTTTCAGAACTCTTATATTGTGTGGTGAAGCTTATGCGTCTTCTTCCCCAACCAGTGCAAAGTGCATAACAAGGTTAAGAAAAAAGAAACAAAAATGGTTATATAAGCTCTATGTTTTAAGATAAATAATATAAGCTCTTAGATTAAGATATATAATAAAAGCTCTAAGCTTAATACTGTATATGTAATATAAGCTCAAAGTTTAAGATATATAATATAAGCTCTAAGCGATATACATAATATAAGCTCTTAGCTTCAGATTATAATAAAAGCTCTAAGATTAAGATATATAATATTAGCTCAAAGTTTAAGATATATATATATATATATATATATATATATATATATATATATATATATATATATTTTTATATGTAATATAAGCTTTAAGCTTAAGATTTATATAATATAAGCTCTTAGCTTAAGATATATAATAAAAGCTCTAAGCTTCAGATATATAAGCTCTAAGCTTGAGATATATAATATGAGCTCTAAGTTTAAGATATTTGTGCATGCAGTATTTTACAAGCAGCAAAATCAAATGAAACTTGTTTCTTCTTTCCTAGGCCCGTCGTTCCATCCCTTCCATTTGCTTTTTACGAAGCGCAGTGAATACGGTTACAGTATTCATACACCCCCATCACAGGATGGTTATTATAAATGATGTGCTTATCTTTTGCAGGTATGGCACCAGGTCGAGCATACAGGCACCATTTGTTAAAGATGGATGTAACAGATGACTTGCATGATCAAGCCAATAAGTCCAAGAATCCTTCTCCAAAGAGTGTTGAATATATGTGGACGGTATGGAGGCAGAGTGAGCATGGAGGACTAAATACCCCATCAATGTTTGATGCAATAAGGATATATGCAGAAGATCATCCAGAACTCATTCTGAAAATTAACCAAGAAAATGAAAAGTTTGCTATAGTTTTGGTTACCCCCTTCATGATGAGAGCACACAGGCAACTGAAAGAGGCAAGAGAAGTGGTGTTCATCGATGCAACGGGCTGTGTTGATCAACTTAACACAGCAGTTATACCATTCCTTTGTGCTGGACCAGCTGGGGCTGTGCCATTGGCTGTGGTTTTCACTTCATCTCAAGATGAAGCAACATTAACTAAAGGTAATTAATGTGTATAGTGCATCCTTCAATTCTCAGTTTCCATTTTTTTGTGTGTACTAATCTTTCCAAGTCTCTAATGAATGCAAATTATATATAATTTTCTTCTTTGTGCAATACAGGGTTTGGTATGGTAAAGGAAGTTCTTGGGGACTGCGCCTTCTATGGGAACGGACATCCGCAATCCTTTATGACGGACAATTGCGATGCACAAAGGAAGGCCTTATCAGTCATCTGGCCTACTTCCAAGCTATTCCTTTGCGTATTTCACATACTGCAACAAGTATGGCGATGGCTTCTTGATTCAAAGCATGGCATCAATAAAAATGATCGCCAAGAACTAATGGCTGCAGTAAAATCTCTTGTTTATGCTGAGTCAAGCAAGGCTTTTGATGAATTGCTGGAGAAGATTTTAAGCAATCTGTTTGCTGAGAAATACCCCAATTTCAAATGGTAATATATTTTTCTCATCATTAGGTAAAAAAAGTTAATTTGTCAAATAAACATTGACGGATATCCAACTGGATATTACTGAGATTCGGTTGGATACAGGATAGTAGAAATATTACCGGATATGTTGGATAACTGTATCATAACAAGATATCCATTACATCCCTATAAATTCTATCTTATCTGTAATAATTCATGTTATATACACCTATATACTGTATATATACGTATAGTGATTTGAATTACATATTTCAGCTACCTCATCACCCTAGTCCAAAGGCGAGAGGAGTGGGCCATTGCCTTCAGAGCTGGTGCTCTGTTAAGAGGCCATCACACTAACAATTACTGTGAGGCAACGATGTGCATCATAAAGGACAATGTTCTTAATAGGTAAGGATTAAGCTTAACTTAACATATTTGAAGAGTAATTTATCTAACTTGGCATTACTGCACAAGGCCATATTTACTTGTATGTGGGCCCAAGGCCACACCCCTAAAAATAATGAGAAGAAATTAATATATGAATTGGTGAAACAAGCCATTCCACTACCTGGTTGGCCCTTAGTAACTATTACAACACTCCCATTCACATAGCATATGAATACAGACTCCCTAAAGTTATATCTACTTGTTTGTTGGGTCTTATATGGTGCACTGGAAGAGGTATTCTTCATAGCAATAACATGTCTTTGAAAGGTGACCCTTGTACGTAGTGTCACCTAATTAATAAGTCTTTCATTATTTTTCAGATGCAAGGCCTACAACACTGCTCAGCTGGTAGTGTTTATGGCAGAGATCTTTGACTCCTACATGAGACAGCGTATAGTGGATGTGGCACTGGGTCGACGACGAATGAAGAGAGTGATTGTGGGCACACTCCCTTTGGAAACAGTAAAACCCTTAGGTGGTGGGATATACCAGGTGCAAAGTGAGAATGACCCAGGACAAATGTATGTGGTAGACCTTAATATTGGTATGTGCACATGCATCAGAGGAAACAATGGTGCAATCTGCAAGCATCAGGTTGTATGTGCTAACCATGGAATGACTGTGGTGCCCCAGATGCTTGTGCTGAACAGTAGCACCCGTCTTTGGTTGGCAGTTTTAGCCCTTGGTGAAGGTAAAGCCCCCGCAGAGGGTTTTTTCAAGTCTTTGAAAGAAGTACAAAGTGGTGAAACAACTGAAGAAAATTGTAAACCTGATATTGAAGGAAATTCTTCCCATGATAATTGTACAGAATCACAGATAAAAACAGAAACACCTGATGTGATGTCAGCAAGTAGCATTATTGATGAGGAACATGCTGAAAATGAGGACATTAATGCACAGTCACATGAGGCTGCAGAAGCACTTGTGAAAACATGTGCTAAATATGGTAATGCAGACACCCTCTTGGGTATTAAAAAATTCATAGACCGGTTGAAGTTTGCAAAATCAGCAAATCAGTTAAACAGTTTCTTGAACATTATGGGATCATCAATGAAAAAAGGAGCTGGTCGTGGGAAGATACCTTGCCAGCCAACTTCAATTGCAAGGAGAACCCCAGGTATGCCCAGAGGAGCTGCTACCCTTGGTAAAGGACGTCGACCTTCATCAACTCTAACGTCAAGACCCAAACGTCCTCATAACCTAGCCCATAATGTTCACAGCAATGTGGCTAATGCCAAGTCCCATGGTACTGGTCACTGATCTGAAGTCCAAAAATTTGATCAGAACCATGAAACTTAATACTCACACACACACACACTCTCTCTCTCTCTCTCTCTCTTGTTTTATTCTTGTTTTCTTGATACTAAACCCTATCCTTTCCTCTCAGTTCTGGAACTTATGGTAAATATACAAAATCACTGCTCCACGCCAACGTGTATAGGGACCTACCCACTTTTTCCCGAAACAACTACCTACTAATCCTGTATTGAAGATTCTAGGTTATTACTTATGTCTGTAACTGCTCCCTACACAAGGAAATATTCTTGGTTGTTGTTGTCAAGTGGACTTAGAATCTGACAGGGGTCGACCGAACTCTGAACTTTTTGATGTATTAATATGGGCATTGTAACGACGAGCACTCACTAGAACCTTCACGGAAGGTAAGTACGTAATGTATACTGTCTTGTTGTAAGACTACTATACACATAGGCATGGAGCTGTGATTCTGTATTTACCGAACATATTATTATCCTTAAATATTTTACTTCCTTTGGTACTTTAATATTTTTGATGTGGTCAGGTTGTTCCCTTTTATTGAAAATTATAATGCTGCTCTTATTTTTTATCCTGAGGCCTGTATATATATTTGAATAGGTCAGTATATGTACGTATCATCCTGCACATTTCTTCTGTCCATGCCATCAATAAAATGGAGGGTTTATTTTGAAATTTTCGTCATGAAAACCTCCTTCCTTTTCCATACTACATACACCTTAACACTCTACCCCCATATCTCTCTCTCTCTCTCTCTCTCTGGTCATCTGGGTGATGTACAGGCGACGGCAGACTGCCAAAAATCGCCCACCCAATACCTAATAAAGGAAAGTAGTCCTATGTCATATCTTCTAAGAGAGGTTTTGGTTACAACAGACACCTTCAGCCAATGACCTATCATTTGGAAGAAAATATGACACAGTACTCCTCCCCTTGAAAGATATCAGAGGGACAGATTTGGGTTAAGTCTGCTGTCAGCTGTACTGGTTCATCAGAGACATTGAGCATCATTAGTGTTTCTCCCCACGTCTTGATCAGGACACAGGATTTTCTGTTGAGAGTAGTTAGGAAACTATGATTTTGAAGATATTTTCATGTAGATTAGAAGGAAGAAGTGAACTACAGACTCATTTTCCTGAGGGTGTTTATTGGTAATAAAAATGGGTGTTGTAATCAATGACTGTACCTTAAACGTAATGCCAATAGGCTACTCTATGCCTTATTAGTACACAAAATTCTTTAAAAATTCATACAACGTGCAAGTACATATGTTTTAGCTAAATATGATGCAAAGAAGTTATGCATTCAAATTCATTATCTCGAGTTTGTGAGGCGGAATTAAGAATAATATCGTCGAAGTAAGCAGTGATACCATTGACCAAACTTATTACACCATGTGCTTTTTATACAGTGTACCTTAAGAAAGGAGGAAACTTAATGGCATAAGGCCATAATATATATATTTGCAGTAATTGCTTATAAATTACCCTTCGTTTATACACGTATAAGGGTGTTTTAAAAGGTTATTTATGAGATCATTGTTGGTAATACGCCAGGGGAGGAGCCCAGCCAAAGGATGACGGCCATGGGGGCGGAGCCTGTATATACTAATCCCGAGTTCAGGAATATGCAGCCGGGATTCGATCCCGGGTCCATTAAGACTGGAGGCCGCCTTACTACGAATTCAGCCATTGCTTACTCGTTTGAACTTTTTTTTTCCCCTAGTGATAACAGGCCCCATTACCATTCAGTGGGAATGATTGTTCTATTCCAACGAGATGTCTTCGCTGCATGCCCCCTCTGGTCAAACTATGTGCCAATTTGTCGTTAATTCATATATGATTATTACCATGTATATAATGCCAGTACCCACATATAATGGCACATGTTTATTTACTTCTTGGAAATTGGCCAATTACTGACGTATTGAAGAAATGTCGGCCTCTGTCAATAAACGCAATTTACAATATTATGGAAAAGAAACCATAAAATTATGGTAATATCAGAGATATGAGGAGTAGAACGCGTCAGATCACCTGGTTAGAGTTCTTTGCCCCGTCCAGTAGTGTAAAGGATGTGTTCGAATGCCTGGCTCGTTTGTGGTCATAACACTGCCCGTCAAGCGTCTCTGGTCTGAGATTAGTAATCATGAGTGTACCTATGTCACCAATATAGATTAATGTAAAGAGTCGTGATATACTGGACAGCATGGAGATTGTGTATTTGTGAGTTTGCCTCTCTAGTCTCTAGGTAGGTCTTTGCATCACTCCCTCCTCTGTCTATCTTGCATCATAAGTGAAAGTGAGTCCGAGACACTGAGGTTAAGGGGTTTTACTGTGACATGGTTATAGTGCTCGCTGCCTCCCCTGCACTTATATGACGTGACCCATTGATAGTCAGAGTGACAGCTAATCTTTGGCTGCCAACCTCCTACTCCATCTCCTACTCTCAACAGTCTCCTTCTACTGCTACTGGTATCTCACTCTGCCTCCTACTGACGCCTGATGATTTCTGGGTATATAATATTACTCCCTGGATTCTGGCTGGCTGACGTGTGTGTGTCTATAGTGTCTAGCACGCTTCCATCATGTGGTTAAATGGCTTCTGTGAGTGTGTTTGACAACATCATGTGTTCTGACATTCTTGGTAGTCTACGGCCAGAGGATGTTTGCGTTTTCTCTTCCTGATCAACCCGCTTATTTCATTTTGTGCTAGTGTAACATATTGTGCAATGATTATATTAATGTTTATATATATATAAAAAAAATAATTTTGTTTTACGCCAGGTATCCCCGAAGGGCTAAGGCGTTGCCCCTGGGTAGAGGACTTTTGGACTGGAGCGTGTAGCATTTTATGACCGGATGCCCTTCCTGATGTCTACCCATGACCCTTGGGTGGATTCGATCCTCCGACCCTTCGGTCAGAGTGGAGCGCTCTAACCCACTGAGCCACGGCTGCCTATAACTATTATATATTGTACTGTGACTATATTAATGCCCATTTATCGCTCAGTCACGCCAAACTGTCGTACCTACGACCAATCTTTGTTTTACAATCTACACATTGTACAGCACTATGTTACAAGGCTCGTATCTACTTGTCAAATAATCAAATTAAATACTAATGTAAATACATGGTATTCATCATAATATTGTAAAGCTGAATGTACTGACAATTGTACAGTATATATATATATATATATATATATATATATATATATATATATATATATATATATATATCGGCGTTGAATAAGTGAAAAAAAAAATATGGTAATTAATTGTTTTCTCTTCTTTTTTCTTCTTTCATTTAGCAAAATCATTTATTCATTTATAACATGCAGTAATTTCATAACAATACAGTTAAAAAAAAAAAACGACAGGGGAATGAAATGATTGGAAACATTTTACTATGCTCATCCAGCTGCTACTAGAGCTGCTGGGTGTGGTCGAAGACCGTAAGATATTTCTGTTCTGTAATGCATAAAAATCTTTGTTATAGCTAGAAATGCCATTTTTTACGAAAATCATCGAAAACAAATGCTCTGCATCTTTCTCTCAACAAGCATTGACGAAATTTTTATATGCTGTAGCTATGACAAATCAGTTTTGAATAAATGAATGAACGATAAAATATGGTAATTTATTTTCTCTTTTTTTTTTTCCTTCATTAGGAAGAACATTAATTCATTTATAACATGGAAGAATATATATATATATATATATATATATATATATATATATATATATATATATATATATATATATATATATATATATATATATATATATATGCACCGTATGTAATGCGTCTGACTGGTCATAGGCTTACTAACCCGCTCCATTAGGCCTAGAAGCTTTAATACGTATCACATACTTTTTGAAGGGCTGGGAGTGGTCACCCCTCTTGTGAATAGGCTGACCGTGAGCAAATTTCCAACAAAAAGAAAAGATGCAAGATGATAAGAAAAAGGGAACGAGTTAGTTAAGTCGAGTGTAAGTAAGGTGGCACAATTCTTGAGAACAATCGGGGGGGAGGCTGACAAGACCGTATGCTTTAATAACGCACAGCAGCTTGTAAAGAACTAACATCGTACTTTACGACATGGTAATGGCACAAATATTACCTGACGTAGAGAAAAGAAAGCTACATCATTAGGTAGTCACAACTTAATTAACAACATATTATCATATGCTAGATAATTTCACTGTGTATGTACATGCACTTGCTTAGTGACACAACACAGATTTGTAGTGTGAAGAAGGTACAGTACAGGCCACGCAATATAAATTTATAAGCCTTTCTGTGATGTATAAGTGCAACACATCTGAGGTCGTTAAATGAAATGACACTCATCAATGACCTAACGTCACAAAATGGCGATCTAATGTTTTGAGCATTGATTGTGTAGGCAGTTATGATACAGGAAAGTGGGATTATCATAGGAATATATCACAGTCATGGTGTTTTTGAGTTACATGTGTAAAGGGAACAAGATACAGAACTACTAGTGAAATGTTAATCCCTTGCAATAAATGAGATATTTTATATTTTATTCCTGCTACCTCCAGGCGAAATTCTTTAGTTTAGGAAGAATTTTGGTAGAGAGAGGTATTAACGAAGGCTACGCCAAACCATTCCTATTCCAGTTATTCACGCATAGCCAAGCAAAACCGTCTGAGAACAGCAAGAGTAAGAGGTTCGTCATCCCTGAACAGGATAACACAAGGTAATAGGATTTTTGTTCCTGAGAAGTAACTCACACTTCCTGACTGCTTATGTTCCAAAACTAGAGAAAAGAACTAACATTCGCGAAAACTATGGAAGTATGACCAAGAAATCGATATTTCGAAACGCGTGTTTTCAGTGAGAAAAACGGCGATTTTTCATATTATTCGCAAAAAAACAGAAAAACGCTTCGAATGAGTCCAAATTTACATGTATTTACACAAAAATTATTACAAAAGATTTAAAAGTTAGTTTTTCGGGACTTACAAGTATACAATAAGTCACTTTCACGAACCAGCCCCCAAATGTCTCCCATCATGTTCTCGTTATACTGTCCTAAGTAGCGGCGTTCAAAATCCAGTATATCCTGGTGGAAGAGCGTGCATTGCTCGTCCAAGTACTCTCCCATATTCTCCTTGAATTTATCGAGATGAGAGTCGAGGATATGGACGTTGAGGGACATCCTGTAGCCCATAGCGCCGTAAGCTCTCACTAGAGTCTCGACCAGTGTCATATAGTTCTCGGCATTGCACTTGCCCAGGAAGCCCCGAACCACTGAGACAAAACTGTCCCAAGCCGCTTTCTGCACGATGATGATCTTCTTAGGGAATTCCTTGCATTCCAAGATCTCTTTTATCTGAGGTCTGACAAAGACACCAGCTTTGACTTTTGCCTCAGACAACATAGTGAAGAAGTCTCCAAAGTATCTGAAGACTGACGACTCCTTATCTAGAGCTGTGACAAATTCTTTCATAAGGCCCAGCATGGTATGCAGTGGTGGCATCAACATCTACTGAGTGTCCACCAGCAGCTCTCACTTGACGTTGCTCCTCCTCAAGGAGAACTCAGTTGGCTGTGGCCAGTCCCGTCTGTGGTAGTGTGCCGTTGTGTCCTTGCCATCTCAAAGACAAAGATGGCAAGGGAATATGGTGAAACCGCCCTGGATACCCCCCAGGAAGGCCACCATTATGAGACTCCGGTGACCTTCCAGCCATACTCATCATACTTCAAGACATCCTGCAGAATCTTGATGTTCTTGTGCACCTCCCTGAGGTGTACCGAGTGAGTCAGGAGACGAGACAGGATTCCTGTCGTGGAGCAGCATGGTTTTGAGGCTTTTGGCTGAGTGGTCAGTGAAGAGGCACCATTCGTGCTGGTTGCAGATATCGATTGTCTCAAACAGACCAATCATGTTGTGACAAAAGCAGAGCCCATTTCAAAGGGTGAAAGAGCTGAGAACCCTTGATGACGCTTCCTCTGGCGTGAGACTGGCCTACTTTCGTCCAACAAGTTCTACTTTTTGAACCTAGACATCAGAAGCTTGGCACTGGACTTCGTTAGACTAAGATCTCTTATCAAGTCTTTGAGGTCTTCTTGGTTGCGGAAATACAGGTTTCTCTCCTCAGTCTCAACAGGGAAATTGTAATCTGGATCAGGAACGTCGTCCTCGCCATCTGACTTGCTGCTCTCTCGTGATGAAAATGTTTGCCCCTCCTCTGGAGGGATGAGTGTGGGGAGCTCAGGGCAGTGTGGCACGGGGGTGATGGATGAAGGAATGTCCGGGTACTTGACAGCACATGTGTTCTTGCCAGTTCAATGTTTGGAAGTCTCCAAAATGCAGACGTAGCAGTTGCTTGAGTGGTCAGGGGTTCCCACCAAATTTTGGGGATGGTGAGCTTCATGGCTCTCTTTTCTCCTCTGAACCATCTTGCACAATAATGAAATAATGTAAAAAATATATATATTAAAAATGAAATATATATATATATAGAAATATATTTTAATTACATTTGTAATAAAAAAGTATATCGACCGTTTTTACCTTGCTAGGATTTCTTGCAACGCTCGCAGGTGATATGAGGTTCCCAGGGTTTTCCTTGATCCCCTATGGGCATGCCAGAACACACTTCTTAGTTCACACACATCCTGGCAGATGTTTCCACAGAGTGATTTTTTTTTTTTTTTTTTGCTCTTTTTCAAATGAAGTGGATGCAGACATAACAGAACACGTCTGTTGGATACTTGCAACCTCACGGGGCCATTTAAAAGTGCAAATATGATAATAGATCTAGACAAATGTTGCAAAATGTAAAAAAATGAAAAACTGTCATTGTTTTTATCAATCCAAAATTCAAAATTTCAAGAAATACCTACCTGCGAAGTTTCAGTCCAACCAGATCATAAATGAAATTGAGGAGGAAGCAGGTTGATATCTTCCCCTATGCTAATTACCATGATTGCTGCAGCTGCTAAGTCGACTAACGCCCGCATAAAACTACCACAAAAACGTCGACAAGAAAAAACAAACTACAAACTGCTGCCATGGCAAGCAGTAAATATACAGATGAAATGTAGCCAAAAAAAAAAAAAAAAAAAAAAAAAAATAGAATTGGGTTTCCGGGCCAGCTTCTTTCCAAGGCTGTCTGCCCCTACCCATAACAAGGGCTGTGGCAGTAGATAGAAAGAGCAGGAGACATAGAAAAATATGGCCACTTATGTTACACTGTGAAACATAAAAACTTTTCTTCGTTCCTGGGAATTCGTCGTTATTATCGTGTTACATGGATCATGTATAACTGGTAACGAGCTTAACATTTGACTGAATGAAAGCTCATTACCCGTTATACATGATCTATGTAACACGAAAATAACGAAGAATCCCCAGAAAGAATGAAAAATATATTATTTTTGTTAAACAGTGTAATATAAGTGGCCACATTTTCCCTGCCTCGCTCTCTCTGAATCCACCGCAACAGCCCTTGTTATAGGCAGGGTCAGAGAGCCTTGGAAAGAAGCTGGCCTGGATGCCCAACTTCTTTTTTCTTCGTTGCCTTCATCTGTATATTTACTGGTTGCCAAGGCAGCAATTTGTATTTTTTTCTTGTCGACGTTTTTGCGGCAGTTTGATGTGAGCGTGAATCGACTTCGTAACTGCAGCAATTTTGGTGTTAACTGCCTCAAAATATCAGGTTTGTCTGTATCTTCATTTCTCTTACACTCTTCTTATCCTACCATAGCAACTTCTATGTTTGTGCTTAATTTCCTTCAGTTTGGGTTTTATTCGTTATCTCTTTACATTGTCTAAAATAATCCTGGGCTTGCTTGCATGCGCGCGCGCCTGTGTGTGTGTGTGTGTGTGTGTGTGTGTGTGTGTGTGTGTGTGTGTGTGTGTGTGTGCGCGCGCGCATTTGTAGTGCAGCTAAATTTTGAAAAATGATTTCGACGAAACCTTGCAGGATGGTTGGAACTGGGTCCCAGATGGGCCAGTTTCAATTTCATGGCGATTGAAATTTCCTGAAAGGGTGCTTTGGTCCCTAATAACTGTCCCATTTGTGTTACAATATTCGCATGTGGAAGAACTGGTGGAGCATTTCCGTGGAGTTTAATAAATCTTTGCACACACACACACACACACACACACACACACACACACACACACACACACACACACACACACACAGAATTGTACATCTAGTGTGATGTTTACGAGTATTACTCAACTGATACTACAAACAAGTGATTTTATTTAACAGAAAATGGTGGTGAAAGGTGTGCCGATGATGTTGGTGGTGGTAGCTGTGGTGATCATGGTGGTGGTGGTGGTAGCTGTGATGATGGTGGTGGTAGCTGTGGTGGTGGTGATAGGTGTGATGATGATGGTGGTAATGGTAGCTGTGGTTGTGATGGTAGTGGTGATGAGTGTGATGCTGGTGTTGGTCGTAGCTGTGATGGTAGTGGTGGTAAGTTTGACGATGGTGGTGGTAGGTTTGATGATGGTGGTGGTAGGTGTGACGATGATGCTGGTACTGGTAACTGTGGAGGTGGTGATGGAGGTGATAAGTGAAATGACGATGGTGGTGGTGGTGCAAGTTGTGGTGGTGGTGGTAGCGTGATGATGATGATGGTGGTGGTGGAAGTTGAGGTGGTAGCTGTGATGACAGTGGTGGTGGTAGTTGTGGTGGTGGTGGTGGTGATGGTGGTAGTAGCTGTGGCGGTGTTGGTGTTGGTGGTAAACGTGGCGGTGGTGGTGGTGGCTGTTCAGAAATCAGAAATAGATCTCACTGGCGCAAGTTCCTTTCGGCCTCATAAGGCCGCACAGCACTTGCTCCAAAGCAAAGCCTGGTTGCGAGTCAGCTTTAATTTGGCCAAGTGGTGAGTGACCCGATAGGACCGCAAGGGTCTTGTACATTCTGTATATATAGCAGTTCCCACACTAATGTATTGGGCGTGTAAAATTTCTTAATTCTTTACTACTTTCTAAATCACTGGAAGGTTACTGTATATTGTGGAAGGTGTGATTTTATTTCCCTCATACTTTACAACTGTGTTTTATATTTTACACGGTTTTGCGATTTTCTTTTACTTTAATATTCCCTAGTGTTAAACTAATACGCTTGCTAAGAAAACTTCATAGCTTCGTCAAGGGAAAAAAATGGCAGCAACCGCTTGGTGCCTGTGCATTGTTACTATGCATGGAAGTGCTGAGAAAAAATATAAGCAGGAATGTACAATAAAGCAGTAAAAGAAAATATATCCTTCAGCATAGGAATGTAAGAAGGTCCTTGGATATTAAGGCATATTCCGTGTATTCTGCAAGTATTTTACATCCAAACGCCGGACTGGTACTGTTCTCACATTCTGAAGGTCTGATCTAGCTGACAGTTCATATTTATATCCTTCGACATGTTTGGTCTAATCGACGATGCCGCTGCAAAGAGTTCCTTGTGGATGCTTATCCTAAATATGACAATCAGCCCTTCTTCCTTTTTTTTTCTGAACATAATACAATTCTGTTTCTCTCCACCAGGTTTGTCTCCTCTCACCTTGATCTACACCGCTCCCCGACACTGGCATTTCTCCGATTCCTTTCCTCATCTTCTGTTCTAGGTTTTCTTTCTTTCTACACGCTTCTCTTCCTCTCCTCGTGACCCTGTTTCTCTCTACTGCATTTTTCTTCTTCTTCTTCACTCTTTCTCTTTATCACGGCCTCCCTCGCCACGACGTTCCTCTTCACTTTGTACCTAACTTCTTTATCCCTCAGACCTCACTTTCGTCTAGCCAGTCTCTCTCGCCATGAATCATTAATCTTAATCACTCTTTCCCATTCGTTAGTTTAGACATTTGCAGTCCTCTCTTAACAACTTTCTCCATATCCTCATAGCCCTCCTCCCTTTTTTCCCTCCATCCCACTTTTCTTTCCACAAAGTTCCTCCCTTTGTTTTTACAACCTCCCTGTCTTTTTCCCCACAGTCTTCCTCTCCTTATTTCTGCAATCCTTCTCTTTTTTCTCCCCGCACCCCTCTCTTTCTCTCCACAACCCTTCCGTAGTTCTGTCCACAAACCTCCTATCTCCCCGCATCTCATTCTGTCACCCTGCGTCCCACATTCATCTCTTTCTCCCCACAACCGTATCTTCCTTGCCAACGCCCCCTTCGTCCCTCCCCCTCAGTGATTTATATCTCCATCATCCTTATATATTCTATAATCCTCGTCCCCTCCCCTGATGCATTTCCAATACTCGTATGTCACGTAAGCTCATTTTCCCTACACGACTCTCCTTCGCTCCCCATGACATTGTTCAACGTTATCAAGACTTTTTATTCACAGTGGCGTTCTGTCTCTTATAAATGGGCTGCTTTTATCACTTTTCTTCCTCTTTTAAGCGACACATCATCCCCAAGGGTTTTTACCAAATGTACCGTACGAAAAATTAAGATAGGATCTCTCAGAACAGAATCAGGTAACATTACCCATGAAAGTAATGTACTCTGTCCAAATTAATGATTTCGTATCAGCATTTACCGAGGATAATCTAGACCTGGTCCCTGAGACAGCAAATGTTTACGATGATAATGTGGACAATATTTTTAGTAAAATAACCATTTGTTAGGAGGACGTATTGAAAGAGGTTTGGCACTTGAGTAGTAGTCGAATGGAATAAGGTAACTAGTTATGTAGTTGCTGCCCCTTCCACTGAGAGTTTCAAGCATAGGCTAAATAAGCATTTGACAAGTAAGGGTTGGGTATATAAAAAAAAAAAAATCTCATAACCAGTACTAATTCATTCTTTATCCTTTTCAGGTTACACACTGATAGGCTTTTTTTTTTTTTTTTTTTTTTTTTTCTCCTTTCGCATTTTCTTACAAAATGTCCACACAAGTTTTTGTGCACTGCGTGATGTTCCTTCTGACGTTTTCCATCCGGCTTTGACGGAAGAGTTTGGAGCACGGGGGTAAGTCTTCTCCTTTGCTATCCGTATCTCATTCTAGTAGTTCAGTTACTCTTCTAGGAGCTGCCTAGCATGGGCCTACCGGTCTACTGCAGTTATTCTCTCTTCTTTTACTCATATGCTAAGTCTTCTCTTACTTTACGCCATTCTATTGAGTGCAGATTAAGTCTTTTAGTCTGTCTTCATATGAAAGGTTCCGAACATCTTGTATCAATTTTCGTCATTCTTCTCTGTACATTTTCTAAAGAAATTATATTCATTCTATAGTACAGACACCAGAATTGCACGACGTAGTCTAAATACGGCCTTACTAATGCTACATGAAGTTTCAGTATTACTTTAGATGTCCTATTGCTCACGCATCGCGAAACAAATCCTATGACCTCATTTGCTTCCTTGCATTAATACACTGGTGCCTTGGTTTGAGGTCTTTACTAACCATAACTCCTAGATCTCACTCGCATTTCGATTTACTAATTTCTTTGTTGTCTAAGTTGTATTTAGTATCTCCAATTATCTTGCCAACGTTATACTTCACAATTTTCAACACTAAATTCCATTTGCCAAAATTTAGACCATTTGGACATTATATGGAGATCCTTTTGTAAGATAAGGCAATCGTCACCCGAGTTAATGATTAGCCATATTTTTGTGTCATCAGCAACTTTGCTAATACTGCTAGTGATTCATAAGTGTAGATCATTTATATATATAATAAAAAACAAGGGACCGAGAACTAATCCCTGTGGTACACCGCTAGTTACTAGGCCCCATTCCGAGTTAGTTTCATTTATTAATACTCATGGTTTTTGTCCCTTCAGCCAGGATTCTATCCATATTAAGATATCGCCGTCTATACCGTCTGCTCGAACCTTTCCTGTGGGACCCTATCAGAAACTTTAATAAAGACCAGATAAATGATATTCTAAGCTTTATCGGTATCTACTGCCTCACACACCTCCGAGAAGAATGTCAAGTTTGTGAGGTAGAATCGTCCTACCCTAAATCATTGCTGACTTTCATTTTAAGATTGAATCTTTCTAAGTGTTCCCTAATTTTATTTGCCAAAATTGGCCCTAGCATTTTTCCTGCTATTGATGTTACGCTTATCGGACGATAATTTGACGACGCAGAAGCTTTATCACCCGTTTTAAAAATGGGCACTACGTGTGCGGTCTTCCACGCCTCTGGAACTTCTTAGTTTAAAGAATCATTAATGAACATTAAAAATGGCTGACATAATTCCTCTTCGGTTCCTTTTATAATTTTGACATGTATATCGTCCAAACCATGCGATTTTTGATATTTTAACTTATTAACTTCTTTCAATACGTCCTCCTTACTAATGGTTATTTTACTAAAAATATCGCCCTCATTATCATCGTAAATATTTGCTGTTTCAGGGACCACGTCTGGATTTTCCATGGTAAATACTAATACCAAATAATTATTTAGGGTAGAGAATATTTCTATTTTCACTGGTAATGTTACCTGATTCTGATCTGAGTGGTCCTATCCTATCTTTATTTTTCTTACGGCACATTTGGTAAAAACCCTTGGCGTTTTCTTTCGATTTACTAGCAACCTAAATTTCATAACTTCACTTTCCTTTCTGTATCTCCCTCTTTGCACACCTATTCAAAATGGCATAGCGGTTACGTGTCACAGGAGGTTTAGGATACTGGAATAATTAACCAGTTTAATGGAATAAATAGCTTACAGATCGCTAGTCTTGCTGAGAGGAAAGGAACACACACACACACACACACACACACACACACACATACATATATATATATATATATATATATATATATATATATATATATATATATATATATACATATATATATATATATACATATATATATATATATATATATATATATATATATATATATACATATATATATATATATATATATATATATATATATATATATATATATATATATATATATATATATATATATATCTATATATACAGTATATGGAGCCTCTGTGGTACAGTGGTAGAGTGTGCATTGCGTACACGGGTGAACCAGGGTTTGCGTCCTGCCAGGGTTATAAACTTTAGGAGTGTTCACCCGGCCACGTACTGCATTGGCGGACACAAGGGGTGCTGCGGTTTAACCAGTGTCACTTACTATAAAGTATACTTGCACCCAGTCGTCTTGCTCGGGCCGATTACACTTGGTTCACAGACTACACACACATCCAAAGCCACTCCAACACTACAATTACATTTACAAGCACTTCTCACCCAACATACAATCTCTACCAGACAGTCTAAGCCACTTGGTAGAAATACATTGGGATAGGCTGGTCCTGCAGAGGATACTCAAACGGCTGGTGATGATGATATATATATATATATATATATATATATATATATATATATATATATATATATATATATATATATATATATATATATATATATTGTTACGGAACAGAGAAAGATAATGTACACTTTAAGTGAGAATACGAAGAGTCACTACTGTCCCGTAAAGTTCCAGGTTCAAAACAAAAGAGTTAGGTAAAATTACAAGTTAAAGTTTAATGCTTAAACTAACAACAAAACATTCAGGACTCATAAGATAATGTAATGGCAAATAAACAGGTTAAATATATGGTTAACTGCAATAGCCTCTATTAACACGAAATTAGCAAGAGTAAATTTATCTAAGTCAGCCCTGATGAAATGAGATACCAGATAATACTCAGTGAATGCCAGATAAATAATTACAGATACAAACTATTATCAAAAATGACTGACATAAAGATCCATACATGAATTACAAAAACCTCACTAAGCCTACAAATTAAACTTATGCTATACAGTACAAGAAAAAATGCAATAACAGTAATACTCAAATTACACACAGCTGCTAGATGTTTGGAGATTTCTTGAGCACTCACAATAATAATATCTGTACAGGGGAGGACAGAGATGTGAACAAAATGAGGAGCAGATCTAAGTGGCAATGATGCAGAGATTAAGCTCATTATATAGGGGCCAGCAGAGCCTGATACAACTTGTAAGAGGGACGCGCAAATGAAGCCATGGGGACAGAGAGCTGAAAATCCCGCACTGAAACAACAGAAATGACGACTTACTCTACTATAACGGTAGAAGGGGGGGACTGAGGCAGAACACGCTCGTGATCAAACATGCAGCATACTGAGCGTTAAAATTACACAAAGGATGATGAAATCATAGGCTATGTAACACCTCCCCACAAAGAAAAAAGAAATTTACAAAGGAAATTTCTTATTACTCTAAAACAATCTGTATAAGGCATTACAGACCATGCAAAGGTCTTTCCTAATGTTACAAAACATGAGATCTCCCTAGCACGTTCAGTCATAGGTACTTGCCAGTATCCCTTTAACAAATCAAACTTACTTATGTACCTAGCCTTTCCGATCTTGTCTATGCAATCTTCCACACGAGGGAGAGGGTAAGTGTCTGTTTTGGTTATCTGATTAACACGTCTGTAGTCGATGCAAAGCCTCTGTGACCCACCTGGCTTAGGGACTAGAGTGACAGGAGAACTCCACTCGCTCTGACAGGGCTCAATCATCTTGTGGTCCAACAGGTAGCCAAGCTCCTTCTGGATGAGAGGAACTTTCACTGGGTTCACACGGTAAGGAGGCAATTTAATTGGCTTTGCGTCTTCAACATCGACATCATGCATCAACACAGTGGTTCTTCCTGGAGTGGCACGGAACACTTGCGGGTACTCCTGCAGTAATGCCGAAAACTCCTGCCTTTCCTTGGGTGGTAGATGAGAAAGCTTAGTCTGGAGATCATTCATGATATCAGGATTCTTCCCCAAACTATCACTCAGGCTCATACTGCATGGGAGAGCTTCACTTGCAGACTCGGGTGGAACAGCTACAGTACAGACTGGATTATTTTCATCCCGCTTGTGATATAACTTTAGCATGTTGATGTGACATAGTTGCTTGCTCTTTCTACGATCTGGTGTGGCGATGACATAGCTGACATCACTGAGTTTCTTCTCCACGAAATAAGGGCCACTAAACTTGGCTTGAAGAGGTTGCCCATGAACTGGTAGCAGAATCAAAACCTGATCTCCTGGCTGAAAGTGGCGTAACCTGGACTTCTTGTCATACCAAGTCTTCATCTTCTCCTGAGCAGCTCCTAAATTCTCTCTCGCCAGCTGTAAAGCAGTGGACAGCCGTTCTTTGAACTTCATCACATACTCCAGCAGGTTGACGTCATCTTCCTCCGACAGCCAGCATTCCTTGAGTAGCTTAAGGGGTCCTCTTACTTCATGGCCAAACAGTAGTTCAAAAGGTGAGAAGCCCAGTGATTCATTTGGAGATTCTCTTGCAGCAAACACAACGAATGGAAGACCTTTATCCCAGTCTTTCTGATGTTCCAAACAGTATTTCTTGAGCATCGATTTGAGTGTTTGATGATATCTCTCCAACGCTCCTAGGGTCTGGGGATGGTAAGCTGAAGACGTGATCTGGGTGATGCCCAACTCTTTCAGAGACTGCTTGAAAACATTTGACATGAAATTACTTCCTCGGTCTGACTGTACCTCCTTGGGCAGACCAAACTTTGTGAAGAACCCTAGCATTTCCTTAACCACGTTCTTTGCTGAGATGTTTCTAAGTGGAATGGCTTCAGGATAACGAGTAGCCATGTCAATCATGGTCAACACATAAGAAAATCCTGAAGAAGTCTTAGGAAGAGGGCCCACAATATCCACCAACACACGGGTGAAAGGCGCCTCAAAAGGAGGAATGGGAACTAGAGGTGCAACCTTTTCGGTCTGATTACACTTCCCCACAACTTGACAGGTGTGACAAGACTTACAATACCAGGAAACATCCCTGAAGATACCTGGCCAGTAGAAGTGTTTCAAAATGCGTGCCACAGTCTTCCTCACTCCAAGGTGTCCTGCCAAACTGGAATCATGAGCCACTCTAATGATATCCTGCCTACAAACACGAGGGATGACAACTTGATGTACAACCTCCCATTCACAGTCGGCTGATGCTGTTGGGGGTCTCCACTTCCTCATAAGTACTCCTGACTTTACATAATAACAAGTAGAAGCACCAGCTGACTCTTCCTCACTGCAAGCAGAGTTAGCTAGACCTTTCAACTCAGGGTCAGCAACCTGCAACTCAACCAACTCTTGACGAGACAAATTATCAACACTACGGGGTACTGCCTCATCTGGTGAGTGGTCCAAATTAGCAAGAAAAGTGTCAGCTAGGATAACATCATCATCATCCTCTAAATCACCAGTAACTTTAGACTTAGCCCTAGTGACAGCACATGCAGGGAACACATCAGGGACATCACAATCCTGGGACACAGCCGCTGGCTCGCTAGACAACTGAGGAGCTGGACACACTTGACTTCCACCAATATCATTTCCAAGTAAGAAAGTTGCACCTGACATTGGGAGTGTCTCAACCAACCCAACCATAACGGAACCATTAACAAAACCAGACTCTAAATTCACTCTGCACAGAGGGACAGAGAAGTAATTATTTCCTACACCTTGTAAGATTACAGTTTCATCAGAGGAATTAACATTAGAGCCTAGAACACTGGTCAGCATAAGGGATTGGCAAGCACCTGTATCACGATATATTTGAACTGATTTCCTGTCATTACTGTCCAGAGGACTGACAAAACCATCAGACAGGAAATTAGCACATGAACTCTTGAGAGTGTCACCCACGTTACTGCTCAAAAGAGGAGCTCCATCATGAGAATTTAAGTTACCCCTCAAAGCAGGTTCAGTTAACTCAGTTAAAGAATTCTGGGAACTCTCAAGAGTGGACACTAGACCAATTGACTGAATATTTAAAGACTCCTTTTTGTTCACATCACGCTGTCTCCTGAAACATCTCTCCGTAGTGTGACCAAGCTTACTACAATAAGTACATTTACTTTTCTGAAATCTAGAGGTGAAGCTGGTATTTACTTCCTGAGAAACATCATCTTTATTTTCTTTCCTGTTACCTGTACTCTGAGTAGAGGCAACGTACTGACTCTCAGCTTTCCTTTTTTCTCTAGAATATCTGTTGTGAGTGAGAACATACTCATCAGCTAAAACTGCAGCATCAGACAAATTATCTATTCTTTTCTCATCAAGATATAGGCTTACATCTTTATAAATACACCTTTTGAAGTCCTCCAGCAAAATCATCTGCTTAAATTTGTCAAAATCAGAATCCACATTCTTAGAATTTAACCACTGCTCCAACAAATCTTCTTTGATTTTTGCATACTCAACATGGGATTGGTTATCTTGCTTGTAAGTTGTCCTAAATTTTACTCTATAGGCTTCAGGAACAAGCTCATAGGCCTTAAGAATCAAGCTCTTAACTACATCATAATTATCACATTGATCCTGAGGCAAAGATGCATAAGTTACTTGAGCTTTACCGGTGAGAACAGTTTGAAGGAGTACTGGCCAATACTCCTTAGGCCAATTAAAACCTGTAGCTACCCTCTCAAACAACTGAAAATACTTTGTTAAATCAGATTCATTAAAAGGAGGGACAAGTTTAACATTTTTAGCCACATCAAAATCATCAGAGCTAGATGATCCAGTTCCACCTTGTTTCATGCGATACTCATGGTCTGCCTGAATCCTAGCAAGTTCAACTTGTGCGTGAAACTCAGCCTCCTTAACATCAGCCTCCTTAGCACGTGCTTGAAATTCAGCTTCCTTCACACGAGCCTTCTGCAGGGCTAGCTGTAACTTAGCTAATTCAATCTGCGTTTGCTCATTTGGAGGAGTTACATTAAACAAGCTTTTATTAATCATGCCAACAATTTGATCTTTAGAATGATGAGAGTGAACTGCAATTCCCAATTGTTGAGCAACAAGCTTAAGTTCATTCTTTGTTCTGTTTTCTATATCACACACTGTTTGCACATTTGACAAAAAATCTTTGGCTTCATCAAGTGTAGAAATAGTAGCCATCATGAATATATCACAGTCACAAAATATCAAACAATATCCTTATGATAATATCCTGAATATCCTGATATGAGGTCGCCAAATTTATGTTACGGAACAGAGAAAGATAATGTACACTTTAAGTGAGAATACGAAGAGTCACTACTGTCCCGTAAAGTTCCAGGTTCAAAACAAAAGAGTTAGGTAAAATTACAAGTTAAAGTTTAATGCTTAAACTAACAACAAAACATTCAGGACTCATAAGATAATGTAATGGCAAATAAACAGGTTAAATATATGGTTAACTGCAATAGCCTCTATTAACACGAAATTAGCAAGAGTAAATTTATCTAAGTCAGCCCTGATGAAATGAGATACCAGATAATACTCAGTGAATGCCAGATAAATAATTACAGATACAAACTATTATCAAAAATGACTGACATAAAGATCCATACATGAATTACAAAAACCTCACTAAGCCTACAAATTAAACTTATGCTATACAGTACAAGAAAAAATGCAATAACAGTAATACTCAAATTACACACAGCTGCTAGATGTTTGGAGATTTCTTGAGCACTCACAATAATAATATCTGTACAGGGGAGGACAGAGATGTGAACAAAATGAGGAGCAGATCTAAGTGGCAATGATGCAGAGATTAAGCTCATTATATAGGGGCCAGCAGAGCCTGATACAACTTGTAAGAGGGACGCGCAAATGAAGCCATGGGGACAGAGAGCTGAAAATCCCGCACTGAAACAACAGAAATGACGACTTACTCTACTATAACGGTAGAAGGGGGGGACTGAGGCAGAACACGCTCGTGATCAAACATGCAGCATACTGAGCGTTAAAATTACACAAAGGATGATGAAGTCATAGGCTATGTAACAATATATATATATATATATATATATATATATATATATATATATATATATATATATATATATATATATATACTCAGTATTTCGCCTACTCGCCGAAGACTAGGAAAGTCGTCACTTATCACAAGGGAATCGACTTATGAAATCAAGGGGTAAGTTATCACTTTATGACGGCTTACGTCGCCATTTCTCTAAAGACGAGAGTTCATAGACTATCTCAACAGTACACACCGGAGACTGATCACCCACGAGTGCTGAAATGTTGATACTGTTGGCCTCTAAGAAAGTGTCCTTACCCCTGGCAATCGATATTGATTATAATAATAAATTGGTTCTTGCTGATGCTAACTCTTGGCTGGCACAACAGATTTATTAATGAATATGAAAAAAAAACTGGTTTACTCACCAGTTGTGATTAATACAAAAGATTGTGCAAACTGGGGGCAAGCAAATTAAAGAACAATGTAGAGAAATGAAACACGATACTTATATTTAATCAAGCTCAACGAAAAGAACTGTAAATTTATTAATTACAACAAGATAACTTTATGTTACAAGGGAACATAAGCAAGTAAATTCAGAATCTCAAGCAAAGTAAATTCACTTAGACAAGCTAGATAATACTCTTAAACCTGGAGAAGAGAAAAAGATACTGTTAATTGGATGTGGAGTCACAGAGATGAAGACGAGTTGCCACTGCCACCGCAAGACGAGGAGGGTAATCTTCGACGATCTTCATGCCTGCTCCTTCAATGCTATGCTGACACTCCTTGGGCTGCTGACGGAGGGATGGGCGATCTCCGGGAATCACAGACGATCCCCAGATAGAGACATGCCCTATCCATCTCTCTTTCGGCCGTTCATCACTAGTTACTAACGACGGTGAGTGAAGAGGCATGGCGTCACTGAGCTAAGTTGGGATTAGTCAAATCCCTAGGAATCGTTACCGCGGCACACATCCATCCTTCGGTGGTGTCTCTCTCCAATTGAAACAACTGAGTCTACTAATACCAAGTCTGTTCACTTTCCCTCAGGGCGCAAGGAGGCGTGGCTTGTGTGTGACGTCAGCTGACCTAAGTAACAGAAAATGTATAAAAGGGCAGACTCAAATTAAACATTTATAATAAGGGAAAACTAAGAAGAGGAAGAACTGCGGACTCGTTTAACCGTATAACATAGCAGTAGGTTCCCTCACACCCTTACACCTTCCCTCACATCCCCATACCTTCCCTCACACATTTCAGTCCCTTCCCTCACTTCGGACTGAATATATGTCATGATCTGGAGAGTGTAGCATACATCCACTCACCACCACGGTCAGGCGTCAACTGAACTTGCGTTTCGTGCAAGCTGACGTCACTCCAATGCTCCGCCCCCTGCGCCAGCTTGAACCCGTTTTAGATGGAAGTGATCCGACTTGGTATTAGTAGACTTAGTGAAGCAATATGTTCTCACACCCGGTACAGAGCCATGTTCACCGGAAGTGGGCGTGGCCTGACTTCAGTGGTTAAAAGAGGTGGGATGAACGATATACACACATACTAAATTCACTCAGTATGGCACCAGTGTCGTACATAAGAACAGTCACTTACGAAGCAGTGATGAATGTTTTGAAAAACCATCCCAGTCGAAGTGCATATAAGGACAGTTAAACTGAATGAAATACACTGGGTCTTCCTCCAGAGTTCGTGGCTTTCCAGAATAATACAATGTCATGAATTTTTATAAAAACACAAAGGGGCGAATTCAAGACGTTATGCCCCATCAAAAATCAAATATTTTTTCCCTGAAAAATTTGACAGATATCTACCTATCTATTGACAGACGCCATAATCCCGTATGAGGTGGCCACAAACAAATCGCCTCCATGTCACCCTGTCCCCCGCCATTTCACTGCCCTGCTCCCAGCTTACACACTCCTCTCTCATATACCTCTCCACTCCATCCCTCCATCTCATCCTTGGCCTCCCCCTCCCTCTCCCCCCTCCATCTCACACACACTCTCCTCGTCAGTCTTTCACTCTCCATCCTCTCCACATGGTCAAACCACATCGGTGTGTTTCTCCTAACGCTTCCTATGACATCCACATCCATACCACAACGCTCCTTCACTTCCTTATTTGTCAGTCTGTCTCTCCATGTGACTCCACATGTTCCTCAAATAACTCATTTCCACTGCTCTCAGTCTTTGGCTTCTGTCCCTCCAGCAAGGTCTAAGCTTCATTTCCATACGTCAGAGTTGTATCACAATACTGTCATGTAGTAGCTTTTTCACTTCTACGCTCACTTCCTTGTTTCTTATCACAGCTTTCAAAGAACCAGCAACCTTTCTTCCCTGTTGTACCCTTTCAAGCATTTCACCCTCTAAACTTCCGTCCTTACTCATCACACCACCCAAATACTCAAATGCACTCACATTTTCCATTTCTTCGTCATCCAACCTCATTGTACATTCACTGACTTCACTTCCTTTGAAGACCATAACTTTACTCTTCCTTACATTCACCTTTAGATTCCCTTTCTTACACACTCTCCCAAACTCATCCACCAAGCCTTACAGCAGATTATATATATATATATATATATATATATATATATATATATATATATATATATATATATATATATATATATAACTCATTTCCACTGCTCTCAGTCTTTGGCTTCACTGACTTCACTTCCTTCGTGAGGAGTAGACTGTAGCACCAGTCGAGCAGGGCAGTACTCCCGAGGTGGATGGAAAGCTGATGACAGGGAGTGCTGGAGCTCCCGTTTCATCAGCCCTCAAGACTAGCTTCACTGACTTCACTTCCTTTGTGAGGAGTAGACTGTAGCACCAGTCGAGCAGGGCAGTACTCCCGAGGTGGATGGAAAGCTGATGACAGGGAGTGCTGGAGCTCCCGTTTCATCAGCCCTCAAGACTAGTTCCTGACCATCCCCTTTTGCTGAACTTTTTCAGTGTCTGTTACACAGAGAGTAGGCCAGCATGCTCTCCAGTACAAATTTTTCTAATTATCTACACCAAACTACATGCACAGTACACACTACTCTTCCTATTCAAAATTCAACTAAAATGGCGTCTCTTCACCAAGCCTCGGAGTCCCCAGGGGGGGGGGACCATAAATGCCCCCACCGTCCGCCCCTCTGCCGGTGACGACTCGAGGTGCCTGGAACCACTGTCTGACTCTCTTCTTCATTTCTGCAACATTCGCGGCCTTTCCTCTAATTTTCGCTCTGTTGAGCACCACCTCTCCTCCTCTAAACCTCACCTTCTTTTTCTAACGGAGACTCAGCTGTCTGAGGCAACTGACAGCAAACCCTTTTCTGTATTCTCCTACTTTCTCTATACTCATTTCAAAGCCAAAGGTGGCTGTTGTGTATATATACGCAACGACTTATCTTGCTTTCGTGTTCCTGAACTCGATTCTTCTGAATTCTCTACACTCTGGCTTTGGCTTTCCTGTCATTCTCTGACTAAATATATCTGGGCTGTTTACTTATCCCCTAATTCTACTAACTATAAAAAATTCTTCGACTATCTTACTTCTACGATGGAACACATTCTATCCATTTCTCCTTTCTCTGAAATCTCCATTCTAGATTTCAATGTTCACCACCACCTTTGGCTCTCCTCTCCTTTCACGGATCCACCTGGTGAACAAGCCTACATCTTTTCTATCCTTAATGACCTAGAGCAGCTTGTACAGCACCCTACCCGTATCCCTGACTGCCTTGGAGAGATCTCCAACATACTTGACCTCTTCCTCACAACTAATCCTTCTGCTTACTCTGTTAATCTTTTCTCTCCGTTGGGCTCCTCCGATCACAACCTTATTACCTTAACCTGTCCTATCACTCCGGTATAAGCCTGTGGACCCTCCAGGGAAACGTCGTCTGTGGCATTTTGGAGCCGCGGACTGGGAGGCCCTCAGGCAGTACTTTTTTTATTTTCCCTGGAATGATTATTGCTTCCATGGCCGGGAGCCATCTGAGTGTGCCTTGCGCATTAAGGAGGTTATTCTCTCGGGCATGGAAGCATACATTCCTTTCTCATATCCTTTGACTAACGCAAGAAAGCCTTGGTTTAATTACGCTTGTTCTAATGCTGTCCGCAAAAAGGAGAGGGCCTACAAGAGGTACCGGAGCCAACCCACCCCTGAATCACATCATCTTTACGTTTCTGCCCGGAATCGTGCTAAGTCTGTTCTTCGCTCTACTAAAAATAATTTCATCCATACTAAATGCTCTCAACTCTCCAACTCGAATTCTTCCCGCTCCTTCTGGCACCTTGCCAAAAATCTTTCTAACAACTTTACCTCATCATCCTTCCCTCCTCTTTTCTACTCTGATGGTTCTGTAGGTAAATTCTGATGGTTCTGTAGCTATTTCTTCTACTGATAAAGCAGATCTCTTCGCACAGACTTTCTCCTCCAATTCCACCTTAGACGATTCCGGTGCTGTTCCTCCATCACTTCCCCTCTCTGACTTCCTCATGGCTGACATTAAAATTTCTTCAGTTGATGTATTTTCTGCCATCACTGGCCTCAGTACTAACAAGGCATATGGGCCTGATGGGGTCCCTCCTGTTGTTCTCAAGAACTGTGCTTCTGTGCTTACACCCTGCCTAGGCAAACTCTTTCGCCTTTGTCTGTCAACTTGTACCTTTCCTTCTTGCTGGAAGTTTGCTCTCATTCAGCCAGTCCCAAAGAAGGATGACCACTCCCAACCCTCCAACTATCGTCCAATTGCTTTAACGTCCTGTATTTCAAAAGCTTTCGAGTCACTTCTCAATAGAAAAATTTTAAGGCATCTTTCCTATCACAACCTTCTTTCCGATCGTCAGTACGGGTTCCGTCAGGGACGCTCCACTGGCGATCTTCTCACCTACCTTTCAGATTCCTGGTCATCCTCCTTTCGGGACTTTGGCAAAAGCTTTGCCATTGCACTTGACATCTCAAAGGCTTTCGATCGAGTCTAGCATAAATCTTTAATTTCAAAACTGCCCTCCTACGGTTTCTATCCCTCTATCTGTGCCTTCATCGCTAGCTTCCTTTCTGGTCGTTCTATAGCCGCTGTTGTAGACGGCCATCGTTCTTCTCATTGATCTATCAACAGTGGTGTTCCTCAGGGCTCTGTCCTATCACCAACTCTCTTCCTTTTATTCATCAATGATCTTCTAAGCTGTACATCTAACCCTATCCACTCATACGCTGATGACTCCACCCTTCACCTTTCCATTCGGTTCCCGCAACGCCCATCTCAACAGTTACTTCAACAAACAAGGGATGAGGCTATGGCACACCTAATGTCTGACTTGGCTCGTATCTCTGACTGGAGTAAAAATAATATGGTTGTTTTTAATGCATCTAAGACTCAGTTCTTACACCTATCAACCCGACAAAATCTTCCACAGGTATACCCACTAATGTTTAATAATATTCAGCTTAATCCTGCATCATCCTTGAACATGCTTGGGGTTTCATTTACTCGGGACTTATCTTAGAAAGATCATATTACATCTCTTGTAAAATCTGCTTCCAAGAGATTGGGTGTGCTAAGCCGACTCCACTCTTTCTTTACCCCTGCACAATTGTTGACTCTATACAGGGGTTTTATCCGCCCCTGTGTGGAGTACAACTCTCATGTGTGGGAAGGCTCCCCACATACAGCTCTTCTCAATAGGGTGGAGTCAAAGGCTTTTCGTCTCATTAACTCTCCTCCTCTTACTGACTCCCTTCAGCCTCTGTCTCTTCGCTGCACTGTTGCATCTTTATCTCTTTTCTATCGCTACTTTAATGGTCACTGCTCCTCTGAACTGTCTGCTTGCATTCCTCCACCTCTACGACGGGCGCGTAGCACCCGTCTGGCAGCAAACTCTCATCCCTTTTCTGTCCAACTCTCTAATGCAAGAGTTAACCGTTACTCCCAGTCTTTCATTTATGCAACAGGTCAGCTCTGGAACTGTCTCCCTCTGTCTGTATTTCCTGCTGCCTATGATCTCCAGTCTTTCAAACGCAGTGTGTCCAGGCATCTCAAAATGATCGGATCTTGAATTTGGCTCTCTATTGTATTTTGTTTTTCTCTTGGAGGGAACTGTTACTGCGGGCTCATGGCCTTTGGTTCCTTCTTCCTCGCATATATATATATATATATATATATATATATATATATATATATATATATATATAACTATATAACTATATAACTATATAACTATATATATATATATATATATATATATATATATATATATATATATATATATATATATATATATATACAACTTGAAAGATGATGATGGTAATATAATCACAGACGAGGACAAAATCAATGAACGATGGCAAAACTACTTTAAAAGACTACTAAACAGAGAGACAGTAGATCTTTAGGAGTACAGAGATGGATTGGGTGCAGAGTATGAAGCACAGGACGAAATTGATGAGTTAATAACAATGAGAGAACTCGAGGACTCTTTGATAAAGATGAAGAACGATAAATCACCAGGCAGCGATGGAATACCTATTGAATTGATCAAGAATGGAAGTAATCGACTAAAAGAAACAGTGTTAAGAGTGGTCAATGAAGCATGGGTAAATGGAAAAATTCCACCAGATTGGGGCAAAACCATCATAGTGCCCATATTTAAAGGAAAGGGTGATTCGGGACTGTGTAATAATTACAGAGGCATATCGCTTATAAACCACATAGCTAAACTCTACGAAAGAATTATAGAGAAAAAAGCAAGATCTATAATTGAAGACAGACTAGGAGAAGAGCAGTTTGGGTACAGGAAGGACAGAAGCACGTCGGACCCGGTATTTGTACTCAGAATGGTGATGGAAAAATGCTGGGAGTATAACAAGGACCTATATGTTGCCTTTATTGACCTGTCAAAGGCTTTTGACTCAATTCCTAGGAAAAAGCTTTGGAGGTGTCTTGAAGAGGAATATGGAATCACTGGGAGATTGAAGAGGGCCATTAAGAGTACATATGACCCTCATCAATGTAAGGTTCGAACGGGGTTTGAAAAAGATACTTGGTTTGAAGTGGAAACTGGGGTGAAACAAGGAAGTGTTTTATCCCCATTACTGTTTATTGCTTATATGGACATGATAATTAAAAGATTCAAGGAAAGGTTTGGAAATGAAGAGCAAGGGGATATATTGGCCTACGCAGACGACATCGCATGTTGGAGTAATAGCCGGCCACAACTAACAAGAGCTTTGGAGTGCTGGAGGGAATGTTTTGAAGAAGCAGGAGTAACAATAAACATAAACAAAACAGAAATACTCACTGTGAAAAAGCAAAATGATGACGCGGATGATATAGTAGTTGGGGGCGATCAGGTCAAAGAAGTAGAACTTGTAAAATATCTGGGGTGTATTTTTACGGAGGGAGATAAGAATAAGAGAGAGATCACCGAAAGGATAACTAAATATAGCAGATGTGTATGCTCTCTATATCCAATACTCAAAGACAGATATGTACCACTGGAGGCAAAGAGAACTATATTCCAGTCTATTTTAACACCTATACTTACATACGCATCTGAGAGCTGGACTCTGACAACCCGAGACTGGAGCAGAGTTCAAGCAGCAGAAATGAGACCACTGAGAGCAATAGTGGACAAAGCAAGGAGAGACAGAATCAGGAATGAAACATTAAGAGAAATGGTTGGAGTAACATCGGTGAGAAAAGTAATCGAAAATTCACAACTGAGATGGCTAGGACATGTTGAGAGGATGGACGAGTCAAGAATAGTAAAGGAGAGATGGAATTGGAGACCTGATGGCAGAAGATCAGTCGGAAGACCTCGGAAAAGATGGAGAGATGGTGTGGAGGAACTGTTGGACAGACGAGGTATGGATAACATCGAAGCATTGAGAAATCAAGAGGCCTTTGAGAGAACCAACTGGAGACGGCTGATCCACCTGACAGGCTAAATGCCTACCTGGGAGCCGAATGAATGAATGAATGAATGAATATATATATATAACTCAGTTACACGAGATTCACATTCTGGTGTGTGTACTATCCTGATACATAAGTTCATTATCGTCAATGAACATGAAAAACTCGTATTTACGTTAATAGAAGCGCGGATAACGGAAATAACTCTTTGACGCTGGTGAAAAATCTTGTACTCAGGTCAAACTGAGCGAAAGTTCGCTACATTAGCGTTAACAGCTAATTGTTATGTAGTGTGGTGTATGTGATACACGCTGTAGGTGTAACAGTTGTGGTGTAACTGTACATAAGTGTAAAATGGTATAATACAAATTTCTATTAACATGGAGAAGCCAAGGGCAGAGGAGAAAAGGCGGCAGCGTGTGCCAGAGATGATCAGCTGACCCGCACGCCAAAACTACTACGCCTATCAATGTACACTCGGCAAGAGTTCCGACTGGGCCACCTGGTTGCGGTTTTTGGCTAACTTGGCAATAGCGCGCACCCGTGTGTGTGTGTGTGTGTGTGTGTAAGTAAATAAATGTTCATTGCTTTATAGTCATACATCCATGTAGGCTATACATTTGAACATTACATAACAAGCAACGGTCTGTCGAGCCTAAGCTCCCTGACAGACATTTTTATAAATACTATATATAAATTGTGGTTGCTTTAGTTGGATATACCAGCTACAATCGTATGTGTATCAGAAAAAAAGTAAATTATTTAAATATAAACTACAACCTTATGATTATCGGAAATATACATGCATACACTCATACATATATACATACATACATTCATAATACATATACATCGATATACATACACACATATACTTCTATATATATATTGTACATCCATATTCTCACCTACACACATGTGCACATATACGGTATACCCACATACACATACATATACATACATACACATACACACACACATACACATATATACACACAAACATATACATATACATACACACACATACATATACATATATACACACATATACATATACATACACCTACATATATATACCCTGTTACGGAACAGAGAAAGATAATGTACACTTTAAGTGAGACTACTAAAAATCACTATTGTCCCGTAGAGTTCCAGGTTCAAAACAATAGAGTTAGGTAAAATTACAAGTTAAAGTTTAATGCTCAAACTAACAACAAAACATTCAGGACTCATAAGGGTAATGTAATGGCAAAAAAACAGGTTAATATATGGTTAACTGCAATAGCCTCTATTGACACGAAATTAGCAAGAGTAAATTTATCTAAGTCAGCCCTGATAAAATGAGAATACCGGATAATACTCACTTAATGCAAGATATATTATTACAGATACAAAATATTATCAAAAATGACTGACATAAAAACATATGAATCACAAAAACCTCACTAGGCCTACGAATCAACACCCCATGCTATACAGTACAAGAAAAAATGTAATAACACTTATACTCAAATTACACAGCTGCTAGATGGCTGGAGACTTCCTGAGCACTCACAATAATAACAACTGTACAGGGGAGGACAGAGATGTGAGCAAAATGAGGAGTAGATCTAAGTGGCAATTAATCCAGAGACTGAGCTCATTATACAGTATAGGGGCCGGCAGAGCTTGATACAACTTGTAAGAAGGACGCACAAATGAAGCCAGAGGGGACAAAGAGTTGACACTCCTGCTCTGAACAACAGAAAGAACGACTTACTCTACTATAAGGGAGGAGGGGGGGAGTGAGGTAGAACACGCTCGTGATCAAACATGCAGCATACTGTACTTTAGAATTATACAAAGGATTATGAAATCATAGGCTATGTAACACCTCCCCACAAAGAAAAAGAAATTTACAAAGGAAATTTCTTATTACTCTAAAACAATCTGTCTAAAGTCTAGATAAGCAATCTGCAATAACATTTTTCTTTCCCTTTGACATGCTGTATGTCTAATGAATACTCCTGAAGAAGTAGACTCCATCTTGTCAATCTCTGATTTTTATCTTTAAACTTACTAAGGAATTTCAGTGGGTTATGATCGGTATAAATGACTATGGGGTCAAAACCAGAACACAAATAAAATGAAAAATGCTGTAAACCCAAAATCAAGGCCAAAAGCTCTTTCTCAATAGTTGAGTAGTTCTTTTGAGGTGGAGAGAACTTCTTACTGTAATAAGATACAGGATGTTCAATACCCTGATCATTCTCTTGCAGCAAAACAGCCCCAGCTCCTGTTTCACTTGCGTCAACAGCCATCTTAAAAGGCTTAGCAAAATTTGGAGTAGCGAGCACTGGCTGACTTAATAGGATAGTTTTAAGTTTGCTGAAAGAGGATTCACAGTCATCGGTCCAGACAAATTTAACTCCCTTTTTCAGTAGGTCTGTAAGTGGTGATACAAGAATTGAAAAGTTAAGACCAAATCTCCTGTAATAACCTACCATTCCCAAAAATCTTTGTAGCTCTTTCCTACTTTTAGGTCTGGGAAGATCACTTATAACCTGAACCTTAGCTCCTGGTGGTGCAACATGTCCATCACCAATTACGTACCCAAGGTACTGAACTTTAGCTTGACCAAACTCACACTTTGATAAATTAGCTACAAGATTAGCATGAACCAAACGCTCAAGAAATTTACTGACATGGCATAGGTGATCTTTCCAGTTGTCACTGAAGATTAATACATCATCAATATAAACAACACACCCTGCCAAACCCTCTGTTACAACATTCATGAGCTTCTGAAATGTGGCTGGTGCATTCTTCATACCATATGGCATTACAGAACATGCAAAAGTCTTTCCTAGTGTTACAAAACATGAGATCTCCCTAGCACGTTCAGTTATAGGTACTTGCCAGTATCCCTTTAACAAATCAAACTTACTTATGTACCTAGCCTTTCCGATCTTGTCTATGCAATCTTCCACGCGAGGGAGAGGGTAAGTGTCTGTTTTGGTTATCTGATTAACACGTCTGTAGTCAATGCAAAGCCGCTGTGACCCACCTGGCTTAGGGACTAGAGTGACAGGAGAACTCCACTCGCTCTGACAGGGCTCAATCATCTTGTGGTCCAACAGGTAGCCAAGCTCCTTCTCGATGAGAGGAACTTTCACTGGGTTCACACAGTAAGGTGGCAATTTAATTGGCTTTGCGTCTCCAACATCGATATCATGCATCAACACAGTGGTTCTTCCTGGAGTGGCACGGAACACTTGCGGGTACTCCTGCAGTAATGCCGAAAACTCCTGTCTTTCCTTGGGAGCTAGATAAGAAAGCTTAGTCTGGAGATCATTCATGATATCAGGATTCTTCCCCAAACTATCACTCAGGCTCATGCTGCATGGGAGAGCTTCACTTGCAGACTCGGGTGGAACAGCTACAGTGCAGACTGGGTTATTTTCGTCCCGCCTGTGATATAACTTTAGCATGTTGATGTGACAAAGTTGCTTGTTCTTTCTACGATCTGGTGTGGCGATGACACAGTTGACATGACTGAGTTTCTTCTCCACGAAATAAGGACCACTAAACTTGGCTTGAAGAGGTTGCCCATGCACTGGTAGCAGAATCAAAACCTGATCTCCTGGTTGAAAGTGGCGTAACCTGGACGTCTTATCATACCAAGTCTTCATCTTCTCCTGAGCAGCTCCTAAATTCTCTCTCGCCAGCTGTAAAGCAGTGGACAGCCGTTCTTTGAACTTCATCACATACTCCAGCAGGTTGACGTCATCTTCCTCCGACAGCCAGCATTCCTTGAGTAACTTAAGGGGTCCTCTTACTTCATGGCCAAACAGTAGTTCAAAAGGTGAGAAGCCCAGTGATTCATTTGGAGATTCTCTTGCGGCAAATACAACGAATGGAAGACCTTTATCCCAGTCTTTCTGATGTTCCAAACAGTATTTCTTGAGCATCGATTTGAGTGTTTGATGATATCTCTCCAACGCTCCTTGGGTCTGGGGATGGTAAGCTGAAGACGTGATCTGGGTGATCCCCAACTCTTTCAGAGACTGCTTGAAAACATTTGACATGAAATTACTTCCCCGGTCTGACTGTACCTCCTTGGGCAGACCAAACTTTGTGAAGAACCCTAGCATTTCCTTAACCACGTTCTTTGCTGAGATATTTCTAAGTGGAATGGCTTCAGGATAACAAGTAGCCATATCAATCAGGGTCAACACATAAGAAAATCCTGAAGAAGTCTTAGGAAGAAGGCCCACAATATCCACCAACACACGGGTGAATGGCGCCTCGAAAGGAGGAATGGGAACTAGAGATGCAACCTTTTCGGTCTGATTACACTTCCCCACAACTTGACAGGTGTGACAAGACTTACAATACCAGGAAACATCCCAGAAGATACCTGGCCAGTAGAAGTGTTTCAAAATGCGTGCCACAGTCTTCCTCACTCCAAGGTGTCCTGCCAAACTGGAATCATGAGCCACTCTAATGATATCCTGCCTACAAACACAAGGGATGACAACTTGATGTACAACCTCCCATTCACAGTCGGCTGATGCTGTTGGGGGTCTCCACTTCCTCATAAGTACTCCTGACTTTATATAATAACAAGTAGAAGCACCGGCTGACTCTTCCTCACTGCAAGCAGAGTTAGCTAGACCTTTCAACTCAGGGTCAGCAACCTGCAACTCAACCAACTCTTGACGAGACAAATTATCAACACTACGGGGTACTGCCTCATCTGGTGAGTGGTCCAAATTAGCAAGAAAAATGTCAGCTAGGATAACATCATCATCATCATTAACCTCTAAGTGACCACTAACTTTAGACTTGGCCCTAGTGACAGCACATGCAGAGAGCACATCAGGGACATCACAATCCTGGGTCGCAGCCACTGGCTCACTAGACAACTGAGAAGCAGGACACACTTGACTTCCACCAATATCATTTCCAAGTAAGAAAGTTACACCTGACATTGGGAGTGTCTCAACCAACCCAACCATAATGGAACCATTAACAAAACCAGACTCTAAATTCACTCTGCACAGAGGGACAGAGAAGTAATTATTCCCTACACCTTGTAAGATTACAGTTTCATCAGAGGAATTAACATTAGAGCCTAGAACACTGGTCAGCATAAGGGACTGGCAAGCACCTGTATCACGATATATTTTAACTGATTTCCTGTCATTACTGTCCAGAGGACTGACAAAACCTTCAGACAGGAAATTAGCACATGATCTCTTGAAAGTGTCACCCACGTTACTGCTCAAAAGAGGAGCTCCATCATGAGAATTTAATTTACCCCTCAAAGCAGGTTCAGTTAACTCAGTTAAAGAATTCTGGGAACTCTCAAGGGTGGACACTAGACCAATTGACTGAATATTTAAAGACTCCTTTTTGTTCACATCACGCTGTCTCCTGAAACATTTCTCCATAGTATGACCAAGCCTACTACAATAAGTACATTTACTTTTCTGAAATCTAGAGGTGAAGCTGGTATTTACTTCCTGAGAAACATCATCTTTATTCTCTTTCCTGTTACCTGTACTCTGAGTAGAGGCAACGTACTTACTCTCAGCTTTCCCTTTTTCTCTAGAATATCTCTTGTGAGTGAGAACATATTCATCAGCTAAAACTGCAGCATCAGACAAATTATCTATTCTTTTCTCATCAAGATATAGGCTTACATCATTATTAATACACCTTTTGAAGTCCTCCAGCAAAATCATCTGCTTAAATTTGTCAAAATCAGAATCCATATTCTTAGAATTTAACCACTGCTCTAACAGATCTTCTTTGATTTTTGCATACTCAACATGGGATTGCTTATCTTGCTTATAAGTTGTCCTAAATTTTACTCTTTAGGTTTCAGGAACAAGCTCATAGGCCTTAAGAATCAAGCTCTTAACTACATCATAAATATCACATTGATCCTGAGGCAAAGATACATAAGTTACTTGGGCTTTACCGATGAGAACAGTTTGAAGGAGTACTGGCCAATACTTTTTGGGCCAATTAAAACCTGTAGCTACCCTCTCAAACAACTGAAAATACTTTGTTAAATCAGATTCATTAAAAGGAGGGACAAGTTTAACATTTTTAGCCACATCAAAATCATCAGAGCTAGATGATCCGGTTCCACCTTGTTTCATGCGATGCTCATGGTCTGCCTGAATCCTAGCAAGTTCAATTTGTGCCTGAGCCTGTACCTGTGCCTCCTGAATACGAGCATTTGCCTGAAATTCAGCCTCCTGAATACTAGCCTGAGACTCCGCCTCCTTAGCATTTGCCTGAATTTCAGCCTCCTTAGCCTGAGCCTCCTGCAGAGCTAGCTGTAACTTAGCTATTTCAATCTGCGTTTGCTCATTTGGAGGAGTTACATTAAACAAGCTTTTATTAATCATGCCAACAATTTGATCTTTAGAATGATGAGAGCGAACAGGAATTCCCAATTGTTGAGCAACAAGCTTAAGTTCATTCTTTGTTCTGTTTTCTACATCACACACTGCACATTTGACAAAAAATCTTTGGCTTCATCAAGCGTAGTAATAGTAGACATCATGAATAAATCACAGTCACAAAATATCAAGCAATATCCTTATGATAATATCCTGAATATCCTGATAAGAGGTCGCCCAATTTATGTTACGGAACAGAGAAAGATAATATACACTTTAAGTGAGAATACTAAAAATCACTATTGTCCCGTAAAGTTCCAGGTTCAAAACAAAAGAGTTAGGTAAAATTACAAGTTAAAGTTTAATGCTCAAACTAACAACAAAACATTCAGGACTCATAAGGGTAATGTAATGGCAAAAAACAGGTTAAATATATGGTTAACTGCAATAGCCTCTATTAACACGAAATTAGCAAGAGTAAATTTATCTAAGTCAGCCCTGATAAAATGAGAATACCGGATAATACTCAGTGAATGCAAGATATATTATTACAGATACAAAATATTATCAAAAATGACTGACAAAAACACATGAATCACAAAAACCTCACTAGGCCTACGAATCAACACCCCATGCTATACAGTACAAGAAAAAATGTAATAACACTTATACTCAAATTACACAGCTGCTAGATGGCTGGAGACTTCCTGAGCACTCACAATAATAACAACTGTACAGGGGAGGACAGAGATGTGAGCAAAATGAGGAGTAGATCTAAGTGGCAATTAATGCAGAGACTGAGCTCATTATATAGGGGCCGGCAGAGCTTGATACAACTTGTAAGAAGGACGCGCAAATGAAGCCAGAGGGGACAAATTGTTGACACTCCTGCTCTGAACAACAGAAAGAACGACTTACTCTACTATAAGGGAGGAGGGGGGGAGTGAGGTAGAACACGCTCGTGATCAAACATGCAGCATACTGTACGTTAGAATTACACAAAGGATGATGAAATCATAGGCTATGTAACAACCCACATACATATATAATGTACATTCATTCATTGCCAGACGCCATGTATCCCAAACGGGGTGGACAAGGGCTTAGAGTTAATTGTTTTACAGGAAGGGGCACTAATCCTCCACCAACCCCACTTGACACCTAGGGAGAACGTTATGCCAACAGCATCTGGTGTTCCCAGGCGGTCACCCATCCAAGTACTAACCAGACCCAACGTTGCTTAACTTCGCTGATCGGACGGGAAGCGGTGTACTCAACGTGGCATGGCCGTTATATATATATATATATATATATATATATATATATATATATTCTCACAACACACACACACACACACACACACATACACAGACACACACCTACACATTTACATTCACACACATACACATACTATGTATTAACTGTATCATAACATATGGTGCTTTTGTTCTACCTTAAATTATTACAAAATTATGTGTATTGTATGTATTGCTGACCTAACAAATAATTTTTCATTTCCCTTTTAAATGTTAGGATATTACTTGACTTAAAGAGAATTTTTTTATCTATTGGTAAACCATTAAATAGTTGAGGGCCGAAAGATATTATACTGTTCTTGAAGAGGGTTGTTCTAAATTGTGGAGAGCATAAATTAATGCTATTACTACGAGTATTATGTGGGTTTTCTACAAACTTAAATATTTCATTCCCTACATAGACTCTTAAGGTCTTATACATCAGTAGTAATGTAAAATACTTATGAATATTTTCAAAATTCAACAATTTTGTATTTGAAAATATTGGGGTTGTTGAATCGAATTGACCTAGGAAATATATACATCTTAAATTTTTTTTCTGAGCTACTATTATTTTGTTCAAAAATGAGGGCCAAGTACATGGCCATATGGATACACAGTACATGAGGTAAGGACAGCATAGTGTATAATAAATGCTGACCATAGCCTCTGTTGTTAGATTATAACGGACATTGTATAATACACCACACACTTCGGATAACTTTAAACATATTTCATCGATATGATAATTATAATTTAAATTCTCATCTATGAGTATACCAAGAAATTTTATTTTACTGACATTTTGTATAGTTTCACCATCAAGTAGTAATGGTGGCAAAGAATTTTTTTACTGATCGTGTTTTAAAGAAAATATATTTTGTTTTAGATACATTAAGCTTTAATTTATTAGATTTTATCCATTCATTTATTAAATTTAATTCCAAGAGCAAGTTTGATTTTAGGTAATTTATATTTTTGTCTGCTAACAAGAGATTAGTATCATCAGCATATATCGTAAACTTAAATTTTGTGCTGGCATTTACTATATCATTAATGTATATTAGAAAAAGAAGTGGCCCAAGGATAAACCCTTGTGGTACACCTTTTGATAATGATTTTAAAGGCGAGAAATTATTGTTACAAAAAACACATTGCATTCTACTACTGAGATAACTATGAAATAGTTTTAGTGGGACACCTCTTATTCCAATATGTTCCAACTTATCAGTTAGAATTTTGTGATCTAATGTGTCAAAAGCTTTCGATAAGTCAATAAATATCCCAACTACATAATACTTTTCTTCTAAGAACTTATAAACATTGTTAATAAACTGTAATATTGCAGATTCTGTTGATCGATCTGTACAAAACGCATGTTGGTATTCAGATAGTAGGTTATTTTCCTCAAGGTAATGTATTAATCTAACAGCAATTTTTTCATTCATTCATTGCCAGACGCCATGTATCCCAAACGGGGTGGCCAAGGGCTTAGAGTTAATTGTTTTACAGGGAGGGGCACTAATCCTCCACCAACCCCACCTGACACGTAGGGAGAACGTTACGCCAACAGCATCTGGTGTTCCCAGGTGGTCACCCATCCAAGTACTAACCAGACCCAACGTTGCTTAACTTCGCTGATCGAACGGGAAGCGGTGTACTCAACGTGGTATGCCAGCTATTACTTCTTCAAATATTTTACTGAAAGCTGGTAATATAGAGATTGGGCGATAATTATTAATATCACTTCTGCTACCTGTCTTATATGTAGGAATAATTTTGGCCTTTTTTAAGTGATCAGGAAACATACTTGTTTTCAATGTAAGGTTGATTATATGAGTCAAAGGTTTAGATATTACATCTGATGAATATCTTAAAACTTTGGGGGATATATCATCATAACCTGGAGCAGCAGACTTTAAAGCATTCAGGTAATTTTCAACTTCAGTCTGTTGTGCTGGAGGTAAGTATATTGAAAAATCAAGAGAGTTAAGTACCCGTTATAGTTGTTTTCCATCCCAGCTGATTCTATGTTAGAGATTTTTAAAAAATGTTCATTAAATAAGGTAGAGGTGTCAAAGCTAGGAGGCTTTAATTCAATAGAGTGCACAGAGGTTAAGTTGTTTGTTCTACCAAGTATTGAATTTATAGCTTTCCACTGGGATTTAGGATTTCCTTGACTTTCAGTAAATCTCTGTAATACTTATTATTTGCTGCTCTTAAAGTTGATGTCAGTTTGTTTCTGTATTGTTGATATTTTTCACCATAGGTCAGAGGCCATTTTTTTGCCAGTCTCTCTAATCTGTTTCTTTCTTTAATGCTGTTTTTTTTTTTTTTAAGCCGTTGTTATATATGGACTAATTTCACATTTTCTGTTTACACGAACCATTCTCAATGGAAAATGTTTTTTATATAATGTATTATATATATTATAAAATATGCTATATGAGTTATTGGAACAGATTGATGTTAATACATTATTCCAATTTACATGGACAAGGTCATATTTGAAGCGCTCTAGTGCAGAAGATGTTATCATTCTCTTATTAATGGAATAAGTAACATCAGGGGTTCCATGAATATATTTAAATTGAGAGATTATTGGGAAGTGATCAGTAATGTCTGTTTGCATTATATACTGTAGTTACCAATATTGAATTCGACTTGTGTTGTCCAAATGTGATCTATAAGTGTGGCCGACATGTCAGTTACTCTTGGCGGCTTTGTTATTACGGGAAATAAAGGAAAATAATACATCACATTGATGTGTGTGTGTGCCCAGCAATTTTTCGAATCGCTAAGCTTCATCCTCCGAATTATATTATGTGGCCATTGTATTATGCTGTGATATAGGCTAATAAATATTATGTGATTGTTTGGGATAATGGGCTGTGCACTATACTATCTATAAAATCTGAGTTGTTGTTCAGAAACAGAGGGCAAGTTCACCTACAAATGGAGCAATGTAGGGGGAAGGGGGAAGGGGGGAGTATGGGAGTGAGTGGCCATTATACATTCTGAGTCATTACAGTATAGTTACTAAGGTGTCAAGGGTAACCTGTATCCTAAATAATAATAAACCTATTTATTTTTGTTATCTTTATATAGACCCGATTACACACTTTAAATTACACCAAACATAGGATACCCTCTCCGTCGGTAATAGAAAACGTGAAGCATGCTGCACCATCTCGACTCTCTCTAGCTCCTCAGGTGGCTATCAGTAGACACACACACACACACACACACGCACACACACACACACACAGAAGATAAATATTATGAGGCTTTGTAAGAAATATGGTAAACAGACAGGTTAAGGAAAAACTGACTGGAGAGTGTGGAAGAGCAGTATGTAGATAAGGCCAGAGTATGGAGATGTGTTGATAGTATTCCTGACACTTCGCTATATAACTGTTACCAGGCATTTTGTATTCATAAAATTTAATGATAGAGAAAAGATTTCTTGAGGCAACAGTACTCTAATGCATATGTACAGATTTACTGACAATATGTATAACAAACATATTGTTATACTATATCAGTAAACAATATTAATATTTAAATAACAAAATAGAAATCAATTGATATTCGTAGTAATAATACGTCCAGATGAACACATATTACCAACACTTGCACCAGTATTTATTAAACCTTACAATCCCCATAAATTATACCACACAAATAGTGGATAATGAACCATAAAATGAAAAACATTCTCTTTTCCCGAAGCGTCAAAGATATTAGAAATGGACCTATATGACCGATGTGTTAATATGCTATTCACGTGCAGATACGACCATAGGAACACCTACGAGGAGGCTAGAAGGGAACACGTCACCGTCAATGTCTGGGGGTGGGGGCTGCATCCAGAATATGGGTGACGTCACCGGGATAGAGGAGAGTTTCACTGCTGAAAAATACAATGAAGTTTTGCATAATTTTTCACTCCCCACAGTCCAGGAGCGGAACTAACCGTTTCCTCCCGGCCCTATAATTTTTGTTCAGGACCGCTGCCCCATCCACACGGCGAGAAGAGTGTCGGCATGGTTTAGAGGTCGATAGAACCTGCAGTTGCTCTACTGGCTCAGTAAGGGAGCAGACATGAACTCCATGAAAACGTATGGAGGAATATGGTTAACCGTTGGAAGCCTGACAGGGAACGGGCAACAGATGAACTAGTTGCCCACATCCATGCCTAGTGGGAACAGTTCAGAAGCCAGCAACAACTCATACGGAACCACAGATTACGGGAGGTGATCGAGAAGGAGGGTGGGTTGACTTCCTACTGATGGATAAGTTCCATACAAATCTTGTCTTTTTTTTTTTATTATTATCCTCTGATTATAATGGATATTATTCCAAGCAATATAACAATCTAACAGTAACGTTAATAACTTGCTATAGTTTATCTGACAATATACTGATACGACACTATCTTATATATTTTGCTCACTGACATGAGTTTTATTACGAGGCACTTATACAGGAATTAGTGATGTTTACGTGCATTTCTTAACGCAACTTTCCTGTTACAGTAGCAGGTTTTCTTAATTAAAATAGGATACTTTAATGATTGGCACAATGACAATTCTCAAGACATTTTACCAACTCGCTAGACATCTGGCCACCTGCTGACAAGCCTAACGTGCGGTTTTTCAGTCGTGATAAAGATTTTGAAAAATTAATCAGGAATAAGTTGGTCAGTTTGTGATCAATAACAAATACTGGTAAACTACTAACAACTGCACTTGCTGTCTGTTCGATGTAGTTTTAAGTGAACGTCCACCATGACGTCACTTACAATATTATAACATATTTCTCAAAGCTACAGTATAAAGTTACATACTGATCAAAGGAAATCCGATAATTCAAGCATAAGAAACGCTGCACCTACAACGTATTTAAATGGTTGTTATAATACGGTAATGTTTCTCCCTGAAAATTGTTATTCATGTATTTTGCCACACATAATGCATTTTTCTAATATTTCAATGTTTGTCATTATAATCGTATGGTGTTTCAGGTCTCACCCAGAAAACATAATCATATATAACACAATAGTGTAACATGCTACAAACTTTTGAATAGAACCTAATAAATACTGAGGTGTGTGAGGCAAAGATTATATATCAGTCTCGGACGTCCTTAGCCACGTGTGCACACACCCATATTACCATTATGACACATTTCACACTCACTATATTCCCCCCACCCGCGCCACAAGTATTGTCCCACACCTACGCATACATGCACACACACATGCTGTATTTGGCGTTCTGTGTACTGAATGAAATCTTGCTCAGTATTCTGTTGCTCCAAATGTAAATATTCATATAGAACAGTAACATTAATAGCATGTTCATTAACACTGCACACTGTCAGGCCGGCAATATTGAAACAAATAGACCAAGACTGTGATGCGTGAGAGCAGCAAAGCTCCTACAGTACGATCCATAATGTATTTTGAGTGTTCCATAAAGGCTGTTTCTATTTTGCATAAGAAATGGCTGTTCATCAGTATGTTATCTTTAATTATTAACATAACTGGAGGAACTGGAACCTCTGCAATGACACTACAACTCACCAACGTAGCTAAGAGGATTGTGGGAGTCAGCGACCACCTCCCCTTTAATTGGTATCTGCCACTGAACACATGACTACCATTGACATTAACGAAAATATCACTGTGGGTATGGCTATCCCATGACTGTTACTGAAAAATAGACTATACAAATAAGTATTGATTCTTGGTCAACGTAATCCGTCACGTGAGGCGGTTATGTATTGCATTTGTATTTTGACAGTACTAAATTTTAGGTAAACATATTAAATACAACGTTATTACTCATTAGCACAAACTGATTGTGTGTGTGTGTGTGTGTGTGTGTGTGTGTGTGTGTGTGTGTGTACTGATAGCCACCTGAGGAATGAGAGAGAGAGAGAGAGAGAGAGAGAGAGAGAGAGAGAGAGAGAGAGAGAGAGAGAGAGAGTCGAGGTGGTGGAGCATGCTGCATGTTTTTCTTTACCGAGGGTGGGGGTATCCTATGTTTGGTGTAATTTTGTGTAATCGGGTCTATATAAAGATAATAAAAATAAATAGGTTTAATATTATTTAGGATACAGGATACCATTGACGCCTTGATAACTACACTGTAACGACTCTGAATGTATAACTGTTGGTCGCCCTCTCCCATACTTCCCCCTTCCCCCTATATCGCTCCATTTGTGGGTGAATTTGCCTTCTGTTTCTGAACCACAATTCAACATGTATCTTGTTCACACTACAAGGCATTTCATTTTGATTTGATTAATTTATTACGCCAGAAGGTGACAAACCTATTACAGTGCCATGAGGCCATATGTGAGGTGAGAACAGGGGAATTCGTGCCACGCAGGACACGCTGTCTAGCTATAACAAATTAACTCCCACCAAAGTGTGGATGATGCATGAGAATAACATATAGGTTATCATCTTCCAACAAATGTTTACAAGTGTCCACTAATGTGAGCCCGTGTGGTGTTAAATCAGAGACAAGTGGACATTCCAGGCAATAATGGTCAAGGGTGTTGGCACTGGGTGCATCACACAGCTTACAGGAGGAGAAATGAGGCACGTTGCCTGCCCCAGCCACCTGCCACACAGGTCAGTAGCCCAGTTTGAGGCAGGAACACACCACGTTATGTCGACGAACCATGAGACCGCTGCGATGATATCTATGGAGACGAGAGATAAAGTGTTCATAATGTTGGATAGACGCACTGTGAGCCCTCTCAGCATTTCTACAGTGGAGAATAGGGCAGCGGGCTGCTCTGCATATTATCTGCTTGTAGCAAATGGGGGAGGCATTAGTAATGTCCACAGCAGACGGATCCAGTCCACAGGCAGTCCATGCAAGGAGATCAGTGGTGTTGTTGGCTGTGAGAGCAATATGATAGGGAACCCATAGAAAGTGCACCACCAGCAGTGGCCAGTTGACGTAGTATCTGCATAACGAGGTGTTGATATGCAGGCCTGGGAGAGGAGACGGCATGGAGGGCCGGCTGTGAGTCACAGATGATCAAGCCGCTGTTGTTCGTCCATATTAATAAAGTAACTGCATCCAGGAGTCCATGTAGTTCACAATACATAGAGCTCGATGAGGTTGACAGTCGATGGCCAAACCAGTCCCCTTGAGGCGGGTCCAGACTTGGGGAAAATACAGCACAGCCAGCACTGCCATCCTCCTGCAGGGAGCCATCAGTGTAGATATGGTGGCCCAAAGGGAGGGAAGATGACAGCCTAGCGATGGTCTCCAAAGCTAGGTGTTTCTGAAGCTAAGGCAGGTCAGTCTTGGAGGCCGGAGTTTATGAGATAGCAGGCGCAGGGGTCTGCCAAGGTGGAATGCCATGATCCATCTCCTCAGCAGGCACTGGTACGTTGATGATTAGCCGTCGGACGTTTGAACAAACAGTATTAACTAGTGTGCAGCCACCACTGTGAAGCAGAGGCCTTGGTGCAGTGGGATCAAGGGAAGTCTGAATAATGTGAGAGTAGTGGGGAGAAAGGTGAGGATACTGCAGGCACTGGACGCTGAAGTATGTAACCACGAAGTATAGTCTCTCAACAAGTGGTGGAAGGTTGAGTTCAAGTTGCATGTTGACAATTTTGGCTAAGCCAGGGCAGCCCAGGATAAGTCTTATTACTGCATTTTGGAACTTTTCAAGAGGTTGTAAGGCTGTACTGGATAGTTGACAAAGAGCAGGGGAGAGATAATCAACAACTGGTCAAATGAATGCTATGTATATGGTTCGTGCTACAGGAATAGACACCCTGGCAGCATAATTAGTGAGCCACTTGAGAGGTTTTAGGCACTGCTGTAGCCGGGTCAGCGGATCCTGAACAATTGGATGCGTGTGTTGTCTGGCAGGAATGGAGGGAGAAATTCGTACAGGCGCCCCCAGATAAAGATACTACGTGCACAGAGGAATAACACAGTCCCCAACAGAGAATACAGGCAGTGTTCTTGCTGGACAGGAAGTGAAAATCCTACTCTTTTCTGGAGAGATAATGAATCCATATTTGGAAGCCGACTCGTGAAACAAGTAAAGGAAACGTTGCAGATCTGCTGGGGAATTTGGGTGAATGGAGATGTCATCACCATAGCAAGTAATCGTGGTTCCAGGGATGTCAGGAAGGAGGGTGGGTAGACGATGTATGAGGATATTAAACGAAAAAGGACTAAGGACACCACCTTGTGGAGTACCAAGCTCAAAATCCTTAGCAGTGCTCTATGCGCCCTTAAAAAGAACACGAGAGGACCTACTAGTCAGGTAACCACGTATCCATCACAGCAGGTTTTCCTTAACTCCAAAATCCACTAGCTGGTCGAGGATGATGTCTCTGTTGGCGACATCAAATGCACTCTTTAAATCAATGAAGGCCACTGCAATGGTGGGGTATAGGAGGGTGTATAACTCCATGAGGCAGTGATGTGTCCCTTGCTGTGGTAAAAAGCCTTGCAGTCAGGGCGAGAGCTTGTCCTGCAGCCTAAACAAGAGTCTTGTGAGGATGATGCGTTCAAGTACTTTCCTGAAGCAGGAGATGAGGGACACAGGTCTGAATTTATCAGTGCCAGGTTTAGGAATAGGCACGATTGTACTGTGGGTCCAGGCTTGTGGCAAGTATCTCAGACGGGTGCAAAGGTTGAACAGCTGGAGGAGAGGATTACCAGGAACTTTCAGGAGGACACGGAGAGCAGAAAAAGTGATGCCATCATCACCTGGAGCCGTTACCCTACCCCTGGCGAGGGTCCATCACAATTCATCATCATTATAGCCACACCATCCTCATCATCTGTCCTCAGTAAAGCGGCAGTGAGATGGAGTGTATGAAAGTTTTTCTGGATGGAAAGCAAGTCCTGTGTGTGTGCAAGAAGGGCACAAGCCCGTGACTGTGCAGACCAGGTATCTACAAGATCCTATGCGTACTGTGCTGGACTGTGGTGAAGGACACTAGGGGGCTTCTTAACAACCTTGTTGATAAGGCACCACATGGAATCAACAGTAGTTTGATGGTTGACATCGGTAAGTTTATGCCATGAATTGGTATACTGTAAATGCAGTGCTGGAGAGCAACTAGATCATCCTTCAACAATTGATACCAATGCAGACTCTCGGGGGAAGGTCGTCTTTGAAAGGCAAAACCGTCTTCCACCACCTTCCTCTCTGCCTGAGCGATGCGATTATCTAGTGTCCAGGTGTGGGCATCATGATGGCGTGTAATGTGTGGCCTGCTGACATAATGGGTGTAGAAGTCATGTGTGGAGCTGACAAGTGATGAATACAGCTTTTCGGGACAATGAAGGTCGGACATGGGAAGAAGGTTGGTCATATAGGAGATGTATGTAGGGCAGTACTTGGGTGGGATTGCAGTGCGAGTGCATCTGTGTACAGAAGATGTAGCATGGAGGGAATAATGAAGGCTGCGAGCAATGTGATCAGAGAAGAGTGCAGGGATAGATGAAAACCTGACCCAGGACGCCACAAGGCCAGATGTAAGGATGAGATCTAGTGTGCCTCCTCGAGAGTGTGTGACCCCACTGGTGTCCCAGCGGGTGAGCTGATTACGATGAATATACTCAAGAAATTTTATCCTGTTATGGTTAACAGGGGTAGAAAGGTCCCCCAAAGCAGGGTGTCGGTCATTATAATCCCCCATGTATATCATGCCACGGATGGTGGGAGCTGAGAGAGCAGCTGTATTCAAACTGCCTGGTGCAGAGTACACGTTGCACAACCAAATTGTGCCGCTTCCAATGGTGATCTCAAGAAGCTGGAAGGTTGTCTCGTTGTCTACAGATCTTTGGAGGAAAGGGTGCTGGATGGAGGAATGGACATACGTCACAAGTCCATTCCTAACTCGATGGACGTAAGAAACATAACCACTGAGAGTGTGTGCCTCTACACCAAGTAGCGCACGACCAACAAAGGATTCCTGAATGAAAATGATATCTGGGTGGCAACTGTATATATACCCTTTGAGTGCAGTAAATGTAGACCGGTCAGTAACACCACAGGCGTTCCAAGAGATGAAATGCAGTTGTACCATGTTACCGAACGTTGCCAAGACATATGCGGGGGTCAGATGAGGAAGTGGTGGTGGCATGAAAAGTGCTACGTGGCGTGCCACGAGGGGAAGACTTCCTGGGGGGAGCATTCAGTCGTCTAGTGGGAGTGACAATGGAGTCCAGCTTCTCCGTAAGGATGGTGACAGTTGTAATGATGTCTTGTGATTCAACCAATGAATTTAATATAGTCTCAAGTGTGGCTTGCTTGCTAACCAAGCCATCAATGTGGGCTTCTATTGCATCGAAACATGTCATAAGTGAGCTAATCCGAGTCCTGAGAGTGGCAACTGCATCGCGAAATTCAGTGACTGCAGCTGAGTCCAAACCGACAGTGGAGGAGGGGGAGTGGCAGAGCGGGATGGTGATGGTGGTGACGCTAGTGGAGCCCCACCCTTTGCAACGGTGGCAGAGTTAGCCTGGTGTCTAGTGCAGCCATGCCAAATGTTAACCCCTTCTTGATGACACCAGGGACATTTCCAGTGCAAGGTATCTGGAGGTGGCGGGTTGTGATGCATTGAGGCTGTATCAGAAGCAAGTGAAGGGGGTTGGTGAGGACACGCCCAAGAGTAGTGTTGGTCAGAGCACCATGCACAGTGTTCTGGTGCAGAGCAAAACCGGAAGATATGACCAATACCCCAGCACAGAAAAAACCACGGTTGCTCATTCTTCATCTTGCAAAACTCACAGATGGGAGGCAGGGAAGGAAGCTGAAAGGTTCAGTTGGTGGTGGCAGGTGAGGAAGGCTCCAGGTACCAACCAACTGGTTGATAGGAGTGCCATTCTGGTGGAAACGTCGGGCTGAGTAGATACCTGGCAGCTCAATGGCCAAGTTGGGATCAGTGCAGACAGGATAACGTGTAAGGAGGTAAGTAGGAAACTTTGGGCCTCTCAAGTGAGTCTTGAATTTCCAAAGAAAGGGATAGGAACTCTCCTTTACTTATGCTGTCTATGATGTCCTTGCGACGTCTGGAGATGTAGACAAAACCGGAAGTGATTGTAGACATCTTGATCTCTGCTTGGGTGCTGTCAGGGTAAAAAGCATGGTTGACTTCAGACAACCATCGAAGTTTGATGTCCACAGTTGGGTTGTCTTTGGAAAAAAGCTTGAAGTAGTCAGTCCTGGGCGTGAATGTTGGAGATGTGGAGGCAGGAAGCAACAGCGAAACTTGGGGAGTTTGAACAAGCTGTGGGAAGCGAGGAGTGTTGGATCCAAGGGCGGTTGATTCTGCAGAGAACCAGAAGTCTCCTGCCGCTTGGAGAATTTGGCAACAGGGGATGAAGGCTCACTGTTGCTGTCCGAGGTGTTATGCAAGGGGCGCCTGCCAGGGGAAGATGCCTGGGCGACGAGGTTAGATGTGGTAGGTACAGATAGTGCTACTTCCCCAGCTAGCAAGACATTGCTACTAATTTGTTGTAGCTGTGGCCAGTCACTATGAGTCATTCCATCCTCATCGCTCAGCGCCAGGTCAACTTCAAGGTCCTTGAGGGTGGCAGGGCCCGAGTACTCCATGCTCCACACCTAGGTAGGTAGCAGGGTGAGCGGGGCGTCAGCTTCACCAGCACGACAGAACAGACCAATGGTAGCAGGGGAAATGGAGTGATGCGTCCATGACGCCACACAGGTCATACAGCGCATGCACAGAAACGAGAGAACCCGACCAGCGGGGCCACGTCTCCCGTACTGAATATTCCTCCAAAACTACAGGCTAAGTCCAAACACCAGAAAAACACAACCATCGGTGAAGTTAGCACTAGACCTTTATGTTGCTCCCTACAATGACAGAAGGGTGTTGGAAGGCAAGGACCAGCGGAAAAACCAGGAATATGAGCTGCACTCAGCAATGATTTGTTTATATCCGTCCCTCTCACGCTACAAGACAAGAGAATTATATAACTCAGACTTCATAAATAGTACAGTGCATAGCCCATTATCTCAAAGTCACATAATATTTATTAGCCTGTATCATAGCAGAATACAATGGCCACATAATATAATTTGGAAGATGAAGCTTACCGATTTGAAAAATTATCGGGCATGTACACACACACACACACACACACACACACACACACACACACACACACACACACACACACACACACACACACACACACATGGGCGCACACTGTTGCCACGTTAGCCAAATCCTGCAACCAGGTGGTCCAGTCGGAACTCTTGCCGAGCGTACCTGCAAAGCAAAACTGCTCCACCTGCCAACTGTGCCTGTGAAATCAGTCAGGGTGGAGCATCAATAGTGTCGAAGTGACAAATAATTTGTATTAAACCGCAGTTACCCTCTACCTAGTAGTCAATGCATATGCTAGAAAAGGTACAGCCTAGCTGAAAAATTTGAGTGACAGCCAAAGCTTCATACATTCGAGGTTGCAATTATTTTCTTATTGGGTAATTATTAACCAGGAAATGTGCTAGCCCTATGACTGCATAAATTGCATAGAACAGCTAGTAATTTACTGGTTAAACCTATATCTCTGTTAACCAGAGAACAATGTGTTCCCTGGTTAATCCATAGACACAGTGTGGATATAAGGGGTGAGGTCCAGAGCCTTGCCTGGCACTTTCAAGAAAGACAACAGTCAGTCAGGCACAAGCTCCTCTCATCAGCGAGACCATGCTTCACTTCAGCTGATCCACCCCCTGCAACATCGACTTGTGGTACATTAAAAAGGCCCCAACGGGTGCTGATTAACCCACAGTCCGTCACAGGTTGAAAGTAAGAATAGTGACAGTTAACTTGTGGCCTACTGTGCATATACTTCTAGCCTAATTACTGCTTGGTGGTATTTGTTCCTACACACTTGGACATCCTAAGAGCATATTTACCTTTATAACTAATATCAGTAAGCTGAGAATCCCTATGCGAATTCGGGCAGGCCACGTTTTGAAACTCAACATGGGGTGTGAACACTCATGTGGATAAAGCATGTATTCTCTGGAAATCCTCAGAAAAGCCCACAGTTCAAGACGCACCACAAGGGAATTCAGACACAACCTTGCATTGCCTCTGCGAGGGGTCTCAACCTTCCGCATTAACCTACAGTACATATTTATGTACAGGCTTTGGGAGCAATGTATCCTGTGGGACCCATGGGCGCGACTTTAGGTCTTACTGGTCGCCAATGTCAAGGGGAGATGTGAAATAAGAATAAATTGCAAATAAGTTGTCAGTTGCCAAGGTGGGAAAAGAAATATACTGAATGTATCTCCACTACTTATGGAAGAAAAAAGGAAAGTCACCAGTAACAGCAGAGAAAAAAGTAGTAACAATAACCACCAGTAACTAGTAACGAGCTATGAGTTAGTGAGTTTATTATTATTTTGTTAATAACTTTAATGCTAGGAGTTAATATACTGGCGAGGTCACAAAAATGGGGGTTTATGATATTGTAATAAATAACCTTTTTAATGGAGTAAATAGCTTACAGATCGCCAGTCTGGTGCTGAAAGGAAAAGACTATGTTGAATATTTCTTCTACTTATGGGAGGAGAGGCAAGTCGCCACTTATCAAAAAGGAATCCACTTATGAAATCTAGTAAGTTTGCACTTTATGTCAGCTTATTTGGCCAATTCTCAAAAGACGAGAATTTCATAAACTTTTTCAATAGTACGAAGTGGAAACTATTCACGCCTGAATATTGAATTGTTGATACTGATGGCCTTTGAGAAAGTGTCCGTACCCCTGACAATCTGTATAAATTATACTAATAAGTAGGTTCTTGCTGATGCTAAATCCTGGCTGGCACAATAGATTTAGTAAAATGAATGAATTGGTTTAATTACCAGTTTTGATTAATATAAAAGATTGTGCAAACTGGTAGCAAGCATATCAAGCTGAAAGAGAAGAACTGTAAATTTATTAATTACAACAAAATAAATGTAAATAAATTTACATTACAAGGGAACTTCTTTGTGGACGAAACTTTGAATAAAATTGAACAACTTGGAGAGTTGGTTTTTCGCTCTCTCCCATGGAGGAAGACAATTAGAGAAGAAAATTGAAAACATTAGAAAGATGATTAACAATTGCAAAAATGCTGTCGTATTTAATTCAGTACACACACACACACACACACACACACACACACACACACACACACACACACACACACACACATCTATATTCCTAGGCTGCTTCCCTCAAAGAAAAGGAGGTAGCCGAGACGGGACGGCACACTCCCAATTTATTTACACACACACACACACACACACACACACACACACACACACACACACACACACACACACACATCATATCTTACCCTCAAGGGGAGAAGGGAAAGATCCTCACTGCACCACACCGCATGAGGGTCAACTGCGCAGTGTAATCAGTGATATCTGCAGCAGGGCCCGACACCAGGGCTGGTAATCCCCTCCTACATCATAATGGACCCATCCCCTTACCCGCACCCGACCTGATCAGCTGATCAGACCAAATGTGGGTGAATATCCCCTCAGGGCCGCGTCATCATTTATTCATTCACATTTTCTCTCCACTCATTCCTATCACACACAGCCACTCTTCCCTACTCGACAGACATCCCTCTCACATCTAAGGCACTCTTCACACTGTCCACCCACCCTATTCGTGGTCTTACTCTCACCTTTACACCTCTCACATCTGATCCAGTTATCTTTTTCACCAACCGCTCTTCATCCATTCTATCCATATGCCCAAACCATTGCAACACTCTCTGCCCAACTCGATCAGCCATCTTCCGCATAACTCCAGTTCTCCTTCGCACTTCATCATTTCTCAGTCAATCCATCTGCATCACGCCACACTCCTCAGACACCTCATCTCCATTACATTCAATCTTTTCCTCTCTGCTACATCCATAATCCATGTTTCAGCCCCATATAATGCAGTCGGTACCACTACACCATCATACAGCCATCTCTTTACATCCATTCTGGGCAAAAGACATCGAAACACTTTTTTCGTTCCTCCTAGCATCTTTCCTACTTCATTCATTCTAAACTTCACTTCAACATCTATTCTACCATCCACAGCAACATGTGACCCTAGATCAGCGGTTCTCAAACTTAATTTGGGTGAGCTAATTTGGATTATTTCAAGGCTTTGCAAACACAGGGTAAAAAAATCTAAGAGAGAGAGAGAGAAAACGGTGTTTAGCCTATCGTAGATATTATGAATATGCTAATAGTGTAATAAGGATAATAACATTTTCAGTTAAGTAAATAAAATACATTGAAAACAGTTGGGGGCACGGCGGCTCAGTGGTAGGGCATCAAGCTCATAATCGGGGGATTGTGAGTTCGAGTCTCGCCCAGGACTGCCGCAGGTTACAGGAGTGCTCTACCACTCCCGACACGAGAGTGGTAACGCCTCCTGTAACCTAGCGGGGCTATATGATCCAATACAGGGTCTACCTCGGGGGAACGCCATTTCTCCCCTTGAAAGCAGTAGGCCAATTCTATGTCCCTGCAACTCATCGAAATTCCACTCACGACCCACCTTTAGGTCACGACCCATAGTTTGAGAATCACTGCCCCAGATACTTAAAACACTCTAACTGCTCAAGTAACTCACCATTCAAAACTAAATTCATCTTCCTACCATCTATCAAGCTCGTACACTTCATCACTTTACTCTTATTTTTTTTTACTCTCAATTTCCTCCTTTCACATACCCTTTCAAACTCCTCTACCAACTGTCTCAATCTCTCCTCCGAATCAGCCATCAGTGCAGTATCATCTGCAAACAGCAGCTGATTCAGATTCCACTCTCTTCCATCAACAATCACCAGACTCAAACCTCCACCTAACAGTCTTGTATTCATCTCCCTTACAACACCATCCATATAAATGTTGAACAACCACAGCGACATCACATCCCTGCTGCAGCCCCACTCTCATGGGAAACCAGTCACTCACCGTATTTCTCACTCTTACACATGCTATACTATTTACATAAAAACTTTTCTCCCCTTTTAACAACCTACCATCAAGCTCATACAATCTCATTACAGCCCACAAAGCCTCCCTATCACTTTTATCATACGCTTTCTCTAAATCCATGAACGCCCAAAACACATCCCTACCTTTCTTTAAATACATTTCACACACAGTCTCACAACAAACAACTGATCCATGCATCCCTCCCCCCCCTCTCCTAAAGCTACACTGCTCATCACCAATCACTCCCTCTGTACCCTCTCTAACTCTCTTAAAACTCTACCATAAACCATACTTACAACATTCAACAGACTTACACCACTGAAGCTAGTGCATTCATACTTACCACCCTTGCCTTTGTACAACAGAACCTCACAAGCACTTTCCCAGTCTATCGGCACCATAGCACTCTCAAAACACACATTCAGCAACTTTACTAACCATTCAACAATAGTTACTCCACCACCTTTCAGGCTTTCCACTGGACACCCATCCATAGTTGCAGTTTTTCCTGCTTTCATCTCCTTTACTGCCTCCTTCACCTCCTCCATCATAATGAAAGGATCATTCAACTCTCCCAGCACATTTACTCCTTGCACCCTCCCATCTGCCACAATCTCAGCCTCCCTTTCCTCCTCTACATTTAACAGTCTTTCAAAAATACTCCACCGATCTCTTCCTTACTGCATCCATCTCAGTTAACATCCTTCTGTCCTCTGCTTTTATTCGCTCTTCCTTACCAGACTCTCCCTTTCGCACCCTTTTCACCTCCTTCCAAAACATTTACTTATTCTGCTGAAAATTCTCAGTCCACCTACTCCACCTCTCATCTGCTGCCACTTTAGCATCACACACGGCCCTTCTCGCCCTATCCCTCTTTTCCTTAGACATCTTATATGACACCTCATCCTTCCTCTGCAGCCACACTTCTTATACATATCTCTTCTCAGTCACAGCCGTACTTCCCCACACCAGCATTCACTTCCCTTTCTTACAGCACCACCCACTCGTCTCACACCACACACCTATTCCACATGCCGCACCACAGCACTCTTAAACAACTGCCATTCCTCCTCCACACTGCCATTTTCCTGATCTTTCATTGCGCTCCACTCATCTTGCAACTTCTGATACTCTATCACATTCTCTCTTTTATTGAACTCACTCACTTTCAAAACCTCCCTGCCACACCTAACTCTCCTAGCTCTCGCCCACCTCATATCTACTCTCATCTTTCCCTCCACCAGGTAGTGGTCAGACATACTTCCACCTCCATCTCGAAACTCTCACATCCAACAATCTTCCTTTTACGTTCCTGGAAACAACCATATAGTCCATCAATGCTCTATAAACAACCCTTCCACCCTCCTGTCTCACCCATATATACTTATATCTTTCTTCTCAGACAGGGTATTTCCAACCTCCATCTCTCGCTCAACACACATCCCTATCATTTGTTCCCCATTTTCATTTCTTCCAGCACACCATGCATACCAACTACGCCTTCAACTCCTACATTCCCAACTCAGTAATTCAGATCTCCCATCATTACCACATTCACATTTGCTCCAAAACTCTGCAGACACTCATCAACACTATTCCAGAAAGACTCCCTCTCTTCCTCATCCTTTTCACTACCAGGCCCATATGCACTCACAAATACCCACAACTCACATCCAAATTTCGCTTTCACCCACATCAGTCTCGATGACACCTCCTTCCATTCAATCACACACTCCTACACTTCTGGCCTCACTAACAAGGCCTCACCTTTTCTCACACTTCCTCTGTCAACACCTGACATCCTTTCATTCACACTTCCAAACTTAGAATCACCTTTTTTTTTTTTTCCTCAAAGCTAACACATCCAACTTTCTTCTCACAAGCATTCTCCCAGTCTCTTCCCTTCTAGCCTCAGTCGTACTAGATCCACGCACATGCATTGACCCAATCTTCAGAGTGCGGGGATAACTCAATCCTCCCTCTCTTTCTATGCCCTGTCTCACTGTAGTAACTAAAAAACAAAGGAGGGGGTCCCTAGTCCCCTCTCCCCATCCCTTTTAGTCGCCTTTTACGAGACACAGAGAATATGGTGGCAGAATTCTTCCTAACACATCCTGGCCGCAGAGTGAAAGTACAACCCCTTAGTGCAGCCAGACTGTGTGCCCCCCGCCACAGAGGGGGAGGGATACACATATATACTGTATATATGAACTGAAGATATATATATATATATATATATATATATATATATATATATATATATATATATATATATATATATATTCGTTCATTCATTCATTCATTGCCAGAAGCCATGTATCCCAGACGGGGTGGCCAATGGCTTAGAGTTAATTGTTTTACAGGGAGGGGCACTAATCCTCCACCAACCCCACTTGACACGTAGGGATGCCAACAGCATCTGGTGTTCCCAGGCGGTCACCCATCCAAGTACTAACCAGACCCATATATATATATATATATATATATATATAAATATATATATGTATATATATATATATATATATATATATATATATATATATACTGTATATGCATGCTTAGAAGAAGGAAGCAAAGGTCAGGAGCCCTCAAACCGTTCCCCCCAAGAAAAAAAAATATACCAAGAGAGAGCCAAAATTCAAGATCCGTAAATTTCGAGATGCCTGAACACACTGGATTTGAAAGACTGGAGATCATAGGCAGTAGGATATACAGACTATGGAAGACAGTTCCAGAGTTGTCCTGTTGGATATATGAAAGACTGAGAGTATCAGTTAACTCTTGCATTAGAGAGTTGGACAGAAAAGGTATGAGAGTTTGTTGCTGGACGAGTGTTACGTGCCCGTCGTAGTGGTGGGGTGATGCAAGCAGAGAGATCAGAGGCGCAGTGACCAATGAAGTTGCAACAGAAAAGAGATACAAATGCATCAGTGCGGTGAAGAGACAGAGGTTGATGGGAGCCAGTAAGAGGAGGAGAGTTAATGAGATGAAAAACCTTTGACTTCACCCTGTTGAGAAGAACTGTATGTGGGGAGCCTCGCCACACATGATAGTTGTACTCTACATAGGGCGAATAAAATCCGTCTATAAAGTCAACAACTGTACAGAGTATGGCGGGTCGAAAAGGAACCAACTTTGGCTTGCCAGGTTGAAACATAGTCAGAATGGTGCTCCTTTACAATGAAAATAACACTACGAAAAAAAGTTTCAATATATATATATATATATATATATATATAGTGTCCGACTCTGGGCTTCAGGGCCTATTTCTCGGGGGCAGTGACCTGTACCTAGGCCCAGTAGTCCTCCTACACCTCCACATGTCACCACTTCGGCGCTAACACCCACCATCCATATTGAATACATGCTAGGGCTGTCTCATACAGGACTGGTGTATTGGTATCAGCGGGGATATTTTTACGACATGTAGGCGGGTCATCCAGTAGATCAGGAAAGTCTATTTTTAGGAAATTCAAATCCTTAAACTGTTCCCTGCCCCAGCCGGGATTCGATCCTGGGTCAGTTAGGACTGCAGGCCGCCTCTCAACCGATTCAGCCACCGCCTCCCCCACTCCAGCAACTTGGACCTAAAAATAGAGTTATTTCTCAAAAAACTTAGAAACACATGCTATTTTTTCGGATGAATTAAAATGCAATTTCTGTGTTAATTATCATTATTAAAAATAAAAGTAACAGTTGAAATAAATGTATTCATATCATATGAAAGGCATTATTTCATGAAAAAGAAAAAAAAAAAAAAACAGTAGAAATGGCAAAACAGTTGAACACATCAAAAGTCTTGTTTACGTTCACGCTTCGGGAACGCAGCTTACGTTGGACGAGCATACCATGACGTGATTCATGCCCAAATACTTTACTTGTTGTGGATGTGACGTCCTTGATGCAGCGTTCTACTCCTTGGGAATGGCAAGGGTACACGTACAATACGATGGGTTGGCTTTCGTCCACTTGGTCCAGTCTATTCTTCAGCAATGGAGGAACTGTGGCAGAAGAAAGCTCTACCAGCTCAGTGTACTTCTTAGCATCGATGTTTATCTTCAGTGCAGATTTTTCAAATATTCTAACTGAGATTTGGTCATCATTCTCATTCATCTGTGCTTGTTTCATCAACTTGATCGCCATCGAGCGTACGCCAACATCTGCATCAGCAACAGCTGAAAACAGGATGTTCTCTGGGTGACAGAAGTAGCTGTTATTGGCAAGCACAGGGCGAATGATCGCCTGATCCTCCAACAGCAGCTTTTGAAGAAGCTCCACCATGAAGAAGAAATTTTTGGCTCCATTGGCTTTCACCCTGAACCACACAGGAGCATAGCCGTTCACAATAAATGAAACGAAACGTTTTTGGGTTGGTGATGGTTGCTCCTTTGACATGTAAAGTCACAGTACGCGATTAGCTTTCGTAAGCCACCTGGCATGATTTAGTGGTCCTGGTTGTGCAGATGGTCCTACACCTTCATTTGTATCTCCACTTGGCAATTGCACTGCCAAACATGCACGGGACAGGTAGCCCTGATCTTTGCTGAGATCACTTACAACTCCTTCTGGTAAAATGCAAGTTTTTCCAGCAACGCGTTCATAACCAACAACTGGAAGATCATTTGAGTCAAATTCAAACGATTGACCCACTTCTCCTCTGCAGCCTTGTGGACCTGTTGTTGAACCATCAACTGCCTCAAAATACCTTCGGAAAATGATTTCAACAGGATGCAACAAACAACCAAGCCACTGTAGTGGTCTGCCAAGCTGTGTTTCGAGCTCATGGATCACTCCATTTCTCTTTCCAGTATTGACATTTTTCCCATCACAGACGATAGCTTTGCAACGAATCTGCTGAATCTATTTCTCGAATGACAGACATGACTTCCTTGGCAATATCTGCTGCTCTTCCACTTTCGGGAGAAATGTGGTCGATGTAAACGGCGTCAGGAAAAGCAATTACTGAGAAGTGATCTTAATTTCCGATTCTCTGACCATTTGGGATTTTCTTGAGCATCTGATCGATTTTTCCATCAAAACCTATACAAACGATCTCTTTCAAGTCATTTCTATGCTGTTGCAATGTGACATCTCTCCAGTATTTTCTCTGACGGCGGAGTTTACTGGGATCAACTTATTTTCTTCACAAAGAATATTCATATCTTTCAGTGCTGCATTCGCAATGGAGCAGATGTCTGTATTGCTTACTTGACATCGATCAGCTACACGACTCAGCTCAGGATAAACTAATCTATTCTGACACTGTTCTGACTGCTTGCTTCCATCTACTTCTGCATATCATCATCAACATATTGATCATATTGTTCCTCACAGGCATCACTTTCGTCAGTACATGCTGTCATATCTTCATTATTTTGCTTAGTATTTCTAGTGGACTCTTCATAAAGCTTCCTTTTCATCACTATTTGCTGCACACTTATTTTGTGCTGTCTTCTTCCGGTCTGTTCCACCAATATACATTTTTCTGCAACTATTTTGGTCAAGCCAGAAAGGCCACTCCTCAGGCGATAGCTTGTCTGCTCTAGCGCATTAACACTCAGACCTCTCACATGCATTGAAGTTTTTGAAATATTTGCAATGCACTAATGTCAGATAAGGTGTCAAAGCTGGCGAGTTTTTGTATGTAGGTGTTGGAAGTCCTTTTGCTCACTGGATATTTCCTAAGTTCCTGTGCCTTTGCTGTCAGCAGTTTCACTTGTATAACAGCACTGGTGTAATCAATAGCTGAGATGGAAACTTTCTTGTAAATTCCTGCTACTTCAAGTGCAACATTTTCCGCATGGGCTTTGGTGCTCTATGACGGATTTGTGGATTTATATTCCAAATATGCCCTTATGACATCACTGCTAGTGGGCAACTGATTTACCGGATGACTGTGTGATGAGCCGAAAACGAGTCTTTCGAGCTTTCTCGTGTGCAGCAGCTGGCCATGATCCCAGTAAAACACGCAAACTCATACAAAATTCAAAACCGTTATCAGTGCCATTTCGTGTAGTTGGTAACAGAAATGGAAAACAATGGGTTATCATTTATAGAGTTGCCAATAACCGGTGATCACTGAATGCTTGGAGGGTCAGTGCCATAAAAACAAAATTGAAACTTGGAGTAACACTGACTCATTTTAAAAAATACAGTTAGTTTATGTGAAAACATACTAGTGGTCATCAAAATAGCCATGTCTCGTCGAATTTTAAATTTTTGACGCACCCTAACGCAGAGGTAAAGAAGGCATGGAGTCGGCTTATTATACCCAGTCTATTGAAAGCAGATTTTAAAAGATAGGTAGTATGTTCTTTCCAAGGTAAATCCTGAGAATGAAACCCCAAGCATATTTAAAGGAGATGCGGGATTAAGTTGGATATATATTATTAAAAATTAGAGGGTACTCCTGTGGAAAATTTTGTATTGATAGATGTAAGAACTGATTTTTTGTTGCGTTAAAACAACAAGATTACTTTTACCCCAATCAGAGATATGAGCCAAGTCAAACATTAGGTGTGCTATAGCCACATCCCTTGTTGAAGTAACTGCTGAGACGGCCACTGCGGGAAACGAATGGAAACGTGAAGGGGGGAGTTAGCAGCGTATGTGTGAATAGGGTCAGATGTACATCTTAGAAGCCCACTGATGAATGAAAGGAAAAGAGTTAGTGATAGGACAGAGCCCTGTGAAACATCACTATTGATAATTCTAGAAGAACGGTGGCCGTCTACAACAGCAGCTCAATAATGACCAGAAAGGAAGCGCACAGATAGAAGGATAGAAACAGTAGGAGGGCAGTTTGGAAAGTAAAGATTTATGAAAGACCCGATCGAAAGCCTTTGAGATGTCAAGTGCAATGGCAAAGCTTTCCCCAAAGTCCCGAAAGGAGGGTGACCAGGAGTCTAAAAGGTAGGTGAGAAGATTGCAAGTGGAGCGTCCTGTGCAGAACCCAAACTGACGATCAGAAAGAAGGTTTTGATAGGAAAGACAAGTTGAAAATTTTCCGTTAATAATAGACTCTAAAACTTTTGAATACAGGATGTTAGAGAAATTGGGCGAAAGTTAGAGGGCTGGGAATGGTCACCATTCTTTGGGACAGACTGAATGAAAGGAAACTTCCTGCAAGAAGGAAAGGTACAAGTTGATAGACAACGGCGAAAAAGTTTACCTAGGCAGGGTGTAAACAGAGAAACACAGTTCTTGAGGACAACAGGAGGAAACCCATCAGGCCCATATATCTTGTTAGTATTGAGGCCAGTGATGGCAGAAAATATATCAGCTGAAGAAATCTTAATGTCAGCCATGAGGAAGTCAGAGGGGGGAAGTGACAGAGAAACAGCACTGGAATCGTCTAAGGTGGAATTGGAGGAGAAAGTCTGAGCAGAGAGTTCTGCTTTATCAGTAAAAGAAATAGCCTTAGAACCATTAGGGTGGAAAAGTGGAGGGAAGGATGATAAGGTAAAGTTATTATAAAGATTTTGGCAAGGTACCAGAAGGAGCAGGAAGAATTCGAGTTGGAGTGTTCAGAGCATGTAGTACGAATGAAATTATTTTTAGCAGAGTGAAGAAAAGACTTGGCACAATGCCAGACGGAAACATAAAGGAGATGAGATATACGAGTAGATTTGTTCCAATACCTTTTGTATGCCTTCTCCTTGTTGTAGAGTGCATAAGAACAAGCATGATTGAAACAAGTTTTTTTTTTTTCATTAGTCAAAGGCTATGAGAAAGGAATGTATACTTCTGTGTCCGAGAGAATAACCTTTGAAATGTGCAAGGTACGCTCAGATGGCTCCCGGCCATGGAAGCAATAATCATTCCAGGGAAATCAAAGAAGTACTGTCTGAGGGCCTCTTAATATCTATCTATCTATCTAGAGAGAGAGAGAGAGTTTGTCAACTAGTGATCAAGCCTACATCTCATCTCTTCTGTCCTTACTGACCAAGAGTAGCCTGAACAGCACTTTACCCATATCCCTGACCACCGTGAAGAGAGTTCCAACATTCTTAACCTTTACTTTACAACTAATATTTCTTCTTATGCTGTTAATCTTTTACATCCATTGGGCTCCTTCGACCACAACGTTATCACCTTAACCTGTCCTTTTGGTCAAGTAAGGCCTGTGGACACTCATAAGAAACAGCGGCTGTGACACTTTGAAGCTGATGATTGGGAGGCCCTCAGGCAGTACATTGAATGATTAGCCTATTGTTTCTAAGCGTGCCTCGCGTAATACTGATGTTATTCTGTTGGACATTGAAGCATACATTAATTTTTCTTTTCGAATGACGGATGTAAAAAAAAAAAAAAGGGTTAATCATGCTTGTTCTAATGCTGTCCACAACATGGAGAAAGCCTACAAAAGGTATCCGAACAAAACCACCACCGAATCTCATCTCCTTAATGTTACTGCCTGGAACCATGTCTGTCCTTTGCTCTGCCAAAAATAATGTCATTCCTACTAAATGCTCTGAACTCCCTGACTCAAAATCAATCCACTCCTTCTGGCACCTTGTCAAAGGCCTTTCTAATAACTTTACTTCATCATCCTTCCCTCCTCTTTTCCACTCTGATGGCTCTATAGCTGTCTCTTGTACTGACAGAGCAGAACTCTTCGCTCAGATGTTCTCCTCCAATTCAACCTTAGTCAATTCTGGTGATGTTCCCCCATCACTTTCTTATATTGACTTCATTATGGCTGACATTAAAATTTCACCTGTTAAAATGTTTTCTGTCATCATCAGCTTCAATACTAAGAAGGCATAAGGCCTGTTGGAGTCCCACCTGTTACCCTCAAGAACTATGCTTCTATCCTTACATCATGGCTAGTTAAATTTTTTCACCTTTGTTGTCAACTTGTGCCTTTCCTTCTTGCTGGCCGTCTGCTCTCATTTACCCTGTCCCAAGGACGAGTGACCATTCACGGCCCTCTAACTATCGTCCAATTGCTTTTACCCAGTGTATTTCTAAAGTTTTTGAATCTGTTTTAAAATAATTAAGCACCTTTACTGTCATACTCTCACCAGTCTTCAGTATGGGTTCTGCCAGGGATGTTTCATTGGTGATCTCACCTTCCATTCAGACTCTTAGTTAATTTCCTTTCGGGACTTCGGTGAAAGCTTTGCCATTGCATTTGACGTCTCAAAGGCTCTCAATCGAGTCTGGCATAATTCTTTAATTATCAGACTGCACTTTTACCATGTCTATCCCTCTATCGATGCTCTACTCTCTAGCTTCCTTTCTAGTCGTTCTATAGCTGCTACTGTAGATTGCCACCATTCTTATTGTAAAGCCTAAAGAAGCATCTTAGTGTTCCTCAGGGTTCTGTCCTACCACAAACTCCCTTCCTTCGATTCGTCAATGACCTTCTAAGTTGTACCTCTAACTCATATCAACATATACAGTGATGATTTACCATTCACTTTTCCTTCTGCTTCTTGCAGTGTTCATCTCAGGAGTTACCAACCAAGGGGTGAGGCTATGGAAAACTTAATGTCTGACTTCACATATATCTCTGATTAGGGTAAAAGTAATCTTGTGTATGTTTAAGTGATTCGAAATCTCAGTTCTTGTCACTTTCGACCCATCAAAATTTACCACAACAGTAACCTCTAATTTCTAAAAATATCCAGCTCAACCCTCTATCAACTTTAAACATACTTGGGGTTTCATTCTCTTGGGCTTTATCTTTGAAAGATATACCTGTTTTGCAAAGTCTGCTTCCAAGAGATTAGTTGTGCTAAGCTGGCGCCTTGTCTTGTTTACCCCTGCATAGTTGCTGATATTAACAGAGGTTATATTCCTCCCTGTGTAGCGTACAATCCTCGTGTGTGGGGAGGCTTCCCATATACTGCTCTTCTCAACAATGTGGAGTCAAAAGCTTTTTGTCTCATTAACTCTCCTCCTTTTAATGGTTCCCTTCAATCTCTTTCTCTTCGCTGCACTGTTGCCTCTTTATCCCTTTCCTGTCGCTGCTCCTCTGAACTGCATACTTGCATCCCTCCACCACTAAGGGGGATGCATACTGCCCGTCTAGCGGCAAACTCTCATCCCTTTTCTATTAAAATCTCTAATACAAAAGTTAACTGTTACTCCCAGCCATTCTTGTATGCAATAGGTCAACTCTGGAACTGTTTTCCTCTGTATATTCTACTCCCTATGACCTTCAGTCTCTAAATGCAGTGTGGTCAGGCATCTCGAAATGAACAGATGTTGAATTAGGCTCTCGAATGTTTTTTTTTTTTTTACTCAGAACAATGTTGAGGGCTTCTAGCCTGTTGTTCCTTCTTCCTTGTCTAAAAGAATCAGTCTATCTCTATCTATCTAACACTATCAGTCTAGCTCTATATCTATCTATCCAACCCCATATAATATATATACATACATATACAGTATATATATATATATATATATATATATATATATATATATATATATATATATATATCTATCTATCTATCTCTCTATCTATCTATATATATCTATCTATCTATCTATATATATATATATATATATATATATATATATATATATATATACTGTATATCTATTTATCTATCTATATTTATGTATCCTGGGGCAGGGTAGTATATCTATCTACCTATTGCCAGACGCCATAATCCCGTAAGGGGTGACCATTGACTCTGAGTTATTTTTTTTTCGGGGAGGGGCACTAACCCTCCACCAACCCACTTGCTGACACGTAGGGAGCACGTGTGGTTTGGTTATATGGTTACCACTCAGCGTTGTAAATGATTTCTTGGCTTACAGGAAACCATTTGACTTGTCATTCGATGTAAAGCCACCTGTAAAGGAAAGAAAAGATATAAGAAGTGACAGGAGAGATGGGGGAAATAGGAAGAGAGAAGGACAGGCACAGAAAAAAAAAATTATAAAGGCTAAGGAAGAAGTACTCAGCACTACGTCAAGTGAATGGATGATGGTCGCCACCACCTAATCTATCTATCTATCTATCTATCTATCTATCTATATATATATATATATATATATATATATATATATATATATATATATATATATATATATATATCATCTTATCTCTCATCTCATCAGCCGTTTGAATGTGCACTGCAGAACCGGCCTATTCTGACCGAAGTGGGGACGATACAGCCTATGTATCTCTACCAAGTGGCTTAGGCTGTCTAGTAGAGATTGTATGTAGGGTGAGAAGTGCTTGTAAGTGTAATTGTAGTGTTGGAGTGGCTCTCGATGTGTGTGTAGTCTGTGAACCAAGTGTAATCGGCCCACGCAAGCCGACTGGGTGCAAGCATACTTTATAATATGCGACACTGGTTCAACTACAGCACCCTTTATGTCCACCAATGCAGTACGTTGCCTGCAGAACATTCCCAAAGTTTATTATCCTGGCGGAGCGCGAACCCTCGTTCTTCAGTGTACGAAAACGCACACTTTACCACTGTACCACAGAGGCCCCATATATATATATATATATATATATATATATATATATATATATATATATATATATATATATATATATATATATATGTATTCTGGAGCAGGATCACATTGCTCTCTCTCTCTCCTCTCTCTCTCTCTCTCTCTCTCTCTCTCTCTCTCTCTCTCTCTATACAGTACATATAAATATTTAGTGCCCCTCCCCGAAAAACAACTAACTAAAAATGCGACCAAGAAGCCTTGGACCAGGACTGACCAATTGATGACAACTAAGGACCGTACATAGGATGTGATACGGATGGCGACCTGGAATGTAAGGGGTGCAAATGATGAGGTGAAAGAGAGAGATATTGTCCAGGTGCGTGAGGATGTGAAAGTGGATGTGTGTGGATTAACTGTAACTAAATGGAGAGGTGAGAGTGTGAGAGAATGGGAGTATGGATGGGGGATATGTGCAGAAGTAGGTGAGATGAGAGAGCAAAAAAAGGGGGCAGGTATTGTTGTGAGTAACAGATGGAAGGAGAATAAAAGAGAGTATGGATTAGTTGGCTCAAGGATTGTGTGGGTAAGACTGAAAGTTGGACTACATATGTGAGCGATTGTGTGCGTGTATCACGCAAACAGACTGAGAGAAGAGTTCTAGACAAATGTGGATGTGTGCATAGAAAAGTTTGAAAGGAATGAAAGAGTGTTTTTGATTGGTGATATGAATGGTAAAGTGGAATGTGAAGGTGGATGCAGTAGTTGGAGAGTGGGAAGTGCCTGCTGAGATAGATGAGAATGGCAGTGCTTTAGTGGACATTTGTGCCGGGAGGGGGTTGGTGATAGCCAATACCCTCTTGAGGCACAAAATGATCCACATGTATACATGGCGAGTGATGAGAAGGATGGATGGTAACTGAATGAAAGGAAGGCAATGATTGATTATGTGTGTGTGGATGAAAGGATGCGAAGATGTGTAATGGATGCAAGAGCATACAGAGGTTGGGGGAGTGGACTTTCTGACCACCACCACAGAATCAAGGTCCAAGCAGAATGGAGAAACAGAAGAAGGGAAGGACAGGAGGAAGGAGTAGATGTAAGGAGAGTGGAAAGTTTACAAGAGGATGAGAAAAATTCAGAATACAAGAGAGAAGTGGAAGAACGATTGAGTAAATATGAATTGGAGCAGATGGGAGACGTGGAAGGTGTGTGTAAGATATTCACAGAGGAAAATATGTGCAGCATGTGAAGAGAAGAGGAAAGGGGGTGCAAGGAACAGCATGGTGGAATGAAAGAGGTGAGACAGGCTGTGGCACAAAAGAAGAAAGCATATAATGAATGGATGAGAAACAGGGGCGTGGAAGAAGTTGAGAGACGGAGGAGAGAGTTATATGTAGAAAGGAACAAAGAGGTGAAAAGATTAGTAAGAGAGGGTAAGAAGAGAATGGATGAGGAATTTGGAAGGAATTTCAGTGTAAAGTGGAGGGAATGTAAAAAAATGTTCTGGAGAGAGGTAAAGAGCGTCAGACAGGGTGGCAATGAAGTTAGTAGGGGAGTGAAAGATAAAAATGGTAGATTACTAGTGGAGAAGGGAGAAAAAGTGAGCTGATGGAGAGAACATTTTAATGAATTGCTGAACACAGAGAATGAAAGTAATGCGAGTATAAGTGGCTGGGGAATGGCTGGGAGAAGGAGGGAGGTGAGAAGACAGGAAGAAATCATTAGGATGGAAGTTGTGGAGGCATTGAAGAAAGTCAAACTTGAGAAAGCCTCGGGAATTGATGGAGTGTGTGGTGAAATGCTGAAGCATGGGGGAGAGATAGTAGTAGAATGGATGTGGAAGATGTGCAGATTGGCCTGGGAGGAAGGTAAAGTCCCTGATGATTGGAAGTCAGGTAAAATTATTCCCTTGTACAAAGGGAAAGGGGAAAAAGAAGTGTGTAGTAATCATAGAGGCATTTGTCTTCTTAGTGTAATAGGAAAAGTATACGGTAGGATACTTATTGACAGAGTTAGGGAAACAACAGAGGAATATGTTGGAGAAGAACAGGGAGCCTTTAGGAAAGGAAGAGGTTGTGTAGATCAGATATTCATTCTTAGATCTTTAGTGGAAAACTGTCTAGAGAAGGGAAAGACGTTACATGCGGCCTTCATGAATTTTGAGAAAGCATATGACAGGGTGAATACACAATGATTGTGGAAAGTATTAAGAATATATGGAGTAGATGGGAAGTTGTTGAATGCTGTGAAGAGTATGTATGAGGGTGCTAAGGCTGCAGTGCCTGTGGATAGTGAGCTGAGTGAGTTTTTCTACTTGAAGGTTGGGTTGAAACAGGGATGTGTCATGTCTCCATGGTTGTTCAATCTGTATATGGTTGGGGTTATAGGGTTATAAAAGAGATACAAGATAGGGCAGTGGATGTTGGAGTGGCCCTGGTGAGAGAGGGCAGTGTTTGGAAACTCCCTGTACCGTGGTTTGCAGATGATACTGTGTTGTTAAGACGAAGGGGAGCTGCAAGGCTTGGTGGATGAGTTTGGGAGAGTGTGTAAGAAACGGAATTTAAAGGTGAATGTAGGAAAGAGTAAAGTTATGGTCGTCGAGAGAGGTGAAGTCATTGAATGTACAGTGAGGTTGGATGATGAAGAAATAGAAAATGTGAGTACGTTTAAGTACTTGGGTAGTGTGATGAGTAAGCATGGAAGTTTGGAGGGTGAAGTGCTTAAAAGGGTACACAAGGAAGAAAGGTTGCTGGTTCCTTGAAGGCAGTGATAAGAAACAGGGAAGTGAGCATGGACGTGAAAAAGTTATTACATGACAGTATTGTGATACCAACTCTGACGGATGGAAGTGAAGCCTGGACGTTGTTGGAGGGACACAAGTCAAGATTGAGCGCAGTGGAAATGAGTTATTTGCGAGGAGCCTGTGTAGTCACATGGAGAGACAGACTGACAAATGAGGATGTGAAGGAGCGTTGAGGTGTGGATGTGGATGTGATAGGAAGCATTAGGAAAAACACACTGAGGTCGTTTGGCAATGTGAAGAGGATGGAGAGTGAGAGACTGACGAAGAGAGTGTACGTGAGTGATGTGGAGAGGGGGAGAGGGAGGGGAAGGCCAAGGACGAGATGGAGGGATGGAGTGGAGAGGTATATGAGAGAGAGGGGTGTGAACTGGGAGCAGGGCAGTGAAATGGCGGGCGACAGGGTGACGTGGAGGCGATTTATTTGTGGCCACCCCGTATAACGGATTAAGGCGACTGGCAATATCTATCTATCTATCTATATCTATCTATCTATCTATCTATCTATCTATCTATATATATATATATATATATATATATATATATATATGTATACATATATCCTGGGGCAGGATAGTACTGTATATCTTTACCTATATCTATCAATCAGTCACTCTATCTATATATCTATCTATCTGTATCCTGGGGCGGAATCCCATTGCTCTCTCTCTCTCTCTCTCTCTCTCTCTCTCTCTGGAGATTATATATATATATATATATATATATATATATATATATATATATATATATATATATATATATATATATATATATATATATATATATATATATATATCCTGGGGCAGGATAGTATATCTTTATCTATACCTCTCTCTCTCTCTCTCTCTCTCTCTATATATATATATATATATATAAATGGGTGATAAATGGGTGCATAAGAGATGTAGTGGTATCAGAGGTAGACTGCGAGATAATGCTGATTTTATGTGTGCAGCGTGTCGGGGTTAGCATGTGGTGATTGTTAGACGTGAAAGGATTGAACTTGCTGGTGAATCTCTTGAGTGTGTGGAAGAGTTTTGTTATTTGGGAGACATGTTGTGTGCTGGAGGCGGAGCTGGAACTAGCTCTGTGGCTAGGGTGAGAAGTGGTTGGAAGAAGTTCAGGGAGCTGTTGCCTCTCCTGACATTCAGAGGACTCTTCCTACATGCTAAGGGGTCTTTGTATGCAGCATGTGTTAGGAGTGTAATGCTGTATGGTAGTGAGACCTGGCCAGTGAAGGAGGAAGATATTCGCCAGCTCAGACGTACAGAAATGACAATGATGAGGTGGATGTGCAGTGCGCCCCTGCGTCCAAGGCCTGGCCGGGCTGGGATTACGATGGAAGAGTTGAGAGGTAGGATGGGACTGGAGTGTATTGGTGTTGCGATGAGAAGAGGTGGATTGAGAAGGTTTGGACATGTGGAGAGGATGGGGGATGATAATTGGGTGAGGAAGGTGAGAAGTGTTAATATTGGGGGTGGGGTTATGAGGGGTAGACCGAGTGAGACATAGGACGAGGTCATTAAGTGTGACTTCAGGGTTAAGGGACTGAACAGGGAGGCTGCAATGGATCGTGCAGCGTGGAGAGCCGCCATTAGATGACCAAGGCCGACACATGCAAGCATGTTGGAGCCTTTAAATATATATATATATATCAGGGAGTAGGATTGTTGCTGGGTTGTAAGGCAAATAAGGCTTTATGTGGGTGGGATCCTATAGATGAGCGATTGTTATACGCACAGTTTAAATCAAATCATGGCAACATCAGTCTGTTTGTGTGTTATGCACCTACTAATGATGCACTCGATGAAAGGAAAGACACATTTTATGAAAAGTTGCAAGAAGGAGTAGGAAGGGTACCTAGACATGATGTTTTGATCTGCGGTGGAGACTTTAATGCAGTAATGGGCTGTTCAAATGAGGGATTTGAGGCATGTATGGGTAAGATGGGAGTTGGTAGTAGGATGAGTGAAAACGGAGTGAGGTTTGGAAGCTTCTGTCTAGCAAATGACTTAGTCATCGGGGGCACACTCTTTCAGCATTGCAATATACACAAGACAACTTGGGTGTCGCCGTGTGGAAAATATAAAAATCAGATTGATCACATCGCTATCAGTAGGAGGCATAGAAGTTCTCTGCTAGATGTTCATGTTAAACGGGGAGCGGATATTGGTAGTGACCATCAACTCAGCATTGCAAAAATAAGGTTTAAACTTAAAAATCAGAAGAAGGAAAAATCTGTTGTTGATAGATACGATATTATTAAGCTTAGAAGGGAAGGAGAAGAAAAGGAGGAATTCAGATTAGGATGCAGAAATAGGTTTTTGGTGTTGGAAACGTTGGAAGAGGGGGAGAGAAGTGTAGATGAGATGTGGGAGGATGTGAACAAAGTTTTGCATGAGACTGCTGAATGTACGATTGGAAGGAGACATAGATTCAGGAGAAAGAAATGGATATCAGAGGAAACGTGGGATATGATAAAAAAGAGAGGTGAGGCTAAATTGAGGAGTGAGATGCAATGCGTTGATGAACGAGAGATTGAATTAGCAAGAGCTGCGTACTGGAGTTTGAATTCAGAAGTAAGAAGGTTAGCTAGGAGAGATAAAAGAAGATGTGTGGATGAAAAGGTTGCAGAGACTGAAATCTTAATAAACAAAAATGATGGACAGAGTCAAAGAATAGCATATGAATCGATTAGAGAACTGAGTGGTAATGCAGGTAAACGCAAGGAAATACCAGTTAGAGACAGGGAAGAAAATTTATTAACCAAAGATGGAGATATCAAAAATAGATGGAAAGAGCATTTTGAGACAGTTCTTAATAGACCAATACCACCAGAAGAGGATATACCGTCTGCTCAGGAAGATTTAAATATAGAAACAGGAGAGTTGAGGCTTGCAGAAGTGGAGAAAGCAGTAAAACAGTTAAAGAATAATAAGGCACCAGGGGAGGATGGTTTATTTCCGGAAATGTTTAAAGTGGAGGGGGATAGATTAATAATGATCTTGACCAAGCTACGAATATTCAATAAGATATGGGTGACGGGGTTACTACCATCAGTTTGGAAGAATGGCGTAATTGTTAAAGTTCCGAAGAAGGGAGACCTGAGTGAATGTGGTAATTGGAGGGGAATCTCTTTGTCACCGATAGCTTTGAAAGTTTTCTGTAGAGTGTTGTTAAATAGGTTGAAGCCGGTGGTTGAGGGTATTCTGAGGGATGAACAGGCTGGTTTTAGAAAGGGACGTGGTTGCAATGATCAGATCTTTATAGTTAGGCATTTGATGCAGCAAGTTAATGAAATGGGAGTACCGTTAAGTCTGTTTGGTTGATTTTGAAAAGGCTTTTGATAGTGTTTCGAGAGAGACTATGGGGAAGATCATGAGACATTATGGAATACCAGAGGAGTTTGTGAGGGTCATTATGAACATGCATGAGGACACATTTTGTAAAGTGATGGTTGATGGTTGTCTGAGTGATTCGTTTGAAGTCAAGTCCGGAGTAATTCAAGGTGGTGTTCTATCGCCTTTACTATTTATATTGGTCATTGATTACATTATGAAACGCGTTGGAACAGAAACCGGTGCAGGTATACTTTGGGGAGAGAACAGGAAACTTTTAGATTTAGATTATGCAGATGATATAGTTTTGATTTGTGATGGGCCAGAAGAGATGCAGAGAGTGTTGGACTGTTTAGTGAGTGAAGGTCGCAAGGTGGGTTTGGTTATTAATTGTGGAAAAACTGAAATAATTAATATGAATATGGAAAATGCGCAGGAATGTGTAATTGGAGGTATGGTTGTAAAGCAAGTTGATAGGTTTAAATATTTAGGTACTTATTTAGCCAAGGATGGTTCTTTGAACTTTGAATTCGAGGAAAGGTTAAAGAAGGCTAATCAGGCAATGGGAATGCTTAAAAATATTTGGAATAATAACAATTTTTCTGTGCATACAAAAATCAAACTTTATAAGGTAATGGTTAGGAGTATCTTAATTTATGAACACGAGTCTTGGTACAGCACAGTGACTATGGAAAATAAATTCTTGGTGTTTGAAAACAAAGCACTTAGAAGAATATTAGGAGTTAAGTGGTGGGAAAGGATACCAAATAGTAGAATTAGAGAAATAACGGGAGTGCAGCCGGTCGATGAATATGTTAGGTTCTCACGATGGAAGTGGCTAGGACATGTGTATAGGAGACAGGGAATAGTACGAGGTACACCAGGGTGGGTGGCACTTGGTAGGAGAGGTAGAGGACGGCCAAAAGAGACGTGGGTGAGGACAATGAGACGGGAAGCTGGAGATGAGTGTTGGGGAGATCTTGAGGAGTTAGCACAAGATAGGATGTGGTGGTGTGAGTTCATCGAGGCCCTATGCATCCCCGAGGGTGCCACAGGAAATGATTGATTGATTGATATATTTATATATTACGTCCCAGTCCCCACACTGCCACAGGCACCAACAGCAGTAGTACAGTACAGGAAGGACGTTGCCCAGTGAGTTGTTCTTCTTATGGTCAGCCTTTAGGTGTGCAGTACACAAGGTCAGCTGAGGCGAAAATAAACACTGGCTCCTTAAAGTTCACTGTCTTTATTTTCCAAATAATTCCACTTAATTCTTTCCAACTTCACTGTTCTCACAAGCACTGGAGCTATACACACTTTACTAACTGTTATTACACGTAATTAACAACACTTCACAGTTATTACACTTAATGCTTGACACTTCACTCTTTTCTCAAGTTCCAATGATAATACAAACTTCAATAGCCCGTCACTGTTTGCCACTGTTTGCACAAGTACCAAAAATATACAATCTTCACTGACACCGATTGCACTTCACACAAACTGACCTGAAACCCGACTAAACTCCAAACTGACTGACTAACTCTTCCCCATCCTTATATAAGCTTGCATTGTTCTAGAAACGTCCACTTCTCCAACATTCTAGGACATACTGTCTTGCATCAGCCCCTAGCAACAACGGTTACCAACTACGAGACATCAAAAGATGCTAGAGTTTTCCTACATTACATAACACTCCAAATCATTTACCATACGAACTTAAACTGCATGATTTAACAAGCAATCACTTAAATAAAACATTATAAAGAAAGAGCATAAAAATAAATGTTTAACTTACGAAATAACTACACTTATAAACACCAGACACACTGGCAACTCTGACGATTCGTACCGAAACTTACGGTACCAGAAACGTCTCGAAGGTACGAGACTACCTAACTGGCAAATCCCCCTTCATAAACTGCCCCCTCCCTGGTTCTTTGTCGTCCCAACAAAACTACACAATATACACAAACATAAACCTTAATCTTAAAAAAAAAAAAAAATCTAACTATACACAAGATAATCATTCAACTTATCAGGTCTTCTATGCCGCTTCTGACTATGCCCTTGCTCTTCCGCACAGTCCACTCCTTCAGGAAGGTCTTGGTCCTCTTCTTGACACAGCACACATCACAGGTCCGACACCACTCTTCAACATCCTGACGCATGCCAATCCAGTAGAACTTGTGTCGCAGCCGGCTTAGAATTGTCTTCACTCCCAGGTGCCCACTAGTGATCTGGTTATGGAACTCATCCAAGATCTTGGACCTCATCTTATTCGGAACCACAAGTTGCCAACACTCGCTGAGGCCACTGGGCGTCTCCCACTGATGCTCCAGTAATCCGTTGCAACGAAGAAGGTCCCACTGACTCCAGCAGCATTTGGCCGCAGGACCCAACCTGGAAACTCCTCCCCATGATGGTCGCACTGCACTCCACTGCAGCCACTCCAGCACCGGTTGCAAATCTGCACCCTCCACCTGCATCCTCCCCAGGTCTTCTCCGTCCGATGCCGGTCACGTCACTACAGTACAGCTGCATTTCTTCCTATGATTCCCATTCCTACTTCACTCCTTGCTTCCTGTTTCTCTGTCGTCCCGCATGCTATTCATCAAGGTTCTTCTGCATTTCTTCAGTGGTGGTTCTTCTGCAGCCCTCTTCTTATCATCCCAACCTTTCTGATCCGCAAGTAACTCAAACTGTGCATGGTAAGCTTCCCAAAATACACTACCATCCCTCTCTTGAGGTTTCTTCTTAACTGGATCCCAATTATAGCCATGCACTTCACTGGTTTGGGGCCTAATAACTGAGGCATCATAACTAAGTCCAGGACTTACAACTTCTGCATTCTGATTATTCAGCCCTGTAATGTCATCTTCAGATGCCTGGGATCCGTCAAGATTCACCATACACTGTCCATTCCCTCCAAACGCTCCCTGTACACTAACCTGAGGCTCAGCAGTGCAATGTTTCTCTACAGCCTCAATTTTCTCACTAATTATCTTCTCATGATTGACTACATGCTTCAACTGGTTATCTACATGCCGTCTGCACTCCATCACTGTTTCCTCACTAATTGACTTCAACTGGTCGTCTACATGCTGTCTGCTCTCCGCCACTATTCCCTCACTAATTTTCAGCTGGTTTTCCACAAGCTGTTTACGCTCCGTCACTATTTCTTCATTAACTATCTTCAATTGTTCATCTACATGCTGTTTACACTCTGTCACATTATCGCTTACCTCATACTTCTCCTGCTCTAGCTTGGCATCTACTTCCTCCTCAAGCTGTTGCTGTTCTTCCTTGATTTCCCCAATGAATGCATCTGGCTGTCCTTGCATGGTCAGTTGTACTTCCCCCTGTTGCTCCTCTGATGCCTCTTGAAGTTGCTCATATCGTTCTTTTTGTTCTTCACATTGTGCCTCTAGTTGTTCACTCTGTGGCTCCAATGGTGCACTTTGTGTCTGTTTTAGTTCTTTGAGTTCTTTCTCTGATTCATTCAGTGAATGTATTAGTTCTTCAGTTTTGTTCCTGAGCTCTTTCTTTTTTTCCCTTATGGTCTGTAACCGTTTTTGGAGTTGTCGAATTTCTGCTTGTACTAGCTCCAAAATTGCCGCCAATTGCACTTCGTCCGCCTGCCCAGCTGGAGACCTTATTTTCACACCTTCCGCTTCCATGTCGAAGGTTAGACTCACTGCAACCCTGACGTAATAATCCCCCTCCTGACACCAGTGTTACGTCCCAGTCCCCACATTGTCACAAGCTCCAACAGCAGTAGTACAGTACAGGAAGGACGTTGCCCAGTGAGTTGTTCTTCTTATGGTCAGCCTTTAGGTGTGCAGTACACAAGATCAGCTGAGGCGAAAATAAACACTGGCTTCATAAAGTTCACTGTCTGTATTTTCCAAATAATTCCACTTAATTCTTTCCAACTTCACTGTTCTCACAAGCACTTGAGCTATACACACTTTACCAACTGTTTTTACACGTAATACTTAACAACACTTCACAGTTTTTACACTTAATGCTTGACACTTCACTCTTTTCTCAAGTTCCAATGATATACAAATTTCAATAACCCGTCACTGTTTGCCACTGTTTGCACAAGTACCAAAAATATACAATCTTCACTGACACCGACTGCACTTCACACAAACTGACCTGAAACCCGACAACTCCAAACTGACTGACTAACTAAGCTCTTCCCCATCCTTATATAAGCTTGCATTGTTCTAGAAACGTCCACTTCTCCAACATTCTAGGACATACTGTCTTGCATCAGCCCCTAGCAACAATAGTTACCAACTACGAGACATCAAAACATGCTAGAGTTTTCCAACATTACATAACACTCCAAATCATTTACCATATGAACTTAAACTGCATGATTTAACAAGCAATCACTTAAATAAAACATTATAAAGAAAGAGCATACAAATAAATGTTTAACTTACAATATAACTACACTTATAAACACCAGACACACTGGCAACTCTGACGATTCGTACCGAAACTTACGGTACCAGAAACGTTTCGAAGGTATGAGACTACCTAACTGGCAAATCCCCCTTCATAACAGTATATATATATATATATATATATATATATATATATCCTGGGGCAGGATCCCCTTGCTACCTGTTGTGTCCCCAAGTGGTGGATACGAGAAAGCCTTGCAGATATACAAGGTACCATCTTAGACTACACGGCCTATGGAACCCTCTATAGGTATATAGGGCTCCAACAAATAAACTTGGTAAAGTGGTAAAGAATATTACATTTCACTTGAAACTGTATGGCTGGACGATGAGACTGTTTGCAATAACCCCTCAACCAAACATGAATCCTACTGGAAATTATTTTCAGTCGTTCCTGTCGGATCATTATGTACTAAATGTTCAACCGCACTGCCTCTTGGGCTTACGGGCAGTGTACCTCTGAAAGTGAGTAGGCACTGTCTCAGGAAATCAGAGACAAGGGCATTAAAGAAGCTGTAATCCATGAAGATCTACACGTGCAGTGCAAGAATCCTTGCAGAAAATAACAAAGTTGATTACTTAATGACCGATATGGAAAATATGATTTGGGTTAATGTAGGTCTAAGCAAGATCCACAGAAGAAAAAAAAAATTCAGCTCCACAACAGCAACCAATATTTTACTATAGAGGAAAGGAAAACCAGTGTCAGTGGTGTAGAATTTCTAACTAAAAGAAATCATGCAGAGAACATTAAATTCAGCAGCGTATCTGACAGGGTAGCATGGATCCTAATTATACTGGGCAAAAGATACACCTTGAAATTAATGGGAGTACTTGCAAATGCAACGAGTTCTTAAGCTCAGATGAAGAAACAGAAACATTCTATGATGGTATCTCCCAGAATATACATGAAGAAAAGACCATATATACTACAGTCACAGGAGACTTCAATGCAAAAATTTGGCATATCAAAAAACAAAGGAGCAAGTATGGGAAAATTTGGCTTGGGAGAATGAAATGACAGGGTGAAATTGTGGTAAATTTTGTTGAATTCTATAACATGAGAATAATGAACACATTCTTTCACAAAATAACAGGAAGAAGATGGATCTTGAAAGTCCAGTTGAAGAAATAAAGAATTAAACTGATCTAATTATGGCAGAAAAGGATAATATGATCATAAATATCACAGTTTCCAACAAGGTAATTATAAGAATTGACCACAGAATGGTGCGTTGTACTGCCAGATGCAGTTCCAGAAGTGAAATAAAGAAATTGATTAAAAATGAACAGAGTTGCCCAAGAAAAAAAAACAAAAAAACAAAGCAGCCTTTCAGTTAGAAATAACAAACAGCTTTCAGGTTCAAGTTATGTTAAGTGTGACAATGAACAGTTGAATGATTGACTAACAAATGTGCTAAGAGACTCGGCAGAGGCAATGGGGAAAATTAAGACAACCAAAACCAACAAGTATTCAAAAATGACTCTCAAGCTCATGAAAAGAAGAAAGATGATGAAAGTAAAAAACATAGAAAGATGAAATATAAAGGGTGGAATTAAATAAGCTTACCAACAAAAGAAAAAAAAAGAAAGAGAAACATAGATCAGCTCAAAGAAACCATCAAAAAAGGAAAAAGTTTTAACCCATGGCATCCTGGTGTCATGTATACATGACAGCCCGTGAACATCAGAGTGGCATGAATACATGATCTAGTGTTTTGTTGCATTGTTTGAATATTCTGCAGGTTATTTCCACCACACACAACCACTGGCAACTCTCCTGCATGCATCCAAGTCATGCTCCAGTTACCTGCGTAACTCTGTAATTGATAGACCTACACTTGACTAAGCATCTGCAGTCACTGACTTCAATACCAATGAAATCCAAAGACCAGAAAAGAAAAGGCCTTGGAGACAATGTGATAGGAAGAGAACTCAAGGTGGCATTTTCGCCAATTGTGAGAGGAGAAAGTGACTCTTCCTCTGAGGAAACTGACCGCCATGATGAGTGTCAATATTAATACACTGGATGAGAAGGGTGGATCATGTCAGTCCTCCACTTTGCATCCATCATTTCCCCCCTGTACGTTCATCTGCTATTTCTGATGATGTGAATGGAGTCAGAGGGTATTGATGATCCTGGAGAGGGGATATTGGCATAGATGAGGAGATGGAAGAGGAGGTAGGGAGTGGAGAAAGGGAGGAGGTGGAGGAGGAAGGGAGGAGGAAGTGTGGTAGGGCAAGCCTCCCACCGGCACTCTGTATATTTATGTGAATAATGGAAGCAGAATGTTTATTTCATGATTAAATCAGTGCCTTATTATTTTTTTCAAATTGAAAGTTTCATATGTACATATTTGTTATGATGAAAAAGTACAAATCTTATAGTGGAAAATATAGTGGCATGGAGAAAGGAAGGAGGTGGAGGAGGGAGGGAGGAGGATGCGCAGTAGGGCAAGCCTTGCACCAGCACTCCGTATATTTACGCAGGGGCGGATTTAGGGTGTGTGGGGCCCTAGGCCAGTGACGTTATGGGGCCATTAATGGGCGAGCGAAGTGAGCCCTTATAGCTGGGGGGTCCGGGGGGGGTGCTGTAAGCTCCCCCGGAAAATTTTTGAAAATGAACACTTCTAGACTCACTTTTGAGGCCCATGTAGAGATAAAAATTATACTTTTGAAACAATATTCAATTTATTAAGAAGTAGCCAAATGACCAATTTTCACTGAAAATTGGTCAATGATCACAACAAAACACAGAACTTTGTGTAAACATTAAGGAAAATAAAATAAGAAAAAAAAAAAAAAATAATAATAATATTATTATTATTATTAGCAATAAGAATAAAAATAGCTGCATTACCTTCTTTGGCATTACATATTTTGTTTTTTGAAGATTAACAATAAAAATTAAATATTTCATAATCATGTAGCTAACCTAATGAGTAACCCACTGACAATTGCGCATGGATGTTATATAAGCTTTTCTGATAACAGGCACTAGAATTCAGCTTGTGCATTCTTGCTCTAAACATAAAATAATTCAATGGTTGTACAAGAGTATATTCTGCTTCACCCACTTAGATTTTCTATCACATCAGAAGTAGCACCATATCATCATTTGCATATAACATTGCCAAAGTTAATGTGTAGTAATAACTTTGCTTGATCTTTGATAAAAATAAATTACTATACTACCTAATCGCAGTGAGTCTTGAAGTATCATTCAGCAAATTTGAAATACAGTATAACATATTTGGATATGTAATAATTAGCTAGTAAGTCATAACATATTCAGAGCTGAGCTGTATGAGGAATGCGAGGAAATATAGTGAGGATACTTAATGATTAGTTGCTCTCAAATACTTAGCCAGATACAGTACTGTATAATTATACTGTATTGTAACATTAACTAATATATATATATATATATATATATATATATATATATATATATATATATATATATATATATATATATATATATATATATATATATAATTAATAAAATTCCTTCTCATATTTTTTCTGTACAGGTATTGTATATAGATTTACTCTGAAATACTTAGCCAAAGCCAATAACAGTACACTGTATAATGTTGTAATACAACATGAGCGAAAAATAATAAAAATCAACATATTATTCTATACAGTTATTGTAGACGGGTTTACTCTCAAAGACTGCCAGACAGGCCTACAGTACTGTATGTGCTGTAATGCAACGTGAACTAAAAAATACTTAACATTTCCTTTTATGTAATATTTATAATTTATGGGTTTATTCTCAAGTACTTAGCCAGATACAGCACTGTATATGCAATAATACACCATTAACTAAAGAGATCCTTAACTTTGTGCTAATAATAATAATATGGGTTTACTCTCAAATAATTATCCAGATACATTGCTGTATAATATGCATTAATAGAACATATCAGGAATGAGTAACAAAAAAAAATAAATAAATAAAAAAATTAAATTTTTTTATATAATGTAAAAGGATTTCAATCTCATGTACTGTACTGTACTCAGCCAAATACAGTGCAGTACTGTATCTGCTGCAGTACAAATATATATATATATATATATATATATATATATTCTGTAACGGTTTACTCTCATATACCTAGCCAGTTACTCTACTGTAAGTGATATAATACAGCATAAACTTTCAGTTTCTACATATTCATTTACTGTATATAAGAAGCCTAATTTAAATAAAGCTTTCTACTTTCACTACAATCTACGATCTTATAATATATATGATAGAATGTTTCATTAAATAATTAAATTAAGGCTGAATAAACTAGTGTCAAAATCAGATAATGATTCATTGATTGTAATCCCAGTTGACTGATACGCAATGTGTTTATTGTACGCAATTTGTAGGGTACATTTAACTATTTTTCAGTTAGTTTTGAAGATAGGGAAAATCCTTTTTTTCGAACCTTCTGACTTGCAAACTGTTTGATGACATCAGTAAAATGAAGCTCCCTTAATTTCTCATGCTCAGTGCTCAACAGGGTAAGTGAAGACAAGCGGTCCTGCCCCATGGTGTTTCTTAGATAATTCTTAATTAACTTCAGTTTGGAGAATGACTGCTCCCCAGTGCAATTTGTGACAAACATGCAGAGATAGAGCCTTAATACAATTTCAGTATTAGCAAATGTTTCTACCATGTCATGTCTGTGAATTACCTGATACATTTCTAGTTCAGGACTTTTTGCAGCCTTTGCACCACCTGATAAAGGAGCAGTTTCAGATGAATCTCTTGGAATGGACTTCATAAGGTGTGCAAATTGCAGAAGTTCTGACTGCAACCCAGCCTCCAAGTCCTTAAGATAGGAAGACACAAGCTTTTCAGCAGCTGCTTTAAGCTCTGTGGTCGTTTTGTTTGAAATTTCTGATAAAAAGCCAAATCTCTCTCGAAGATCGCTGTAAGCTCCAAGGCGTTGTTGTAGGGCAGCACAGAGCTTGTCAATGATGGGCAAGAATGCAGTCTCTCTAAACTTGTCTCTCTCTGTCAAAGTAACATCCTCTGCAGAGTCAAGTTCATCGTGGTGACGCTTGCGCTTCCTAATACGCTGCGTGTCGTCCTTGTATGCAGCATTACCTATAGCTGTCACATCACACTTAACCATAGCTTTTGCCTCAAAGTCATCAAACTGGGGTCTCAGGTCTTCAACAAAGTGTAAAAGAGACTCTAGCAGTGTGACAGCTGTGTTGAGGGAGAGCCCAGATTTTTGCAGTTGGATACTGGTACTATGAACCCTTTCCAATACTGTATCCCAAACCTCAGAAAGAATATTATTACTGTTTCAAGTTCTTTCAAACCTTTGAGAAGACCACTTGCTTCATCTCTTGTTTCAGCTGGCTGATTCTGATCTGAGGAAAGCTCTTCCAGAACAATGATGTTTTGTTTGTGTGCTCTACTGAGAGCAGCTTCAGCATCTGCTCGTGCTGACCAACAAGTGTCTGAGAGTTTCTTATCAACTTTCAGCTTCTCATCTTTATGAGTCTCTAGTACCTCACAGTGTCTCCTCCAACTATAAGTTGATGCAACAAGAAAGGTGTAGATCTTTTGTATCAAAGCAAACAATGACACTGCAGCAGGGCAGCTTTCTGCAGCACACTTACCCACCAGGTTTAAGGAATAAGCCATACATGGTATGTACTCAGCTTCACTACACTCATTCTTGATTATCTGTTGGGTCCCTTGATATTTACCAGACATGTTGCTGGCATTATCATAGGACTGTCCTCGGCAGTCGGTAACTGCAATGTTCTTCTCTTTAAGAAAATCAAGAACAGTTGTAGCAATATCTTTGCCAGTGTGGCTTAGCATGGGAATAAACTGCAAAAATTTTTAAACTGGACCTGTAGTAGGCTGTACATTGCGGATTGTAAAGGTAAGTTGATCCATGTGTGAAATATCAGGTGTGGAGTCAACAGAAATTGAGAAGTACATGGTTGTTCTTACTTCATCTATTATTGAGGTCATAACCTTTTCTGCCATTACTCCAGTAAGATCCTCAGAAATGAAATGGGGAAAACATAAACCAGTTAAGATTTGCAGATGACATTTTCCTAATCTCAAAAACAGTAGAAACATTGCAAGGAATGTCAAATGACCTAAACAGAGAAAGTCTCAAAATAGGACTCAAGATGAACCAGAGTAAACGTAATGTTTAATCCAAACACTCCAAAGAGCATCATCAGAATAAGCGAAGAATTCTTGAAGCCGAGGAGTACAACTACTTGGGACAAATACTAAAACTAATGAAAGACCATCATAGCAAAATATAAAGACACATTAATATTGGATTGGAAGCTTTCGGTAAACATATAGACATCATAAATAGAAGTTTGCCAGTATATGTGAAACGAGATGCATATAAGGAATGTATAATCCCAGCTATTACATAATATTGAGACCTAGAAGCTACCCAAAACGATTTGAAAATCTACTTGTCTATTCTGAAAGCGCAATGGATAGGTCAGTGTTGGGAATATCTTTATGAGATATGAAAAGGTCAACTTGGATGAGAGAACAGACTAAATTCAAAGACTATAGAATTTATAAAAGAACAGAAATGGAGGTGGGCAAGTCATCTAGTAAGAATAATAGATAACTGATGAAGTAAGAGACTGACTGACTGGACTCCAAGAGCTTGCAAAAAAAAAAAAAAGGAGGAGGAAAGAAGAAACAGAGAGATTGGCTCAGTCAAGGAATTCATGGAAAAGGATGGGAGAGGCATTTGTTCTGCAGTGGACTTCCAATGGCTGATGATTATATATATATATATATATATATATATATATATATTTTAGGGTGGAGTGAAAATATGCATTTTTTTTTCACTTTTTTTGAAAATCTTCAATGGGTAGTGTCCAGTTGCTGTCAAATGACATCAACATATCGTGTTTCAAATTTGAACTCCCTCACGCAATATCTGCAGGTGCCTTTTTTCACTTAAAGTTTAGTAATTTAGCTGAAAAATGCTTTTTTTTCTACATGTTTTTTGTTATGCATTTTCTCAATATAGCATAAGCGGGTAGTGTGCATTTGCTGCCATATGTAATCAAGAAACTATGTTTTCAATCTGAACTATCTTGGGGAATATCTTCAGGTGCCTCTATTCATGTTTTTTCATCCATAAAATGTCATTTTTTGTAATTATGTAAGAATATGCAGCATGCAGGTATTTTTCACCAAAATTTTATAGGAACACAATTTTTTATTTCGTAAAGTTTATTTTTACAGTACAGTTACATTCTACCGATACAGCTCTTCGCTTATATTAACCTGCAGATAAGCCGTTGCGGTCAATATAACCCAGAACTCACCACGAGGAGGTGGCTGTATGTCGAGTTCCACCCATGCCCAACCCATCCACCCAACCATATTGAGCATTAGCTTTTATTCACTGCAAGCTAACAACTATAATTCATTGTGCAATGTGCATACTGTGATTTGGTCTCAAACTTGGGAATTTTTGATCTGGATGCTAGTTTTGCTCGGATGAATCCATCTCTTGCCTCTTCTCCACAAACTGATGATGATGCTTCTGTAACCAATTTGATTAATCTTTCTACTGCCTGCGAATGACATGGGAACCTTTCAAAATTCAGCTTACTCTTTTCTTTTATCTGTCTATCAATGAACTCATCTGAATATTGAGCTGTCAAAGGAGGTTCTGTCACATCAGATTTATTCCAGTCAATCATGTGTGTGTAGTCATTACTTGAGAAATTCAATTTGGGTATTGTGAACTGACGTATTTGTTTTCTTTCAGTGCTCCTTGCTTTATTGATACGACGCCATCCAAGCTCTCTAATGTAGTTACGATCATCTTGGAGCATTGTGATGATTATGTTTTCTGGATGGGCAAAGAAAGCATTACGCTGAATTACAGGTTTAATTATCTTCTGTATTGCTTCAGGGAGTTTGTTGAACAGTACCAGAGTTTTATGGACATTCTTAGCCCCATCAACAGCTAGGCAATATGACTTGATATTGAACCACATTGGCACGTAGAATTTCATCACAAAAGTGGCTAAGGCTACAAAGGTGTCTGATGGCTTAGTCATTGAGACATATAACCTTAGAATTCTACTTGCAGTTGTGAGCCATCGAGAATGTGATATTTTTCCAGGCTGACGGGCTGCTAAACTTTCAGTAACTTGCCCTGATCCAACAGCAGTACTAATATCATAAAGGTATCTTTGGTCACTGCTTAAATCATTGACTGTCTTTTGATCAAGTTGACACATTTCCAGAGTAATTTTAGAAAATTCTTTTATTGGGAGCTTCTCACAGTCATGAAGTTTTTTCCCAATGTCACCTGTAAAGCCTTGTGGTCCAGTTGTCCTACCATCCATTTCTTGTATCAAATGTCGCAGTGGCAATTCATTCGCATGTAGCTGACATATAAACCAATGAAGTGGTCTTCCAAGTTTGTATTCTAGTATTCTGATTGCACCACCTTTGAGACCAGTATTTACAGCCGTTCCATCACATCCAACAGCCATCAAAGAGTCATTTGGAATACTGTTTTCATCTAGATGTCTTAAAATTCCTTGTGCTATATTCTTGGCAGTTCCTCTACCAACAGCAAAATGACCTAGGTATGTTGCATCTGGTTCAGTGATTAAGGCAATATGCTCTTTGCTGACACTTTTCATGTGATAATTTGAGCCTATTTTCTCATTTACCAGTGTATGATCTTTTCGTCCATCAAAGTAAATGCTCTTTATTTCTGTTTTCTTTGTGAATGTTGCTTTCTTCAGTTCTTTTCTACCTAGAGACCGACTTCGTCGAACTTTACTGCGATCGATAATGTGTTTGCTGGCTCCTTGTGATACAATGCCATAATCTTCCAAAACCGAGGTTGAAATCAATGCTGCTGCTCTGTCTGACACTCCTGTTCTATCACATGCTTGGGCTAAGTTAGATAATTTTCTTTTACTCGTACTGGCTGCATGTTTCTTCTTTTGTTCTCCCTCCTTCCACTGCTTCTTTAAAGGTGGAATGTACTCTGTGTCTGAAGATGTTGCATCACCACAGGATGATGTGTGATCAGATATTTCAGTATTTGCTGGTTCATTATCAAGTTTTCTTGCTTTCAATACTTTTCTTTTTCTTTCTTGTCTCTTCATTAACATACGTGTAGTTTGTGCATCAACTCCACCGATGACCATTTTTCGATTTGTTCGCTGGTCAACGATGGAGTCTCTCCAGTAATGGGATTTTGTAGGCTTTTTCACATGAGCAGAGTTGGAAATCCTCACACTTGCACGATGAAATATCAAATAATTTGCCTGAATCACTTTTAAACTTCTCAAGTTTTTCTTTGAATGATTTGGTGTCTTTCTTGCCTTTGTAGTTCTTCATTAAATTCCGATGTTTCACATGATAGGCTTTTATCATGTCTATTATTCGTTTCCATGACAGTGTGGGAATGGATGCTTTGGCATAAATGTTTACAAGCTTCTTAGCAACATTAGCTGCAACACTGCCAACTGCAGGATCCTTATTGTTGGAAGAATGTTTCAGTTTCCACCTCTCTTGATTAAAGCATTTCATGATATCACTGTAAGTTGGTAACTGTCTTTCATCAAAGTCACTTGGGTTTCCAAAAATGGGACATGACATCCCTTGCCTGGAACATGAAGTACTTGGCTTTGATCTATAAGAATCCTGCATTGTGAGTAAGAGCGGGGTACAACCACTACAGATCCACAACAGATCCACAAGTCCTGACTCAGTTACTCAATTAGGTGTTAATGGGAGTCACGGTCAGATTTGCCAGTTATGGTATCAAGCACTTTTTCTTCTCTGAGAAGGCTGCACCTGAAAAATTAACATTTTACTACCTCAGTCCTGTTTTCGATATAAATCGGTTCTGAGAAGCAATATACATATATGAGCGGTAAATTTATACTAATAATGGATATTTCAAGCAAAATGTGATTAATTGAGGCACCTGAAGCTATCATCTGTTGTCATTGTAACTTCAAGATAGTTATTATGATGTCTTTTGTTATCTAATTCACACTACCCATAACCAATTTTCAAATAAAGATGTTGATAAATGAAAATTACATTTATACATATATTTCACATATCGTGAATAAAGTAGCGCTGCGGAGGCACCTCAAGATATCATCCGATTAGTGTTAAACTTCAGGAGAAGTCTTTTGGAGTCATATTGCAACTACTGAACAGTACCCATAAGAACTTTTCAAAAAAAAAAAATTTCACTCCACCCTAATATATATATATACAGTATATATATATATATATATATATATATATATATATATATATATATATATATATATATATATATATATATATATTGCCAGACGCCTCAATCCCGTTTGGGGTGGCCACAAACAAATCGCCTCCAAGTCGCCCTGTCCCCCGCCATTTCACTCCCCTGCTCCAAGCTCACACACCCCCTCTCTCATATACCTCTCCACTCCATCCCTCCATCTCATCCTCGGCCTCCCCCTCCCTCTTTCCCCTCCACCTCACTCACATACATTCTCTTCGTCAGTCTTTCACCCTCCATCCTCTCCACATGGCCAAACCACCTCAGTGTGTTCCTCATAACGCTTCCTATCACATCAACATCAACACCACAACGCTCCTTTATATCCTCATTCGTCAGCCTGTCTATCCATGTGACTCCACAGGCTCCTCTTAAATAACTCATTTCCACTGCTTTCACTCTTGACTTGTGTCCTTCCAACAACGTCCAAGCTTCACTTCCGTACGTTAGAGTTGGTATCACAATACTGTCATGTAGTAACTTTTTCACTTCCATGCTCACTTCCCTGTTTCTTATCACTGCTTTCAAGGAACCAGCAACCTTTCTTCCCTGCTGTACCCTTTCAAGCACTTCATCCTCCAAACCTCCATCCTTACTCATCACACTACCCAAGTACTTAAACGTACTCACATTTTCCAATTCTTCACCATCCAACCTCGCTGTACATTCACTGACTTCACCTCTCTCAAAGACCATCACTTTACTCTTCCCTACATTCACCTTTAGATTCCGTTTCTTGCACACTCTCTCAAACTCATCCACCAAGCCTTGCAGCTCCCCTTCGTCTTCACTCAACAACACAGTATCATCTGCAAACAACAGTACAGGGAGTTTCCAAACACTATCCTCTCTCACCAGGGCCACTCCAACATCCACTACCCTACCTTGTACCTCTTTTATTATCCCATCCATGTACAGATTGAACAACCATGGAGACAAGACACATCCCTGTTTCAACCCAACCTTCAAAGAGAAAATTCACTTAGTTCACCATCCACACGCACTGCAGCCTTCGCACCATCGTACATACTCTTCACAGCATTCAACAACTTTCCATCTACTCCATATATTCTTAACACTTTCCACAATCCTTGTCTATCCACCCTGTCATATGCTTTCTCCAAATCCATGAAAGCCGCATACAACTTCTTTCCCTTCTCTAGAAACTTTTCCACTAAAGATCTGAGAATGAATATCTGATCTACACAACCTCTTCCCTTCCTAAAGCCTCCCTGTTCTTCTCCAACTAATTTCTCTGTTCTTTCTCTAACTCTGTCAATAAGTATCCTACCATACACTTTTCCTATTATACTAAGAAGACAAATGCCCCTATGGTTAACACACACTTCTTTTTCCCCTTTTCCTTTGTACAAGGGAATAATTATACCTGACTTCCAATCCTCCGGGACTCTACCTTCCTCCCAGAACAATCTGCACGTCTTCCACATCCATTCTACTACTATCTCTCCCCCATGCTTCAGCATTTCACCACACACTCCATCAATTCCTGGGGCTTTCCCTGATTTAACTTTCTTCATTGCTTCCACAACTTCTATCCTACTGATTTCTTCCTGTCTTCTCACCTCCCTCCTTCTCCCAGCCATTCCCCAGCCACTTATACTCGCATTACTTCCATCCTCTACGTTCAACAATTCCTTAAAGTGTTCTCTCCATCTGCTCACTTTTTCTCCCTTCTCCACTAGTAATCTACCATTTTTATCTTTCACTCCCCTGCTAACTTCACTTCCACCCTGTCTTACTCTTTTCACCTCTCTCCAGAACATTTTCTTACAGTCCCTCCACTTTACACTCAAATTTGTTCCAAATTCCTCATCCACCCTCTTCTTACTCTCTCTTACTAATCTTTTCACCTCTCTCTTTCTTTCTACATATAACTCTCTCTTCCGCCTCTCAACTTCTTCCACGCCCCTATTTCTCATCCATTCATTGTATGCTTTCTTCTTTTGTGCCACAAAAGTACAGTATATAAATATCAATATAAATATCAATATATATATATATATATATATATATATATATATATATATATATATATATATATATATATATATATATATATATATATATATATATATATATATATATATATATATATATATATATATATATATATATATATATATATATATATATATATATATATATATATATACATAAATATATGAGTCGCTTTGTTTGTTTTCGTTTGTTTGTTTGTTTGTTTGTCCTTCAATCATGCCAAAACCAAGGGCCAGAGACCCCAGACCCATATATATTCTGAATCATGGTGACCAAGGATGGTTTTAGGGGGGCCTAAATTCAGATATGGGTCATTTAAGGTCACCGGTAGAGTGTTCACCTTTTTGGCCCGGGCTATGCTGGGTACCCCTGCAGCCCAATTTTTGAATGAATGAGTGAATGAAAATGTGACATGGCGGTGCAACAGCAGAGGTCACATGTCGCTGAACATTATCTATCTCTATACCTAGGCTGCTTCCCCCAAGGTAAGGGAGCTAGCCGAGACAGGACGATACACTCCCAATTTACTCATCCACTCAAAACACACTCATTCGCATCATAGCCCCAAAGGGGAGAAGGGACAGACCCTCACCTCACTACACCGCACGAGGGTAAACTGTGCAGTACGATCAGTGACATCCGCAGCAGGACCCGACAGCAGAGCTGGTTTACCCCTGCCACATCATAATAGACCTATCCCCTTACCCGTACCTGACCTGATCAGCTGATCAGACCAAATGCAGGAGATCCCCTCAGGGCTGCGTCATCATTTATTCATTCACAATTTCTTTCCATTTATTTCTGTCACGCACAGCCATTCTTCCTTGCTCAACAGACAATCCTCTCGCATCCAATGCTCTCTTCACACTGTCCATCCATACTATTCGTGGTCTCCCTCTCAGCCTTACTGTACACCTCTCACATCAGATCTAGTTATCTTTTTCACCAATCACTCATTATCCACTCTCTCCATATGCCCAAACCATCGCAACACCTGCTCAACTCGATCAGCCATCTCCCGAACAATTCCAGTTCTCCTTCGCACTTCATCATTTCTCACTTGATCCATACCCGTCACTCCACACATACCGTACTCCTCAGACACCTCATCTCCATTGCATTCAAACTTTTCCTCTCTGCTACACCCATATTCCATGTTTCAGCCCCATATAATGCAGTCGGTACCACAGAATCGTCATACAGCCCTCTCTTTACATCCATTCTAAGTGAACGACATCTAAACACTTCCTTTATTCCCCCCAGCACCTTTCCTACTTCATGCATTCTAAACTTCACTTCTGCACCTATTCTACCATCCACAGCAACATGTGACCCTAAACACTTAAAACACTCTACCTCCTCAAGCAACTCACCATTCAAAACTGTATTCATCCTCCTACTATCTACCAATCTCGTACACTTCATCACTTTACTCTTATTCTCATTTACTTTCAATTTCCTCCTTTCACAAACCCTTCCAAACTCCTCTACCAACTGTCTAAATCTCTCCTCTGAATCAGCCACCAGTGCGGTATCATCTGCAAACAGCAGCTGCTTCAGATTCCACTCTCTTCCATCAACATTCACCAGACTCAGACCTCCACCTAAAACTCTTGCATTCACCTCCCTTACAACACGATCCATATAAATATTAAACAACCAAGGCGACATCACACATCCCTGTCGCAGCCCCACTCTCACAGGAAACCAATCACTCACTGTATATCCCACTCTTACACACGCTTTACTATTTTCATAAAAACTTTTCTCCCCTTTTAGTAACCTACCATCAAGTCCATACAATTTTAAAACAGTCGACAAAGCCTCCTTATCAATTCTATCATACGCTTTCTCTAAATCCATGAATGCCCAAAACACATCCTTGCCTTTTGCTAAATACTTTTCACACACTTGTCTCACAGCAAACACCTGATTCACGCATTCCATCCCTCTCCTAAAGCCACACTCCTCATCACTAATCACTCTCTCTGTACCTTCTCTAACTCTCTTAATTAACACTGTACCATACACCTAACCTACAACACTCAACAGACTTATGCCCCTAAAGCTAGTACATTCATACTTATCACCCTTGCCTTTATACAATGGGACCACACAAGCACTTGCACAGTCAATTGGCACCATACCTTTCACAAAGCACACATTCAACAATCTCACTAACCAGTCAACAATAGTCGCTCCACCACCATTCAACCATTCCACAGCACACCCATCCATACCTGCAACTTTCCCTTTTTTCATCTCCTTTACTGCCTCCTGCATTTCCTCCTTCATGATCAAAGAATCATTCAACTCTCCCAACACATTTATTCCTTGCACCCTTCCATCTGCCACAATCTCAGCCACCCTTTCCTCCTCTACACTTAACAGTCTTTCAAAATACTCTGCCCATCTCTTCCTTACTGCATCCATCTCAATTAACATCCTTCCATGCTCTTCTTTTACTCCGTCTTCCCTCCCAGACTCTCCCTTTCGCACCCTTTTCACCTCCTTCCAAAACATTTTCTTATTCTTTTGAAAATTCTCAGTCAACCGCCTACCCCACCTCTCATCTGCTGCCACTTTAGCATCACGCACAGCCCTTCTCGCCCTATTCCTCTTTTCCTTATACCTCTCATATGACACCTCATCCTTCCTCTGCAGCCACACTTCATATGCAGGTCTCTTCTCAGCCACAGCCATACTTACTTCTTCGCACCACCATTCACTTCCTTTTCTTACACCACTACCCACACATCTCACACCACACACCTCTTCCTCATCCCCCACCACAGCACTCTTAAAAAACTGCCATTCCTCCTCTGTACTGCCATTTTCCTGATCTTTCACTGCGTTCCACTCATCTTTCAATTTCTCCTGATATTCTGTCATTTTCTCTCTTTTATTCAACTCACTTTCAAAACCTCCCTGCCACACCTAACTCTCCTTGCTCTCACCCATATCTTACTTACTCTTAACTTCCCCTCCACCAGGTAGTGGTCAGACTTACCTCCACCCTCCCCTCTCAGAACTCTCACATCCAACAATCTTCCTATTACATTCCTGGACACAACCACATAGTCCATCAATGCTCTATCAACAACCCTTCCACCCTCCTGTCTCACCCATGTATACTCATAAATATCTTCTCAAACAGGGTATTTCCAATCACCATCTCTCGCTTAACACACATCCCTATCATTCGTTCCCCATTTTCATTTCTTCTAGACACACTATGTATACCAACAATACCATCAACTGCTACATTTCCCACTCAAGCATTCAGATCTCCCATCATTGCCACATTCACATTCACTCCAAAACTCTGCAGACACTCATCAACACTGTTCCAGAAAGACTCCCTGTCTTCTTCATCCCTTTCACTACCAGGCCCATATGCACTCACAAACACCCACAACTCACAATCAAATTTCACTTTCACCCACATCAGTCTCGATGACACCTCCTTCTATTCAATCACACACTGCTGTACTTCCAGACTCACCAACAAGGCCACACTTTCTCTTGCCCTTCCTCTATCAGCGCCTGACAATCTTCCATTCACACTTCCAAACATAGACTCACCCTTCCCTTTCATCTTCGTATCACTCATAGCTAACACATCCAACTTTCGTCTCACAAACATTCTCCCAATCTCCTCCCTTTTAGCCTCAATCGTACTCTATCCATGACATTCATAGACCCAATCTTCAGGATACGGGGACAACTTAGTCCCCCATCCCTTTCTCTGGCCTGTCTCTTTTTAGGAACTAAAAAAGAGAAGAGGGGGTCCCTAGTCCCCTCACCCCACCCCTTTTAGTCGCCCTTGATGAGACGCACGGAATACGGTGACAATATTATTACTAACACAACCTGGCCACAGAGTAGTTTTACCATCCCTTAGCGCAGCCAGATTGTTGCCCCCCCCCCCGTCACAAACATTAAAAAAGAAACTTAAGATATGTAAAACATCATAGAAAGCAAAAAGAAAAAAGATGCATAAAGCAAACCAACCAAAACTAAAACATGGTGGAAAGATAAAGGTTAAACGAGAGCATTATCAACAAAACAATCTAAAATTTGGTAAAGCCCTACAGCTTGTGGAGAAGGCCAGAACTCAACACAAAGGAGAATGTGCCTCCTCCCATAGCACAAGCCTCTTCCCCAAGCACTGAGGAGAGTAGGTACGATCTGTTGCCGGCTTGGCACCCAGAAAGGTACTGCCAGTAAAGGTCCCAAAGACTGTGGCATTCCACAAGAAGATGACGCACAGTCAAAGGAACCAGACAGTCATCACAATAGGAAGGGGGTGCCCTCTGCATTAAAAAACCATGAATCAGCCTAGTATGGCCAGTTCGGAGATGGGCCAAAGCTGTTTCCCACTGTCAGGACAGTCCCACATACCCCCCATTGCCCAGGTTCTGATGAATGCTGTGGAGTTTGTTCACCCCTGCTGCATCCCAACTCCTCTGCCAGCAGAAACAGACGGCCTCCACAGTGGCTGAACATAAATCCTCGGATGGGACACAGCAATCAGGAGAAGAAGAATGAGAGGCAGTAGCTCTCGCCAGAGAGTCAGCACACTCATTGCCCATGACCCCCAACATGTGCAGGGACCCAACACAGTTGTACATAGTATCCTCACCTAAATAATAAGAAGAGCCACTCCAAGACAGTCAGGACTAGGGGATGTGATGAGAAGCCACGGGACAAAGCTTGTAGGGCACTGGCTGAGTCACTAAAAATGGTAAAAGAAGCTGGAGGCAAACTAGAAATAAATTCAACCACGACTAAAATGGCAGTAAGTACAGCAGTAAAAACAGATGCAGAAGGAGGAAGTCTCCCACTACGGTTAAAATAACAAAAAATGACACCAAAGCCTGTCCCCACACAGGATTTAGAGCCATCAGTATATACATGGATCGAGTCACTGTGAGCAGAGGCATGTTCTGAAATATATGACAAAGCTGCCTATGAGGAAAGAGAGGCCTCCCTCTCAAGGAAGTAATCACATGGTTGTACTTCTGGGAGAAGCCAGGGAGTCACTCTGGGGACACGCATAGGGCAAGCAGGGGAGGACTGAACACCCAACTCCCCCACGGCTGCCCTCGCTCTGTACCCAAACGAGTGTGGATAGCGAGGGTGGGTGTTGAAAAAGGGAAGAGGAGCAACCTCAGAGACAGCCTTACAACTCAGTGAGGTTGGAAGACAGTGAAGGTGGTGCCAACACTGCACCATTATAGACTGCCGGCGAAGATCCAGTGGCGGTTTGTTCGCATCAACCAATAGACTTCCAGTCAGGGAAGACTGGAAAGCCCCAGTTGACAGACAAATCCCAGCATGATAGACCAAACTTAGTGGCCGCAGCCGTGCCTCAGTAGCAAACAGTATACCACACACCCATAATCCAATTTGCTCCTTACCAAGGCACAGTAAAGGTGAAGCAGGATGGTTCTGTCAGTGCCCCAAGACAAGTGAGATAGGGTCCGCAGGAGAGACAGGGCACTTAGGTATGATAGTCATAATGAACAGACATGAGGTACCCACGTCAGTTTCCTGTCAAAAACAGGTCCAAGAAACCTTGTCTTGTCTACACATCGCACCCTGCGGCCATATATCTGGAGGTCTATGTCAGGGTGAACACCTCTCAAGTGGCAGAAATGCAAGGCCACCGTCTTTGTTGGAAACGGAAGCCATGCATGGTGGCCCACAGAAAGACCTTGTCCGGAGCGAGCTGCATGCGATGTTCAGCCATGGACATTCGGGAGGCAGCATACCATAGAGCCAAATCATCAACATATAGCGAGGTTAACACCCCTTTTAGAATAGAGGACAAAATACTGTCTAATGCTATAGCAAAAAGGGTCACACTGAGGACACCTCCTTGAGGCACCCCTTCCTCCTGAGGGATCGAAGGAGACAGGGTGACACCAACCCTAACCCTTAATGAACAGTCATGCAGAAAATTTTATAAAAATAGGGGGCAGCCTGTCATGTAGTCCAAAAGAATGGAGTTTTTGGAGTGTCTAGCAAAAGCATTACATGCTGCAGCCTCAAGACGGACAAGTAAATCTGCTGTTGAGCGGCATTTTTGAAAACCAGACTGGCACTGAGAGAGACATTCATTCTTTTCTAGGAAATACATTAGGTGCATGTTGACCATTTTCTCAAATAATTTACATAAGCAAGATATTAAGGCAACTGGCCGATACTCCAGGGGACTGTAACCTGCTTTCCCCAGCTTCTGGAATGGCTGGACAATAGCCTCATGCCAAGAGGTGGGAAGAGAAGATTCCCTCCAGATTCTATCAAAAAGGCTGAGGAGAAAAGACAGTGCATCATCATCCAGGTGCCGAAGCATCGGGTGGGGGACATCATCTGGCCCTGGTGAGGTGTCATGACAGAGGGAAAGGGCAGAATGGAGTTCACAACAAGAGAAAGGGAGGTTGTAGGACTCCACATTCCCCGAAAAGAAGTCCAGCACCCTTGCCTCCTCTATCTCCTGTTGTCTGGGAAAAATTTTTGAGTTAGTATCTCTGTGACTGACCGCCACAAAGGTAGATGCAAAAATATTGGCCACAGCTGCAGGGTCACCAACGGGGTTACCATTAGACATCAGCACGGGGGACCTGCCTTGAATGAAGTTTCCCGAAATCTTTCGCACTCTCTTTCACAGCTGAGACACTGGCATCTTTGAGTTGACAGATGACACATAAGTCATCTAAGAGTCCCGTTTAGCTTGTTTGGGTACCCAACGGGCTTTAGCCCACACCCTTCTGAACTCGACAAGATAATGCTCTGTCCTGCACCTACAATAACGGGAGAATGCTAACTTCTTATCATGTACAGCAACACTTCAATCCTCATTCCATCATGGGACAGGTCAGTAATAATATGTGCCAGAGGTTCTAGGAACTGCATGAAGGGCAGCAGAATGTAGAAGGGAGGTAAAGAATGAAAGAACCTCATCAATATTCAGAAAGCCTTCAACTGAGACATTAACAGAAATCACAGAAGAGAAAAGGGACCAGTCTACCTTATCCAATCTCCACCTCAGTGGCTGGGAAAAGGGACTAGATACTGCTGCAGTAAGGAGGATGGGAAAGTGATCACTTCCATGGAGATCCTCCATAACCTCCTATGTAAAGTCCAGGAGACAGTCAGGAGAGCAGACAGAGAAGTCAACTGAAGTAAATGAACCTGTCTGGGGGTGAAAATGTGTAAACTCCCAAGTACTGAATAGGGCAAGATCCTTATCCTTCGTTAAGGACGCCAAAAAATCCCACGTTGGTTAACATGATTCACCCCACAAAGGATGGTGACCATTAAAGTCCCCAAAGAGAAGAAAGGGCTTAGATAACTGACCAAGAATATTCTCAAGTTCCACCCTACTGACTGCTGTGTTGGGTCGTAAATAAATGGAACAAACTGTTCCAGTGGTGGGGGTACAACCACACAGCAACACACTGGAGGTCAGACTGGAGGTGGACTGGCCGATGAGGGATATCAGCCCTCACCAAAACAGCATCACCTCCAACAGGACCCTGGGCTGGCACTGAGTAAAAAGCATTGTACCCAAGTGGTGCATGAGGAGTGGCAAACCTGTCAATAATTTCCTGGAGACATACACACAAAGGAGAATACGTCAGGAGGGTCCGCAGCTCCTTCTAATTACCACACATCCTTCGACAATTCTTTTGTAGCATACTGGCTGAGAATGCCATCAGCGAAGGAAGAATCAGGCTAAGGGGCAAGACAACCTTGCCTCTGACTAGCAACTGGATTTAGATTGGTGCTTAGAACTGCCTGGCACTGTTATGGTGCACAGTATGCCGCCTGGCTTAAGATTACCTGGAGGAAGAAGAAGAGGTCTTCTTCTGTGGTGGAGCAAGAGATGGCTTGGCAGGGGGACCACAAGCTACCCTAGTCAGAATAGAGGAAGCAGTGCCACCATAAGAAGGAGCATGATCATTGGCAGATCCCACAGTACTGGAACCCTGAGAGGGCAAGGCCTCATGCAGTTGAGCAGGCACATCAATGACCTGCATACCACCACTGTCTGGTGGTGGCTGGGCCGTCGGCGAAATGCCATCCTCAGCCTGCACTCGCCCTGACCCTTGAGCATCCCGAGTAGGAGTAGTGGGCTCTACTGCAGAGATCTCTGGTAGCAGTGCTTCAATCTCTGAGCACTCTGAGGAGCCATGACGATGCTTACCATGCACAGGAGGGACATCGGGAGTTTTGGATGTGCCAAAGCAAGGCATAGCATCAACACAGGTGTTTTTGCCAAAAGAGGAACTGGCATGGGGGAGACACTCCTAGATGCAGGAAGCACCACCCCAGAGGGGACACCTCCAGAGACAGGAGGCGCCTCCCCAGAGGTGACACAGCTGCTTCCAGGCTGCACTCCCTCAGTGAAACCCCCCAGCTGAGAAGGCTGGGAAGTAGAACCCCAAGAGTTTGATGGGGCATCGTGTGATGGCAGGGGCACCTGCCAGGTAGCTTTAAGCTTGAGGCAAGGCAGCAGCATTGGTAGCCCCAGGGTGTAGGAGCCTTTTCCTTACCCTGGCCTTTGCCTCAGAAAAGGAAATTTTCTCCTACATTCAGACAGAAATAATCTCATTCTCAAACTTGTAAACATCGCAATCCCTTGGTGAGGCCGCATGCACTACTTCACATTTCAAACATTTAGAGGGTTGAGGACAATCAACCATACCATGGGATGCACCACCACAATTTCCAGAGACCTCAGGACGGGCGGACGTTTCCCACCGGCAAGAACAGTGAACATGACCAATCCTTTGACAATAATAGTACCTTCTAGGTTGGGGAACACAAGGTTTAACCTTAAGCTTCCACCACACAGCAGTGACAACCTCTGGCATAGTAAGGCGATCAAATGTCAAGATAAGAGTGGGTGTGGGTGTTAAAACCCCATCAACTTCTTCATAATTCTCTGTACTGCTACAACTCCCTGAGAAGCCAGCTCCTCCAGGAGGGAAGAATCAGAACAAGAGACCAAGTCACGAGAATACACAACCCCGCGGGACTAATTTAGGACCAAGTGATGAGAGGCATACATTGGATAACCGGCAACCATAGTAAGGGACTGGGTGCATGAACTCTCCTTTCATTTCTGGCCTCTAGCAACAGACAACTATTGCCCTGCAAGGAGACCTTGGGGGTAAATCCACATGCTGTAACTAGACCACTGAATCTGAAAGCAGTTTAGGTAAGTACCATCGTCTGTTTTGAGTACTATGTATTTTGTATAAGAGTGTTTCACAAAGACACCACGTAACAGCTCGATAGAAGGGACATCTGGATTTGCAGTTTTGGCAGATGACCCGGAGGGTACAGAGTCGCCGGCCAGAGGGTGACCAAATGATGCCGACTCGTGCGGCTGGACACTGAGCACACGAGTGGTTAAAGAAGTGTTTAATGTATCCATATGTTCATATGTCAATTGTATAATGGCACCAGGAGCCAAGGGAAACCACCTACTAGGGAGTGAGGGGAACGAGCGCGGTCTGATGGGAGCAAGCTACCTCGTCCTCAGAAGGTGACCCAAAAATGTACACCCCACAAAGCGAAAGTACACTCCCATCAGTGCAAAGACCTCCTTCTCCATTACCCCTCAGCACAGACACCCAACCAACCAACTCAGGACAGCACCAAGGCAACCTCTCTGGAGGGAGGCACCAATGACCCATACGGGTAACCTACGTTTTGGGTAGCGCTTAGTCAGACCCCTCACCCACAACCCTACCGTCATGGGAGACCCTGCCAGATGTCAGCCTGCAGGCGGCTTGTGGGATCACTGGGGTATACAAGCCCACCACTACGGCAAGATGGCTGCCCACGGGGGGCATCCCAGCTTTCGAGCTATGTTTGGTTGACCTCCAAGGTCACTTGAGGTGACTGGTCGGAGGTCATTTGAGGTCACTGGTAATACATAATCGAACAAGTGGACCCAGCAGCCCAATTTTTGGCATGGAGACTCACATGACCTCCAGTTCGGACATAAACTATTTGAGGTTGACCTCTGAGGTCATCTGAGGTCACCAGTCGGAGGTCTTTTGAGGTCACCAGTAATAGTAAACAACTGCACACAAATACTGTGTGCTTGTCTGCAAATGCTGAAATGGAAAGTCTCGACCTATTATAATCTTTCAGAAGCTTAAGAGGTACAGTCGTCAGCATAAATTCGCTGCAGGTCTACTCGTGTGGTGTGAGCCCTTTTGTCTGGCAACAGTGTAAGGGGATTAGTTGCCAAGTAGACTTTTATATACCTTAAAACGTGGTTCTAAGAAGTGGTACTAGTGACTGCCCAGAGTACAATATTCTGTATACCATTTTTGATTAGTATAAAAAGTGCAAAAGCTGACAGAAGAATGTTATGGAATGACGAATCAGCGTAATATTCCGGTATTCCTCATTATAACTGTGTCTAAGCTCCCTTCCCCTCTCTCCCCATTACTCCGCCTGATGTCCGCCCCTTCTCTCCCTCTCCCTCCTACCCCCACTCACTTTCTTGTCTCTCCACTGACTCCTTTCCTCACCCTTTCTACCTTCATTCGTTTATCCACGGCACTAACTCCACTGGCGCATCGTAATTCTCTCTCGACTGTTTGCTAAACCCAGTCTGCTCTATTGCCAGTTGTTCGCAGTACTGCCAGCTATATACAAGGCTAATTATCAATATCCCTTCCTGTTCGGTTCCCATTCTCACCCTCTCCGTCTCCTTCCCACTTCTTTTATTCCAGTTGTCTTTCTTTTCTCCACCCTTTGTCACAATCAGCAGCCAGAAGATATAGGAGCATTGAGGCCCCGTTCTTGTGATATATTCCTTACTGGTATTTGTTTGAGTGAGCCTGGCAGTCGGTGGCTATTATTTCAGTAGGAGTAATTAATACATTTGTGCCCATTCCTCCTACTTCTCGCCCTCTCTCTTCCCTAGGAAGATGTTCTCATTCACCTCATACTGTTCACTGATTCATGAAGCAGTATCAGAACCAATAATGTTTCGAACTTATGCATCATGTTTTGAGTAAGGAGTGAGAGAAAAGACTGTGGCATGGCAAGAATCTCACGATTGTAGGGAAACAAAAAAGTTACAGGAATTGATGAGAAATAGAGAAGAGTGAGGTTAATTACGTAGGTTAGCGCGGTGAATAAAAAATAATGAGGTAGGCAGGGTAAGGAGAGAGGGGAGTGGAGAAGGATAGCAGGGGGCGAGGTGTGGTGAGAGGTAGGCCAGGGAGGATCATCCGGTGGGGGGGTACGGGGGAGAGAGCGGAAGTTTCATCATTCGACATTATTCTGTCGTCTTTCGCACATTTTTATGCTAATCAGATGTAAAGACTATTTCATTCTGGAGAGGATGGAGAATGAAAGACTGACTAAGAGGGTGTATGTAGGTGAGGTGGAGGGAGGGAGAGGGAGGGGTAGACCGAGGATGAGGTGGAGGGATGGAGTTGAGAGGTATATGAGGGAGGGGGGGGTGAGTTGGGGGGAGGGGAGTCAAATGGTGGGTGACAGAGTGACTTGGAGGCGTTTTGTCTGCGGCCACCCTTTGCGGGATTAGGGCGTCGGGCTATAGATAGATAGATAGATAGTATAAAAGCCTCTGTGGCAACTAGTTCCCATAAACTGTTGCCAGACAAAACGACCCACATCACACGAGCAGGCTTGCAGCGAATTTGTGCTGACGACTGTACATAGTCTTTCTGGAGTAGAAAGACTGAACTGGAACAAATAGATACCTGACAACACCAGGTACCCCTGCTAGTATATATATATATATATATATATATATATATATATATATATATATATATATATATATATATATATATATATATATATATATATATAGGGTGTTCAGCAAATATGTAGCAAAAATCTGGTTTGTATTCCCGAGACGAAAGTGACTGCATTTTACTACAAGAACATATTGCAAAATCAAAATTTTGGGGGAGTTACAGCACTTCACAGGTCTGGTAAAGTGAAAATAAAAATTATTGGGTAAAGAACTTATGGTGAGATTCAGTTTAACTCCGAGGTAGCTTCGAAAACTCTTATCAGCATTGAGACAAACATACAAGTTACACATACGTTCTTCGATGCCTTTGTCTTCAGATCTCCTGTTGATGTTAAACAAGAAATTACCTTAGGGTTTTCAGATCTAGTTATTATTACACATACCATATATTTCATAAGGCGAAGCTTCATTATTGTGGCTACACAAAATGAATCGGAAACTTGTCATTATTTTTCTTTGCACTTATTTTCTTTGGTGTTCATATTATAAATGAAGGTACCATAGTGTAACCCAAGTCTTTATGTCAGATATAATGGACATTGACCCTTTTTTGTTGGTGATTTACTCATTTTTATTCAAAAATGCATTTCTGAAATTGAAATATCTCAGAAACTAATTGAGATACAGCTATTTGGCTTAAAATCCTATGATAAAAAAATGCTTGCTAAATAGTTCTGGCCTAATATGTTGCCATATAGCCTGGTGGGAAGTACCGAATTCATATCTCCTTATTTTTCCCTTTATTTTTTTGAAAACAGCACGAAAGCTGTAATATATAGAACATCCGAAGCCCCTAAGGTACAGCCAGGGAAAGTTCCGCATTACCCACTGTTCGGAGCATTGGTGGTCGACGTATAGTCACGAAGCAGCAGCCAGACCCCACTTGTCTGGTAACTGTGAGTGAGAGAGAGGGTGGCCGGGGGTGGGAGAGTTTGGAGAGTTGCTCATGTCACGGTATCAATACATGTTTACTGTCAAAGGTATGCTTCTTTGCCAAAGTTTTGTAATGTACGATAGGAATGACAGTTACAGACACTGATCTTATAATTAGGACTTCTCATGTCACTCTGTCTAAAGTAAAACTAAAAACCTGTTCATCGCTCATAATAATAATAATAATAATAATAATAATAATAATAATTATTATTATTATTATTATTATTGCACACTACCCTTGAATCTTAGTTTGAGATGAATAACTACCAGAATAACACTGGAAATGTTTGCAGGCGGATGTTTACAGTGGGATGACAGGATAAATAAATAAACAAATTTATAAGAATTTACATATCTACATAGAAAGATAGATAGATGGGGATAGACAGATAATATAGTAGTTTTGTTTTCGAGTCAGCACATAATATATATTATATCGTTACTAATATTTCCTGGGGAAAAGTCTCATGTTAAAGTCGAGAGGGAATGAAAGCATTCAAACCTTTGTCTGAACCCAGCAAACTTCAATGACTTTCCTGACAACACTAAGTCTACAGACATCGACGTAATCTTTTCCATAAAATGCTAGCATCATACTGTTATCTATCCTTACTAAACTTAAACACACCTTCTAAGCCATACATTGCAGACATACACGTGATTCCCAACCTACCATCATACCCTCCTCTGCCCCCAATCCCCCGCCTCCCCCTCCTTCACACTCACAGTTACCAGACACATAAGGTCTGGCTGCCGTTTCACATTCACCCGTCTCACACCAGTGCTTCGAGAGGTGGGTAATGCGGAACTTTCCCAGACTGTACCTTCTTGTGTAACATCAACAAGGGATTTGAGGACAAGTACGTCGAAAAACTCGTATGTAAATTTTACGTTTGTCTTAATGACTGGCTAAATGTATGCTTAACTGTAACCATATTCCTTCCAGATCATAAGAGGGACCACAGCTATATAACTGGAAAGTTACAACTTTAAAGCTTTTCTGGTTTTCTCTAAATCGTGTTGCAAAGAAAGAAAAAAAAAAAAAAAGAGAAGATTTGAATTCAGTACTTTCCACTAGGCTAAATGTCAAAATATTAAGCCAAAATTATTCAGCAAACATTTTTATCATAGGCAATTCAACGAAGTAGCTGCATCTCAGTTAGTTTTTGAGATATTTAAATTTCAGGTAATTTCAGATATGCAATTTTTATAATGAAAATGAGTATATCACCTTCAAAAACTGGTCAAACTCATTTATATTTGGCACAAGGACTGAGGTTACCCTAGGGTGACATCATGTGTAACAATATCAAGATGGAAGAAAATAAATAGTTATAATGCTTTCGTAAACAAAGAGCTTCGCCATTTATATGGTGAAACTTGATAATAATACTCACGAAAACAAGAAGCTTCGCCATTTATCTGACGAAGCATAATAAGTGCGTAGACTGTGTTGCGTGATTATGGTTGTAATATACTGTATATGTCGTAACACAGGTGGTGTAAGTGCTACCTGAACACTGAGAGATGTCAATCTTTATAAATTACCGAGATGACAGTGTTTATTAATGTCAAGATATCAAAGTTTTTGTTAAGAGTTTGCAGTGTTTATAAATTTAGTGTCATAGGGGCTTCGGATGATGCAAAAAGTTTAAAGCTATATGCTGAATTATGTCGCTGATTCTCTTTCTCACTGTATCTACATATTATGTTATTAGTATTGACAGAGGTGTTATATGGAATCTTCGTAATTATCTTGGTATTTGACATAACAAACAGTGAATATAGATTGGTGAATTCAGTTTACTTACACCCTTCCAACTGGATATGTTTAGCTCTGCACGGTCTACTCCTCAAACCTCATTTCGATTATAGTTTAAAGTGTGTTTATCATAGGTATGTATGCTGGACAAAGAATTTAGCACACAAAACGGTACTACGCTTGTCTCAGATTTGTTGCATCGATACTTTTGCCCCCTTTTTAGGGGACACTTCGTTTGTATGTAGTGTTTTGTCTCTGTGGAATGAAGAAGAAACTGAGAACAACAAAATGAGATATATATTCAAGCTAACGGGAAGAGGAAGAGAGGAAGGCTGAGAATGTAGCGGAATAATTTGGTTAAAGGGTATATGATGGAAAGTTAATGGCGCTGGAATGAGAGACCGCAGCTGAGCCACGATAAGATCACCCCGGGCCAATTCTTGGTATATAAGACAGATATGTGGTAAAATTTATGTATTTTTCCTTCATTATATGACTGAAATTTCCCTTTCCACCCGCAATTTTATACAGAATGGGGGAGGTGATGCTAGAAACATGGTCTGTTGTCTGAAAATACAGTCTGATGATGTAAATTTCGTTAATACTTTAACGATCGTCCACAAACCCCACCGACGTGCCATGAAAACACTCCAGCTAATACCATTACACCAGTCCTGAATGGGACAGTCGTATCATGTATTCAGTGTTGACGGCGGGAATTAGTGCCACAGTGGTAATGTTTGGAGTTTGACGCGTAGGACTTCTGCTGGACCATGAAGTCTTTTCTCAAAGTCACGTGTGTATACTAAGGAAATGACAGCATAAAGTGCTTCCTGATATGTCTGGTTCTGTCCAATAATGAAATACCTTGCGCGGCTTGGTATTCGTTCTTCTGCTGTCTGCACCGCTATCTTCATTGCCACCAGTCAGACTGATGGTTAGAGTGGGCATAGATCTGGCTCGTCACAAATCGTGACAGTTTGATAGCCTACTGTATTTTGAGAAACTCAGGACTGAAAATGACAAGCTGACCTCCATCTTTTCATACACAGAGCAGAACTTTGAGGGAGATTTACTGGTCTCATACGATTCCTCATTCTATTATATATTGTTGTCAGACGCCATATCACAAAATTTATCCAAACGGACCGCAACACAAACTCATTTAAGCCTTTCCATCGCATCTAGTCACCACTCCCATCTCCTCGCTCTAAGCTGCCCTGACACAAGCACTTTTTCGCTATTTTCTTCCACCTCATTCTCCGCCTTTTTCTCTTCTCTTCTTGATTAGAGTGTGTGTGTGTGTGTGTGTGTGTGTGTGTGTGTGTGTGTGTGTGTGTGTGTGTGTGTGTGTGTGTGTTAACACAGTTGGCTATAAAGAAGAATAATGCAGATGAGCATTATAATTATAGTGATTGAAACATACTTGGGAGTTTTAGCATGGCTAATGCCAGACGATACTATTCCGTGGCAAGAAACACCCACCTGATAAAAATGATAAAGGATGTACATTAGCACAGGTTGATTAGTATTTATTACAGCAGTAAATTCGGAGTATATTCTGGGTTATTACTTCGCTTCAACCTAATTAACTCCTGTTTAACGACAAACTCATTCTCATGAGATCCAAACCTCTCCAGTAGTATAGAACACATTTTAGAACGTATTAAATTCTGATGCTTGAATTCATGATGGTGTTGGCAAAATAATTTGTCGTTTGTGAAACGTCGCAACCTGTAAGGGAAGAACTTATTAAAACTACCACTAGGCGTTCCCTTGCCTATTCATGAACAACCCCTCCAACAACGAACCATCACCCTCCCTCATTACTGTTCCAATACCTTCTCCCTTCACGATGTTTGTAATTTGCCTCTTTTAACAATCCAATTGTATTTCACAATCTTTCACAGATTCACACTTTGTAGTCTTCTTTCAAGCGAAATTAACATAAGAAACAAATATATAGCCATTGGAGACTACTGATCCATGTGTAGGCATCAGTCATTAGGAATCCAGTTCTGTCCTAATCGGTTGTTTACCAAAACTGATTTGTTTTCTGGAAAGTTGCTACACTGTCATTATGAAGCAGAACGTGTGGTTCGTCAGGGACGGGTTTGGGACAGAGGCGTGCGTTGATTGAGGGCTGTGCTTTGCTTACTCACATAAATTTGAGGAAGAGTGGATACAAACGAGGTGAATAAAATGAAAGCTCAAAATAAAATGCCAGACTAAAGTGGTAACCATATGGATGGCGGGATTGGGAGGATAGCGTTGTGGTGTCCTGCTTTACCGTCATTCTCACTTTACTCGGTCCTTTTTAACTAGGCGTGAATTTGTCATCTCATCATTTTAAGTGTTTTGCTGTGGCAAGAGAATAACACTAGAATAGGACCTTACTCACGAAAAAGTGTCAAGGAATAGATGTGGAGCCACAGTATTATTCTGCCACTGAGCTAAGGGAAATGAGCTGTGAATGGACGAATTGAGCTGTCGTGTATAGCTGTACAGCAGATTCCCAATCATCACCAAATCTTGGATACGTATTCTACGTTCCAGGATATCTGTTACATCTAGATTTCAAGGTTTTAGGATATACTACAACAAAGGAAGCAGAGAGATGCGGAATACCTAGCACCACCAGAGAGGCCACTTATCGCTTGTCCCCTTTGGTTGCAGCGGAGAGTCCTTGGCCACCGCTGCATTTTCATCATTCTCCCTCACCCCAGCTTCCTATTCAGATTGCCTTTTCGTGCAGCCATCTTTTTTCTCATAAGCAATGCTTTGTACATGTTCTTTTCTTTGCTGTTGCTGTTAGATTATAACAGAGGGGACATTACTTTTCACCTAGGTGATTTATGCACTTGACTGTTGGAGCCCGTTCTGTAGATGTTCTTCTTTCTTTTGTCTCTCAGCCTTATGGCCTTCCTTGACATTTCCCCTGGTGGCCATGCTTTTATATCCCTCTCTCCTCCTTGTGGCCCTCCTTGTCCTTGCTCTTGTTGGCGATGTTTTTTTTTTTTTTCTCCTGTCTCCATGTGGCCTCTCTTGACCTTTCTGCTGCGGGCAGAAGAGTTAATGGAGCAGAGGTCGAAGATGAAAGAAAGATACAAAAGATAGGGAAGACCAAGCACAGTGAGAAGAGGAAGAGATCGATGTAAAAACAATAATTAACATTTTCACTACGACCACATTCAAGTATTGCATTGACTCAGGCTACACGTCCAGGCTATACTAGTAGCAACCTCATTATAATACGTTAAATTGTTAAAGAAGGCTATAATATTATCTTATTCCTTCAGTGCGAAACGTCCCCTCCATACTGATTAAAATTGCCAAGAGATACCAAAAAAGAAAAAGAATGAAAGAAAAGAAGAAGAAGAAGAAGAAGAAGAATCGCAGTACAGGGTAGTGTACGTCAAAGCGAGGAGTAAATTCGCAAAGGAAATATTGATGGGGATATAATGATGCAGAGAGATCCTGAGAGGAGATGAGGTAGGCGAAAATCATGGCGAGAAGAAAAAGAAGTCTGGGAAAGAGTGCGCGAGAGGGACAAAATAATAGGGAGAGTTGGTAGAGAGAAATAAAGTTTGGAAAAGATTTTGAGGAGAGGTTAAGTTGGCGATAATTGCTGGGATGGAAAAAATACAGGGAGTAACGAGGAGGGGAAATTATTGAGGAACTTCATAGAGGAAAAAGTAGGAGGACTGGAAGGAAGGGAAAACTGTAGAAGTGGAAAATGAAGAGAAATAATCTAGCAAGGGAAGAAAGCTGAAGGAAGCATGGGGAAAAGAAATGTTGGATAGTACAGTAGAAAGGGTTAGTGTGTGATCAATGTGAAGTATTGGAGTGAAGGCAGAGTTAGTGGGAGTGCTGCAGTGAGGGCAGAGTTAATGGGGAGTGTTGGAGTGAAGGCAGAGTTAGTGGCGTGCGAAGGTGTGAGGGCAGAGTTAGTGGGGAGTGATAAAATGAAAGGAAAGTGAGGACTGCTGTAGGTTAAACAGTGTTAGTGGGGAGTTCTGGAGAAATAGAAGAGTTAATGGGTAGTACTGGAGTGAAGGAAGAGTTAGTGGGGAGTTCTGGAGAAAAGGAAGAGTTAATGGGTAGTACTGGAGTGAAGGAAGAATTAGTGGGGAGTGCTGGAGGAGACAATGGAGAGTCCTGAAGCGAGAGCACACGCAGTGAAACTGAGGACAAAGACAGGGGTAGGGATGGGATGAAGTGAGGGTTGGAGTGAGGTCAGAGCCAGTGAGAAGCAGGGTGAAAGCAGAGACCCTGGGAAGGTAAGAGTATTGTGGGAGGTGGACGGGGAGTATATTTTTGTAAGTCATACACCGCGGCCAATGTAGTTTCTTAACAGGAAGATCGCTATTGCATTTATTTAATGATAGGCTAACCCTAGCAGATTAGCCTAACCTAAACCAACTGATTCCTACCAGACAAATATTGCCTTTTTTTTTTTCTTTTTTTTTAGTGTCCGATCCTGGGCAAAGGCTTCAGGACCTCAACAAACTAATTTAACCTCAATTCTAACAGTCTGCCTTATCTTAACCTAAGCTTAATTAACCCTAGTCACCTAACTTAGCTTCACCTAATCTAGACTTTCCTGGAGAGAAAACCGACTACAGCTCGAAAATGTGAAAATGAAGGAGCGGGGAGAGAAAGGAAGTTCCTCGTGCGATGGGGGGAAGCACACACACACACACACACACACACACACACACACACACACACACACACACACATATATATATATATATATATATATATATATATATATATATATATATATATATATATATATATATATACACACACGAGGAGAGAGAGAGAGAGAGAGAGAGAGAGAGAGAGAGAGGCAGAATCGGGATGGGAAGAAGTGAGGAAAAAAAATCGGGATAGAAAGGGGAAGAGAGTTTGGGGGAAGCTGGAGAGAGGAAAGGAGAGCAGAGGTGCCAGGGGAGGAGTGGTAGAGACTGACAGGGGAAAACAATCAGACGGTCAGAAAGAGAAGAGGGACGCTGAGAGAGGTAAGAAGAAGAGAGTAGTGAGAGGAGAGAAGATGGCTGCAGAAACGAGAGGAAGACATTAATATGGAAAGAAGACAAGAAGAAGGAAGAGGTTAACGAGGAGGAGAAGGAAGGAAATGGTTAGCTGGGAGGACAGGGCAAGAAAATGGCGGGGAGGAAAGGAGGAAGAGAAAGGGAAGAAAACTGGGAGGAAAAGGAAGAGGGACAAATGCAGCTCTAACTGCAAGGCAGAGTGAGACAATGAAATCCATGAGAGGAGGAAAAGAAATTTATGGAGAAGAGTAGAAACGTGGCTGAGAGGATAGCAGTGTCACGTGAAGAGAGAGAGAGAGAGAGAGAGAGAGAGAGAGAGAGAGACAGACAGAGACAGAGAGAGAGATTAAGTTGGGGTGTGTTGAAATATCCGTCTTTTATGATTCGATGTCAGTGTACCCAGGAGCAACATAAACCCCTGTCATATTTTAAGTCTTTACAGTGTATACGACGAAAGTATCTGTAAAGAAAACATTGATATGTGGTTAAGTTCTAATGCATAACACATTTAACCCGCTGCATGCCAGTGCCATTTTAAAACGGTCTGACATAATCCCATGGCCTGTGCCAGTGCCGCTTTAAAACGGTTTAAATTAAAAAAATTCACTGTGACAGCATTTTTCAAGATTAAATGGGAGAAATTGGCAGGCATGTATGGTAACTGTTCCTCTACCATCCCCCAGGCTGTCAAGGCCATACACTCACTCGCTCCCCCCCCCTCATGCTCATTCTGCCTCACTCTGCCTGTGTGCCTCACCCATTGCTGTGCATACAGTAGTGAAGGCATTTTGTAAATATTTTCACGTAAGTGTAAGTTGTAAATATTTTCTTGTAAGTGTAAGGACTATATAGTGAAGTCAAGTTGTAAGTACCTCCTTGTAAGTGCCAGGACTGTACATAATGAAGTCAGAAAATGCATTCACAGTGAAAGACATGCAAATTGTGATAGATGATGAAGTAATAATTAATCTGAAAAGTGTACTGACCATTGCTATTCTTACATAGAAAACGGCTTTCTCTAACCTATGTGGTGAATGTGAGAAAGTGGGTATACCTGTATACGAGTATGCAGGACTCAATAAAACCCATTTCCGAGCTTGTGTGAGCATTTTAATGGTGAAATTCTTTGTTTTTACATAAAAACCTATCATTTTAGCCGGAAAAAAAAAAAGTCGAAAAATGGCCGGCACAGAGGCGATCAATAGGGCTAGAAATAGCTGGCATGCAGCAGGTTAAAGTATAAGCATAAAGACGCACTTAATTTTTAAAACAACGTAAATCACTCTTGTCAAAATCTGCCGAAATATACAGTCATATACTGTATATTATTAATATATTTTTGTGTCGGATTTCTGTAAATAAGGTATAGTTATTCACCTAAAATGTCAGAACATGTGGTCAGAATAACTTTAAAGATAATCCACACTAAGGCGATCTCTAAACACAATCCATCACTCATTTTTACCAAAACCTTATGGAATATATAATTAATATGAGGTATTAGTTTATAACCCTAAAAGTAGATGAACAATATTAATGAAAACAGACAGGAACTTCTCAATTTCACCATTTTAAAAATTTTCACTATTTTTGAGAATAATGCAAAACAGACATCTTGAAAATAAACTCACTGTTTATTTAAGAAATAGCATATGACTTATGGGTAACCGATGGTGCTTTCTTAAGAGTTTAATTTTTATATTGCTAAAATTATCTTATGGAAAGATTTTTGGAGAATAATAAATTTAAGGAAATCTTAAAAAATTTCCAAGTCTCAGCAAACAATGAAATCGAATACCTTGCTGAGTGGAGTTTTTAAACAGTAAAATTTTTATCAACCACTATGGTTCTTGGCCACTTACTATGGGGTTATCCACATGCTTCGATCGACCCAGCTCTCACTTTATTATACAATATTTTATTTTGTCTTGGATGTCATTCATTCCCCCATGACTTCCCTCTCAGCATTTAAACATGTTACAGCACACTTTGATAGTATTGTACTGGTAGAACTGAAAATAGAAATGAAATGCACTGTTTAAAATGGTGTAGAGCAACTCAAGGAAGAGGATTATTTAGACTGGAAGAGCTGGACATAATAAGTAGCCTTGAAATATAAACTATCACTCTAGAAAAGGGGCGAAATATCAGTGGTTTTAATTTACAGTAAGCTTAATCTCTATGTCCTTAGATAATTATAGTATCCTTTCTGCACTCTGGGGACTCGCAACCCTGTGTCTTCAAAATAATTGGAAGCTTTTATCACGGTCAAGAGGGTGTATGAGAGCAGGTTGGCTTAAGAGCATGATGCATACGAAGAGCAAAGAGAAAGGACCTAGTATCAGAGCATGTGAGATGGTGATATTTCCAAGAAGGAAGGTTTTAACGAGCACATACTGAAAAGCTTGCCGTGCTATTTGCTAGAGCCATCTCTTTCTGGATACTGCGTAAGGAAACTGATGCAAATATTCATTATTCTACTCCTATGTCACATTAGCAATTGTTTAGTTAATAAGGGTTAAATCAATAATCAGTAAGAAGTATATCTGTATCGGTTCATTATTGCTCTTATAACAACACCAGTTACTGATGGCTTTTGTAACAGAATGGCTTAGCATTGGTCACCTGCACATGGCTTTACGGAAATTGTTGGAAAGCAGACACTCTCCTTATCCTTCTGAATTCCTCAGCCGTCCTTTCTCCTGCCTTCAGGTTAATTTCAGTCCCCGATGGGAATATGCTCTTGTTTCTCTGTTTCGTTTTGTTCTCGTTCTTTTTACTAACGTTTGTTCCCACGGTCTCACAACTTTATTACTAAACCCATTTTCCTGAAAAGTGTTCTGCATATACCTTGGCCTGGTGTCTCGAGACACCTTACTCAGATTTTATATTCAGGCTGTCAAAATCATAAATATGATAAATGTAAATATCTACCATGCAGAAGGCATGGAACTACCAGGCATCAAAGGAACCATCGCAATAAAAGTACGTGTTCTATTCGGCTTCAAAAACTGTTATGATACGGGACAAGTTCGATGTAGACGTGCCTTGTAGCCTGTTTGCTTTGTGATTCTTTCCATATGAGCTACGAATAAAAGTAAATACATGTTCCATATTTGCGTGCAGGAAACAAACCTCTGCATATATCATGCATCTGGTCACAAATGTCTTATTCTAGTTTAAGGTATGTGAGGTTATGAGTGGTTTTGACTTAAGTTAGCTGGGCCTAGGTACACTGGGTTAGAGCAGCCTAGATCAGATATGTTAAGTTCGGCTAGATTCGGTTAAATGTGGTTCTCTCTCTCTCTCTCTTGTTAATCTGTTCTGTTAATTAAAAAAAAAAAAAAAAGAATTAAAAGATAATTCATAAACCAAATTGCTGTTGTCCTCCATTAATAAAAAATCTGTAACCATTGGACTTGAACAGATGCAGGCTGAAGTTTGGGAGGAAACAACTCTGGGGAAGCGAGTTCCAGAGAGATGCAGTTCGGGGAATAAAAGACTTCTGATAGGCTGAAATTCTGCAATATGGCAGTGAGACATACCAGTCATGAGCCCTACCAGCAAAGCTGGGAATAGTGCCGCTATTAGTAGCAGTGCTATGTAGCGCCACAACCATTTTAATAGCGATGGTGGTACGCCATTACTTTTTTAGCCAGTAGAGGAACTGAGAGCGCCACTACTTTTTGGTCATTTGTTACCGCGTTCCTCACTACTCACGCGACAAATACAGGTCCGGAGTCGTTGAGTACATACAGATATGCCGATGGTTCGGTTGTATTTATTAATGATGAAAAATAATACTTTTGTCAGTTCTGTCAATTAATGGCGTTTGTTCTACATTACATCAGTAACTTATTAATTATTATTTATTAGTAATGTTCAATAATTAGACAGAAATTTGCTAGTTTATTATTGATCATTTAAATTACGTATAGGTTAATAAGGATGTCAGCTAGATGTAGGCAAAACACACACACACACACACACACACACACACACACACACACACACACACACGCACACATCAAATTATCCCCGTTTCTAACTACCACTCTCTTCCTCAATCTCTCATTCAGACTAATTCTTACTATGTTATTATTTCGTAACAGTATCTTACTTTTAGCTTAACCCACTGCGTGCCAGTGCAGATTTAAAACGGTCTAACATAATGCCATGGCCAATGCCAGTGCCATTTTAAAACAGTCTTAAATTAAAAACTTCACTGTGACCGCATTTTTCAAGATTCGTGGGTAAGAATTGGCAGGCATGTAAGGTAACTGTTCCTCTACTATCCCCCAGGCTGTCAAGGCCATACACTTGCTCGCTGCCCCCCTCACACTCGCTCTGCCCCACTCTGCCTGTGTGCCTCACCCAGTGCTGTACATAGTGAAGGCATTTTGGAAATATTTTCATGCAAGTGTAAGTTGTAAATATTTTCTTGTAAGTGTAAGGACTATATAGTGAAGTCAAGTTGTAAATACCTTTTTGTAAGTACCAGGACTGTTCCTATCTTCAAGTAAGTGTAAGATAATGCATTCACAGTAAGAATGATGCAAATTGTGATAGATGCTGAAGTAATAAGTGATCAGAAAAGTGTACTGAACATTGCTATACCTTCCCAGCATGAATACCTGAGTATACCTTACATAGAAAACGGCTCTCTCACGTACGTGGTGAGCATGAGAGAGCGGCTATACCTGTACACGAGTATGCAGGACTCAATAAAACTCATTTTTGAGCCTGGGTGAGCATTTTAATGGCAAACTTTATTGTTTCCACATCAAAATCTATCATTTTAACCAAAAAAAAAAAATGTCAAAAAATGGCCGGCACTGGGGTGACCCAGAGGGCTAAAAATAGCCAGCACACAGTGGGTTAAAGTAATGGAAAAAACATTGCTATTGTTTAAATAGCCTTTAAAAGAAAGCCCCAGTTCATTTTTACTTACGTTTTCACACATATCTTAAATAGGTATCACTGAAAATAATAAATCTATTTAATATGTATCAATGGTAGGCCACATTTTTTTCCTTTTTATTTATGTTACTTTCAGTAGGTATACTAGGCAACAATGTAAAAGAACATTTGTTACATTATACAGTAAATAGCTTTTTCCTGTACCTTTGGCTCTTAGCTTCATTAACCCCTACACCGCGGGCATGTTTACCAATGTTTTGCGTGTGCCGCGGGGTTATTCGGGCTCCGACACACTCTCAAAAAATATTTGGCAAAAATCAGTTATTAGTCCTAGAATATTAAAATTACATATGCTTATGGCACATACCTTCAGCTTTCTCCTGAAATGTTTGTTGAGCCTTCGTCTGTTACCGTAGGACTTGTGGAGACCTCTGAAGTTGGGTAATGAAGTCTCCACTTCACACTTCCCGACAACCCGTAATATGATTACCACAGCCAGATATTAACACTATAAACACTACTCTATGATTTTCAAGTAGTTTGGGATCCATACTCCAAAAAAAACAACAACTGTGAAAGCAATGAAAATTACGAGTGCGTCTGACCGTCGCACTTGCGCTAGTTCGCTCTTGGTACTCTGTCATTTATTATTCATAAAACCCCTCACACTTTATATTTCTATTACTATATAACACTTATATATATCTACAGTCTTTATCCATAAGTTTCCTTCAGTAGTATTAGTTTATTGTCACTGTAGGGATTCAATTTCTTTCAGTAAAATACGTAGCATTCACTTTCTCGTCCTGTATACTAGCATTGAGAGTGAATGTCACTTTCAATTTCCCTTTCATAACTCATAGTATTCAGACATGCTAGAGTGAAACTTTCACATTCATTACTCCTTGGGTATATACTCGTATTCTTATAATACTACTCATTTACATTTCTATTTACGTTCTCTATTTTATTTACGTTATTTACATTTCTATTTTATTTACACTGTGTTATGCACTGTCACTTGAAGTAACTTATAAAACTATTTTCCACTGTTCACGTATATTTACATTTATTACTTTCACTTGCTGTTTACACATTATTTACACATTATTTACAATTCCACTTGCACTGTTTTACTCAATAGAAAGATCGTAGTTACTCTTTTATCAATTGTCAGCCCTTTACCTCTTTCTACACGAGGTTTAGTAGGGGGTAAAGGTCACAGGGCCCTTTGCATGGGGGTGAAAAGGCCCTGAAGCTAGCAAGAGCGAACAGACATACCCCCACACTGGAAGAAGAGAGTGAACTGATAAGGGTGGGCCAGGGTGGAGGCCTACCTAGGGAAATCAGTACTGCCGACATTTGGCCTCTTGACACAGCTATTTATAGCACTGAAATGATTGACAGGAAATCTAGACAATACATTATAAATTAGGTAGTTCCAGGTGAATGTAAATATCACTTAGGCTTCTCCCTTCCCTCCTTATATGTACATTTATTACGAAAATAGATTATACGGCATATTTCAAGGGGAAATAAACAGCGAAAATTAGCGAACGAGTGCACGTGAAGTGTTGTCAGGTGACAATTAGCCAATTCCAGGTGTATGGGACTCTCACTTACCTTATTTCTTTCTTGTATATATTATTTGGTATAAGAATAGGGCATAGGGCTTATTTCAATGGATGAAATCAGTGAAAAATTCCAGGGAAGATTTACTTAGCGTAGCACGGCCAGGCAGGCAAGAGGATAGGGTAAGTGAGGGGGGGGGTAAGGAGGGGAGTCAAGAACGGGGAGAAATGGCTAAATTGTCAACAATGGATGGGAATACAGATGAGATTAGGAGTCCTGACTAGTGTTGGACATTGGCAGTACTGATAGATGATACAAGCCCCCACTTGGAAGCCCGGTTGAATTCAAAATAACACAGAATCACAAAAGTGACGCCCCGCGGTATGATCCCTTGCTCCCAAGCATCTCGAAAGTGACGCCCCGCGGTTAAGGGGTTAAAGCGACACCGACATGTACTGTATATGATGTTTTTCTTTTTTTTTTCGGCATAAGTATATACTGACATTACTGGTACATGACATAACCACTCAGACTAATATTATCAACACAGTATATAGTGTATTGCTATATCACAGATTTTTGTTAATCTTTCCTTCGTGTACCTTTTTCTTATCCAAAGTAGCTGGAGCGCTGCTACATTTCGTGTCAAGTAGTGAAACCACACTCCTTGCTCAGACGCTGTCTGGTTCGGAGCTCTGGCCACTCTCTCTCTCAGACTGGACTTAGTCTCATTTACTGAGGTTGATTTTTGCCAGTTTTTCCTTGTTTTTGGCTCTTTTGGACTTAGTCTCCAGCACAGAGAGTGAATTTCTTTCTCTTTCTGTGCTTTGGCTCTGACTCTGTTTCTGACAGACAGCCACTGCATGACTGTGAGAGTGTTTGTGTAGTGTGTTTGTGTGTGTGTGTGTGTGTGTGTGTGTGTGTGTTTTTGGCCTGCCGTTAGTGTCCCTCGCTGTAGTACGACGCCGAACCCTGAAGGGGTGCCGTTAGGGCACTTCCATGAAGGGGGGCCATTAGGGCCTGGTTAAAGGAAGCAGTGAGGGCGGCTCTTATAGATTAGGGAAGTCCCGAAAGGGGCAGTGGCGGGGCCTCCCACGCCGCCCTTTAGGGGGCGGGGAGCATAGGTTGCCCGTCACTGTAGGGAACTAGGCCATTTTTACGGTTTATTGCTTTCCATTTTCAGAGTGAGTGTTGGTGTACCTGTCTGGGTGTCTGTGTGAGTGACGTCTGTGTGTGTTTGTGTGTCTGTGTGAGTGACATCTGTGTGTGTTTGTGTGTCTGTCCCTCAGGGACATGGGAAGGACACAGATCCCCCGGCCCACGGGCCCAGCCCGTCAAACCCCTTCCCAGCAGAGGACGCCTCGCCCTGCTGCCATGCCAGGCGCGAAGCGGGAGCGGCGTCTCTCAGACACTAGCTCCCACTCGTCGACGTCTGGCAACGCCTCTGCCTCCCCTGCTTCTCTTAGGCTTAAGGGGACTGTTCCCCGCTCACGGCATGTTGCCTCAGGCCCCCCTTCCACTTCGGCACGTGCAACCAAGGTTGCACGTGTGCATGAGGCGATGGAGGACGATGCTTCGGCTCCTCCTCCTGTTCCCAGAGCTAAGGCACAGACCTCAGGTGCCACCCATCCAGCTTCCTCTCCCTCTGAGTGCCCACGCAGTCAGGCACCAACCTCTGCCAAGGTGTCACCACCTACTGCCTCGGCTGTACATGATGCAGCCCGTGCTGCGGTTGCACCAGCTACTGTTGCCTCTCTTGCTGGAGCTGCCCCTTCTGCTACGCCCGTTGACTCTCCTGACGCCGACGGTTTCATCCCTGTGACACGAAAAACACGACGAGCGCCACACGGAAACGCTCACGCTCCTGCATACAGGACTTTGGTGCCACGGCAGCATCCCTCTGCAACTCGCCCTTCAGTCTCAGTTGTGCCTCCTCTTCCTCCTCGCTCGTCCTTCCCAGCCTTTCGCGTTCCTCTCCAGGAAGGATACGAGACCAGCTACGATGCGGTAGCGGCGTTGGAGAACCACCTGCCAGGCCTCGTGGCCGCGAATCGCTATGGCCGAGACAACAGCTGCGTGCTGATCCCCACCGAGGAGGAGTCATACCTTCGGCTGAGGGCAGTGGCAGAGGAGGAAGCACCCATTATAAAGATAGTGGAGCTGTCTCCAGGAGGACAAACTGTCAAGGCAACAGTCATGGGATATCCCCAGCGTATGCCGGTGGATATCCTCTTACGGCACCCTCTTGTCGAGGCAGCAGAGCGCTGCCAGACTCAGAGGACACAGGAGGAGACGCTGCAGGTCTGTGTGACCCTCCGCGGGCCTCTAGTGCCGTCCCTCGACCTGGGCAATTGGGCACTTTTCATCTCCGCCCCTTCACTCCAGAACCGCTGCGCTGCTACCGGTGCCAACGCTTCGGGCATCATCGTGCCACCTGCAACCGCCCCGTCATCTGCGGTATGTGCAGTGGAGCGCACGACACAGACCAATGCCTGAAACGGTTCAAGGCGAAGGAACCGGTTGCTGCCAAGTGCCCCAACTGCTCAGGGAAACATCACGCCTGGCACCGCAATTGCCCTGCGAGACTTCGCAGCGTGGAACAGGGTCGGGAGAGACAGGTTGCATTCGTGCAAGAGCAACAGGCCGCCAGTGCAACTCCAGCTCCCCCCGGCACTTTCATATGGGGACAACAACGCCACCCTCTTGCTTCGCGCCCACCAGCCTTCCGCAATCAAGACTTTCCTCCCTTGCCCTCAGCTATCACGGTGAGCCAGACCACTGCAGAGGTTCACTACCCACCGCAGTCCAGCCTCTCATCGCCACCCAGCCCGCCACCTACGACTTTGCCACCAAAACCCAGCTCAGCGCCCTGCCCACCCACTGCCCCTGCTCAACCTGTCATAACATTCACACAGGAGGACATGAGAGATCTGGGATCTCAAATCGTCGTGGCTGTTGCCAAAGCAGTGTCCCTAAAGCTGGGTATCACCATAAAGGCGGCTGCGATCAGCTCTGCTGCAGATCGTATAATAGACGAGGCGATCTCCAGGAAGCTGGAAGGTTTCGATGCCAGGCCTGCCCCTTGCCACCATACTCACTCTTCAAGGTGGAAACGGGCTTCCCCACGCAAGCCAGCCCGCTCCTTCAAGCGGTCCAAGCCCCGTAGTTCAGCAGCTCTATCTGCAGCCCCTCACCGGACCCAACCTTGCCCCCTTCAAAGAGACGAGTCTCCACCCTTGGTGGAGACAATTACAGACATAACCTCAACTCAGACGTCGGAGGCGGGTCGTCTCTGTCTCTCCCCAGACAGCAGGATGACTCCTCCCTTAGACTCCTCCAGTGGAACTGTTTAGGAGCACGGCACAAGCTCCCACTCTTGCAGGAGGCGGCCGAGAGGGACCGCCCCCATATCATCCTACTGCAGGAGACCCTGCTCCCAGACGGTTCCACATTTCGTCTCCTAGGTTACACCACCCATCTCCTCCCGTACATTCGTGGCGCCACACGGGGATGTGCCGTTCTGGTTCGGGACCACATCGCGTGCACAGATTGTGAACCCCCTCCTTTCTGTGGACCTGATGTGGAGGTTCAAGGTGTGGTTCTCCATCTGGCTACGTCGCCCCTTACGGTATATAATGTCTACCGGAGCCAGAGGGGCACCCTGGAGTTGGGAGATCTGTTCTCCCAGGCTACTAGGGGAGCCGTATACATAGGGGGCGACTTTAACGCCCACCACGCCTTTCTATCTTCGCCTCTTCAGTCCAGTGAAGCAGGACGGCACATCTCTTTGGTTCTGGAGGAGATGGGTGGTGTCTCCCTATTAAATGATGTGGCAGAACCCACCCATATTCGGGGAGGTCGCCTTGATCTCTCCCTTGTGTCAGCACCACTTGCGGCCTTGGCGTCGTGGTCACTCCACCCCCACCTTGCGAGTGATCACTTTGCCCTTATGGTTGACCTGCGGCTGTCATTCACCTGATTCCGAAGCCTCATGATCCCACTGCCATGCGCCCCATCTCCCTTCTCAGCTGTGTTGCCAAGACAGCTGAGAGGGTTGTGCGGGCTCATCTTGCTTGGCGGCTGGGACCACTGCACCCAAGGATTTACGCTTACCATCCTGGCAGGAGTACCACTCATTGCCTTGCGTCTCTCCTTGGGGAGCTGAGGGGAGGAAAGGGAATGGCTGTCTTCCTCGACCTCGAAAAGGCATTTGAACTGGCAAACCCCACTGTTATACTTGCAGCTCTTGCAGCAAGGGGTGTAGGAGGCAGGCTCCTATCTTGGATCAAGGATTTTTTCCATGATCGATCTGCGGGGGTCCATTTTCAGGGGCATCTCTCAGCTTTTCATCTCCATCCCAATGGCACCCCCCTGGGGAGCTTCTTAAGCCCTCTCCTTTTTAACATCTTAATGGAGGGGCTTTTAACCGTCGATTATGGGCCAGGCATCTCTCTCCTCTGCTCTGCAGATGATTTGGCCCTGGTCTTCACACGCTGAGATTGCTTCTCCCAGGCGTACTATGCCCTGTCTCGACTCCATGCCAAATGCAACGAGCTTGGATTGAAAATCAATCTGGAAAAAACAAAGTGTCTGCCATTCGGCCTCCGTCCCCCAGACTTTCCATTGCTTCTCGGGGGTCACCAGCTTACTCTTGTCACTACACACCAGTATCTGGGGGTCTGGTTTGACCAGGGCCTAACCTTTGCAAGCCACGTCAGGTACCTACGGGAACGTGCTTCCACCCGCCTCGCTGCTCTCCGGTACCTTTCAAAAAGGAGCTTGGGGGCATCGTTTTCTGTCCTCCGCACGTTTTACATTCACTCCATACGATCCCTGGTGGACTACGGAGCAATCTGTATGACTGGTCTCTCCCCACCTATCTCCAAGTCCTTGGAAGTTCTACAAAACAATGCTCTACGTATCATGCTCGGAGCTCCACCTTGGACCCATCTAGTGAATTTGCGTTTGGAGAGTGGGCTGCCATCACTGACGCACCGCATTGCGCTACGCGCAGCAACAATCACACTCCAGCTGGTGCAGCGCCGGCCTGATCTACCTGTCTCAACCCTGCTCAAACGACTTTTGGGCCATCCACCTGAGGCGCTCCCTCAACGTGACTGGGCCCGAACCACAGCTGCCACCATTCACAATTTGGGAGCTGCTCCAAGCTTGTGCCAAGACCCTGATTCTCCTTTCCCTGGCTTTGAAGATCCACCACCTTGGACTCCACTCCCTTTCCATATCATCAGTCCATCAGATGGCAAACCTCGCTCTTCTATTCCCGCCATGATTCGTCAGGATGGTCTTAGTCGGGTGGCTGCTTTAGACTCCCCGGGTTCGGCCACCTACTTTACTGACGGCTCTGTTTCTCCTGATGGCTCTGCTGGATCTGCTTTTGTAGTGGGGAATTTGGTTGAATCATGGTGCCTCTCCCCAGGAGTGTCTGCCTTCCAAGCAGAGCTTGCAGCCATTTTGGGTGCATTGCACCATGCTCATCACCACCATTATAGACGTGTCATTATCCATACGGACTGTCCTTCCTCCCTTCAACGGCTACGCTCTTTCTCCCTCCATGATAATGTGTTCCTCCTAACAGCAATTTACACGGTTGCAACTCTTCTTGTCCAAAGGGGAGCCACAATCATACTTCACTGGCTCCCAGGTCATATCGGGATTACTGGCAATGAAAGAGCTGATGATGCGGCACGCGCTGCCTGCTCTCATCCAGAGATAACATTCCCCTTCCGCCCCAGCCCCTCATACATTCTTGAAGCACTAAAGGCAACCATAGGCAGGCTGTCCTGGGGGGAACATCAACTCTGCACCTCAGGGGGCTCTAGCTCTGCAGACTGGTATGCCACTGCTACATCATACTCTCCCCTCCTGCCTCCTAAGGGCCTGCCTAATTATTTAGTAGTGAGAATACGGAGATTGCACCTGGGGTTCCCCTGCTTCAAACAGATCGCTGGTATGGAGCCTGATCCGTGTCCTCATTGCTTGGCCAGGTCCGATGTGCCTCTCGTACATTACCTCCTTCACTGCCCTGCTACATCTCTGCTAAGGTCTTGCCCCGATGGTGGCCATGCCCGATCGGGTGATGAATTTAGGGATGCTGCTGGCATTGTTGCCAGGGCACCTTTTAATGTTTTACTTAACATGGTTAGGGACTACCCTCCACCACGTTAATTTCGGAATGAGCACTATATGTGCAACTGTGACGGGCTCTTTGTTTGCCCGTGTCCCAGTTCAACTGGGACGAATATCCCCCCCCCCAAAAAAAAAAAAAAAGCAAAACCAGTAACGCCACTACTTTTTCGAGGTAGTAACGGGAATGGGAGCGCCGCTACTTTTTATTAGTAGCGTTCCCAGCACTGCCTACTATACCCGTGTAGCACAGGGGAAGGCATGGAGAGGTGGCACAATGGATGCAACTTCGTCTGAGCATTTGCCAAAAAAAGTATCTGTAAAATAATGCAAAATTCCTTCTTACTTGTAGGGAATGAAGTTTATTTGTAATAAGATTATTAATAATTCAAACAGCTTTGTTTTGAATTATATCTAGTTGTTTTAATGCAACCTCTCCACATTCATTCCACAAGGGTGAGCAATATTCCAGCAGAGAACGCATGTGACTCACATTAACTTGAGCTAACTGCCAGTCAGTGAAGAAGCTATGAACTCGGTATAATAATCCTATTTTTTTTAAAGCGATTTTAGCACGTGATCTGACGTGAGATGTCCAGCTGAGGGCATTGTTAAATGAAACACCGAAAATTTCAATACTTTTGGAGTCAGGAATATTAGTAGCATTAAAGGTAATATAGGAATCTGACAATATCTGTCTAATAGTAAATTGTATATATTTGGTTTTACTAGCATTTAATGAGACAAGGTTATTTTGTCCCCACTCAGTGATCCTAGATAGGTCTTGATTTACGGAGATGTCTGTACTGAGTAATGAGAGATGTTAAACTTTTTTAATGAGTGCTTAAATGTAAATGAATTGTGAAGTGTTGAGTCATCTGCATATGAATGGATGGGATTTTTGGGTAACAGATATGAGATCAGTAATGTAAATTAGGAAGTGTTGGAGCCAGAACTGATCCTCGTGGCATACTGGCGTTAACTCAGTAGAAATAGGAATAATTATACATCATCTACTTTTATCTCTCTGTCACTGAGATATGAGGAACGAACAAGATAGGTTAGTCCATAGCAATGGAGTTTGGATAGTAGAGAACTGTGCCACACTCTGTCAAAAGCTTTAGAAACATCAGTGGCTACTGCTTGAGTTTCCTCATGTTGGTCAATCGATTGATGGATGGTGTGGGTGGGGAGATTAATTATATCAGTGGTGGATCTTTCGTGTCGAAAACCATAGTGTCTATCACTAATAATTAAGTTGCTGGATTCAAGATGTTTATCTATGTGCTTATTCATTACAATTTCAAATACTTTACCATGAGAAGACGTGATAGATATTGGTCTGTAATCAGAGGGGTCAGAGGAACTTCCTTTCCTGGAAATGGGAGGATCTTGGCTTCTTTCCAGGAATTAGAGAAAGAAGAAGTACGTATGCATAGTCTGAATAATTTAGCAGGAACAGAAGCAAGTTCTGGGAAGCACTTATTCAAAACAACTGGAGGAATTCCATCTGGGCCTAGAGCTTTGTTGTTTGGTAAACTGTTTAGGATGGATTATACGTATCTAGTGCATATTTTAAGTGGAACAATTTCGGGAGTCAAGTTCTAGTACTGGGACGTTCTGACTGAGTTCCTCTTATGTAGAATTTCTGGCAAATGTACTGGCAAGGATATTTACTTTACCATGTGAGTCATTTGTAATGTTAGGGTCTGAAGATTTTAGTGAGGGAATGGGTGATGACTTGCTAAAGTTATTACTGAAAAAAATTGAGAGGACCAAAATATTCTATTGCCATTATGATTGTTTAGTAGTTTGGGTGATTGACTGTGAAGAAAGTTTAATTTAGTGAGATTTATTACTGCTTTTGTATGGTTTCTAGCCATTTTAAATTGAGTGATTCAAATTTTTTTATATTGTAAGTAAGAGTTGTATGCTTATGACTTTTGGACCGTTGCTCTGGCACAATTGCTATAAAATCATTTTGGGGAGTCTGATCTTCTAGTAAACTGTTGACTTGGTATGAACGTACCAGCTTGTATTTAGTCATTAATGTGGTACTGGGTAGAACTGTCACTGTGGAAGAAAGACTGCCATGGCCAGTCAGCAAGATAATTTCTGGATCCATCCCAGTCTGCCTTATCAAGGTGCCATCGTGTCACCCTGACAGGTTCTGAACGAGGAAATTTTGGGGAGCCAACTAATGAGGCTTTGAAGAGATTGTGGTCAGAGGATTCAAGTGGTTTCAGCACTTCTATCCTGTCTTGATCTGGATTATAATGTCAAGGATACATCCATGAGACAGGCATTATGGTCAGGATTATCTGGTATTCTGGTTGCTTGTTTTACCAATTGCGTAAGAACCCTCTGGCAGCCGCTACCTGTCATACCACGCATTGCCATACGCCGCGGGTGTGGACGACCACTTACCTCCCTTAGCCACTCCAAACCTACTACATAACGTACTATGACTTCTTCCTCCTCTTCCTTCTCCTCCTCTGCCTTTTCCTTCTGCACTTATTCTTTCTTTTCCTCCTCCTCCTACTCCTTTTCCTCTTACTTCTACATTTTCTACCCCTCTTCTTCATCCTTCTCTTCCTTTTCCTCCTCTTCCTTCTTCTCCTCCTTCCCGTCCTTTTCTTAATCCTCCTTTTCTTCCTTCTCTTTTTCCTCCTCCCTCTTCCTCTTCCTCTCCTTCCTCTCTTCTTCCTCCTTCCCCTTTTCTTCCCCCTTCTATTTTTCATACTCCCTCTTCCTCTTCCTCCCCCCTCCTCCTCTTCTTCTTCCGTCTTCTCCTTTTCATCCTCCCTCGTCCACTGCCTCCCCCTTCCTCCTCCTCCGCTTCTTCCCCCTGCTCCTCTTCCTACGCCTCCTCCTTTTTCGCCTCTTCCTTCCCCCTCCTCCTCTTCCTTCCCCCTCCTCCTCTTCCTGCCCCTTCCTCTTCTTCCTCCCTCCCCTAACCTTCCTCTCTCTTCCTCTTCCTCCCCCACCTCCTCTTCCTCCTCGTCAGTAAGTTTATTACTTCTACTACCACTACTGCTAGTAGCAGTACTAATCTAGTGCTTGTCTAGTTCTAGTATTAGTATTAGTACTAGTATAAGTACTAGAATAGAACTAGACTAGTACTAGCACTAGTACAAGACTGGTACTAGTACTAGAAGAAGTACAATTAGTACTAATACTAGTACTAGACTAGTACTGGTATTAGTACTAGAGTAGTACTAATATGACTACTAAACTAGAACTAGTACTACAACTAGTATCAGTATTACTAGTAATTTTAGAAGCGCTAGTAGTGGTACTAGTATTAGAACTAGTACTAAAACAAGACTAGTACTAGTAGTAGCCTAGTACTAGTACTAGCCTTGTACTAGTACCAGCTTAGTACTAGTACAACTCTAGTTCTAGCAGTAGTACTGCTGCTACTACTACCAGGATAAGTACTGTTAGTACTACTGGTACTAGACTAGTACTAGTACCATCACTAGTAATTCTTGTATTAGTACTAATACAAGTACTACTAATACTAGTGCTATTTGTACTAGTATTAGTACTCGTACTAGTAGTCCTAGTCTATCTACCAATCTATAGCACGACGCCCTAATCCCGCAAAGGGTGGCCGCAGACAAAACGTCTCCATGTCGCTGTCACCCACCATTTGACTACCTTCCCCCCAACTCACCCCCCTCCCTCATATACCTCTCAACCCCATCCCTCCACCTCATCCTCGGTCTACCCCTCCTTCTCCCTCCCTCCACCTCACCTACATACACCCCCTTAGTCAGTCTTTCATTCTCCATTCTCTCCACATGACCAAATCACCTCAGTGTATTTCTCCTAATCTCAACCACATCCACATCCACCCCACAACGTTCCTTCACTTCTTCATTCGTCAACCTGTCCCTCCATGTCACTCCATATGCTCCTCTCAAGTAACTCATTTCCACTGCTCTCACTCTTGACTTGTTCCCCTCTTGCAAGGTCCACGCTTTGCTTCCATACGTCAGGGTAAGGATCACAATACTATCATGCAGTGACTTCTTAACTTCCATACTCACCTTCCTATTTCTCATCACTGCTTCCAGTGAACCAACAACCTTCCTTCCCTGCTGCACCCTTTCACACAGTTCACCCTCCATATATATATATATATATATATATATATATATATATATATATATATATATATATATATATATATATATATATATATATATACACATCGTACTTCCCGTGTCATAGGACGCCCCTTGACACTGGACGCTCCTCCAAACAGACAAGGCAATATCCAGAAAAAAAAAAATAGGGAGGAAATAATCAAGGAACATCAGCAAAGACGACTCACGAATCCACTACTACGTTTACTACCTTCATACTTATTATACTAGTACTAGACTACTTATTATCTATGAACATATTCAGTCATTCTTCCAATGTATTAGCTATGGTCCACTTCATTACCTGGTATTATAATAGCACAGCCATAGGAAACTATAATATACAGTAAAAGTAAAAAAAAAAAAAAAAGTATAATACACGCTTACGATGTCAGCTGACTTTGTTGTGTGGACTGTGGAGATTTCAAATCATCGGAGTTTTCGTCACCCACTGACCAACTGAATTATTCCAAGATAATGGGAAGAAAAGCACACATATTAAAAGCAGTCATCTTTTATTCCCATAATAAAACTTAGTGTCATGACTGTCGTCTGCTGAGTTGAACCACACAACAACAACAACGAAACCGAGTTTAACCGATCCAAAAGTAAACAAACAGCCTAGTGAGACGACCGGACAGAGGTTTTCCATGGAGGTCTGAATATTTTATGGTCTTGTGTATATATATATTTAAACAAATTTCTCAAACATTATCCCCACCTCGTGCTCGAATATCTACGTGTACTGCTGCAGACCTGTGTCTTAGGACGGAGGGTGATTTTTAAGGTAATTTTTGTGGGAAAAAAGTACGTCCTATGACACGGGAAGTACGGTATCTGTGGTACAGTGGTAAAGTGTGCATTTTCGTACACTGAAGAACGAGGGTTCGCGCCCCGCCTTGGTAATAAACATTGGGAGCGTTATTTTAGCCATGTACTGCATTGGTGTACATCATGGGTGCTGTGGCTGAACCAGTGTAGCATACTTTAACCCACCGCATCCCGGAGACGTGAATTCACGTTCTCACATGATGTGCACTCATATCCCGGAGACGTAAATTAACGCGGCAACAGTGCAAGGACAATGCAAGGTCCCTAACTTGCACAATTTTTAATTTTCGCGACTGATTTTTGACACATGTACACGGGACACCTTCCTCTACAAGATGCCAGGCAGGGACAATGCCTTACCCAGCATGACCTCCTCCCCCCACTGCACGACCTTTTCTCAGCAATTCACCTGTTATCAGTGACCTGGCCACTAAAGCCATGTCATGCCACGGTACGAAATTCAGGGCCAGAGTGATTCTCCAATCGATGACAATGTGGAGGACAAACATTACAGTCAGAAATGATGATCAGGTAATGTGGCAAAAAAAGGTCAGGAATGGTGATGATTTAGTGAGTGAAACAATGCTTGTAATGCTTATACGAGTATTACCGTTTGAAAACCAATATACTCTCGTACTACATATAAATTCGTACCAAATAAATAAATAAATACCGTTTATGAGTGGTGTAGAATAGTTATCCTCCCATTGAACTCGTTTTCTTTGCAGCCAGCCTGATAGAAAACCCTGTAAGGTAAGGACATACTCCTACCTGGATCAAGTATTTTAAACCTCAGGTGAGCGATTTCTCTGTGAATTTTCGATGTTTCTCACCAAAAGCGGATGTTTGAGCCAAAAAAAAAAAAAGGTCCAAAAAAGTCGGGACTGGGGCGTACCACTGCCCAGAAAACGTCGGGATGGGGCAGGTTAAAGTATGCTTGCGCCTAGTCGGCATGCGCAGGCCAATTACACTTGGTTCACAGATTACACACACATCCAAAGCCACTCCAGCACAACAATTACACTTACAAGCACTTCTCTCCCTACATATAATCTCTACTAGACAGCCTAAGCCACTTGGTAGAGATACATTGGCTGTATCATCCCCACTTCGGTAGGGATAGGCCGGTCCTGCAGTGGATACTCAAACGGCTGCTGCAGCTGATGATATATATTGTTACGTCCTAGTCCCCACACTGCCAGAGGCTCCAACAGCAGTAGTACGGTACAGGAAGGACGTTGCCCAATGAGTTGTTGTTCCTATGGTCAGCCTTTAGGTGTGCAGTACACATGATCAGCTGAGGCGAAAATAAACACCAAGAATACTCCCCCAGTATCCCTGCTTGTCGTACGAGGCGACTAAAAGGGTTGGTGGTGGGTTAGTGCCCCACCCCGTAAAAAGAACTAACTAAAAAAGTGAATAAAGCACCTCGGACCCGGACGGACCATACGTTGACGACTAAGAAACGGACAAAGGACATTCTGAGGATGGGAACATGGAATGTGAGAGGAGTGAATGATGAAGTGAAAGAGACAGAGATTGTCCAGGTGCTTGAGGATGCAAAAGTGGATATATGTGGATTGACTGAAACTAAATGGGAAGGTGAAAGGATGAGAGAATGGGAATATGGTGTAGGTATATGTGCGGGAGTCAGTGAGAATGAGAGGGCAAGAGAGGGAGTATGTCTGATGATAAGCAAGAAGTGGAAGGAGAATATAAGAGAGTATGGAACAGTGGGTGCAAGGATTGTATGGGTGAGGATGAAAGTAGGTATACAAGCATGGGCGATTGTATGTGTGTATGCTCCAACAGAGGATCGAGTGGCAAGAGTGAAAGATGAGTTTTGGGCGAGAGTAGAAGCATGTATGGACAAGTTTGAGAGGAGCGAGAGAGTGCTGTTGATTGGAGACATGAATGGCAAAGTTGGGAATGTACGAGTGGATGGAGTGGTTGGTCAGTGGGGTGTGCCAGCTGAAGTAGATGGGAATGGTAGTGCTTTGGTGGACATCTGTGCTGGTAAGGGGTTGGCAATAGCCAACACCTACTTTCGTCATAAGATGATCCACTGGTATACATGGAGAGTAATGAGGAGGATGGATGGTGAACTTGGTGAACGAAAGGCAATGATAGACTACGTGTGTGTGGATGAGCGAATGAGAAGACAAGTGTTGGATGCAAGAGTGTGGAGAGGGTGGGGGAATGGAGTCTCGGACCATCACTTGGTGATGGCCAAGGTAGAGCTGCAAAGAAAGTGGTTGAGGAGACGAAGAGGAAGACAAGAGGAAGCAGCTCCTGTGAGAAGAGTGGAGAAATTGCAAGATAGTGAGATAATGACAGAGTATAAGAGCGTAGTGGAAGAAAGATCGGGAAGGTATGAGCTAGAGCAGATGGAAGGGGTGGAAGACGTATGTAAGATATTCACGGAAGAGATAAGCGCAGCGTGTGAGGCGGTTTGTGGAGTGAGGAGGAGATGCAAGGGTGTGCAAGGGACAGCATGGTGGAATGATGAGGTGAAATGAGCTGTGGAACAAAAGAAGAAGGCATATGGTGAATGGTTGGCGAGTAGAGGTAGGGGAGAAGATGAGAGAGAGAAGAGAGAGGTATATGTGAGCAGGAGAAGGGAGGTTAAGAGACTGGTGAAGGAGAGTAAGAAGAAAGTGGATGAAGAGTTTGGGAGGAATCTGAGTGTGAAATGGAGGGTGAGTAAGAAATTGTTTTGGAAGGAGGTAAAGAAAGTAAGGCAGTGTGAAAGGGGAAATAGTAGGGGAGTGAAAGATTGGAATAATAGATTGTTGGTGGAGAAGAAGAGAGAAGTTGAGGAGATGGAAGGAGCACTTTGAGGATTTGTTGAATGTAGAGAGTGAGAGCAGTGCGAGTATAAGTGGTTGGGGAATGGCTGGGAGAAGAGATGAGAGGGAGGAGGAAGAGATCAGTAGGGAGGAAGTAGTGGAAGCGATGAAGAAGATTAAGTTGGGAAAGGCCCCAGGAATTGAATGAGTGTGTGGTGAAATGCTTAGGTATGGGGGTGAGATTGTTATGGAGTGGATATGGAAGTTATGTAGACTGGCTTGGGAAGAGGGAAGGGTTCCAGAGGACTGGAAATCAGGTATAATTGTTCCTTTATACAAAGGAAAAGGAGAGAGAGAAGTATGTGGTAACCAAAGGGGTATTTGCCTACTTAGTGTGACTGGTAAAATATATGGCACAATACTCATTGATAGGGTTAGGCATATGACAGAGGAGCTAGTTGGAGAAGAACAAGGGGGATTTAGGAAAGGAAAAGGGTGTGTAGATCAGATATTTGTTCTAAGATGTTTAGTGGAGAAGTATCTAGAGAAGGGAAGGAAAGTGTATGCTGCCTTCATGGACTTGGAGAAAGCTTATGACAGAATAGATAGGCAAGGTATGTGGAAGGTATTAAATATATATGGAGTGGAGGGGAAATTGTTGAGTGCTGTGAAGAGTATGTACGAGGGAGCTAGGGCTACGGTGCGAGTGGATGGTGAGCTGAGTGAGTTCTTTGATCTCAATGTGGGACTGAAACAGGGGTGTGTGATGTCTCCATGGCTGTTTAATATATATATAGATGGGGTTGTAAAGGAGGTGCAAGGTAGGGCAGTGGATGTGGGGGTGGCCCTAATGAATGAGGGTGAGATCTGGAAGCTTCCGGTGTTGCTGTTTGCTGATGATACAGTATTGTTGAGTAAAGATGAATGGGAGTTGCAAGGTTTGGTGAATGAATTTGGGACAGTGTGTAGGAGGAGGAAGCTGAAAGTTAATGTAAACAAAAGTAAAGTTATGGTGTTTGAGAGGAATGAAGTCACAGACTGTGCAGTGAGGTTGGATGGTGAGGATATGGAGAATGTGAGTGCATTCAAGTACTTGAGTAGTGTGATGAGTAAGGGTGGAACTTTGGGGGATGAAGTACGTGAAAGGGTACAGCAGGGAAGAAATGTTGTTGGTACACTGAAAGCAGTGATGAGAAATAGGGAGGTGAGTATGGAATTTAAGAAGTCACTGCATGATGGTATTGTGATCCCTACCCTGACGTATGGAAGCGAGGCGTGGACCTTGCAAGAGGGGAACAAGTCAAGAGTGAGAGCAGTGGAAATGAGTTACTTGAGAGGAGCATGTGGAGTGACGTGGAGGGACAGGTTGGCGAATGAAGAAGTGAAGGAACGTTGTGGGGTAGATGTGGATGTGGTTGAAAAGATTAGGAGAAATACACTGAGGTGGTTTGGACATGTGGAGAGAATGGAGAATGAATGACTGACTAAGAGGGTGTAAGTAGGTGAGGTGGAGGGAGGGAGAGGGAGGGGTAGACCGAGGATGAGGTGGATGGATGGAGTTGAGAGGCATATGAGGGAGGGGGGGGTGAGTTGGGGGGAGGGTAGTCGAATGGTGGGTGACAGAGTGACTTGGAGGCGTTTTGTCTGCGGCCACCCTTTGCGGGATTAGGGCGTCGGGCTATAGATAGATAGGTAGATTTTCCAAGTAATTCCACTTAATGCTTTTCATCTTCACTGTTCTCACAAGCACTGGAGTTATACACACTTTACAAACTGCTATTACACTTAATGCTGAACAACTCTTCACAGTTATTACACTTAATGCTTGATACTTCACTGTTTTCTCAATTACCAATGATATACAAACTTCAGTGACCCGTCACTGTTTGCCACTGTTTTCACAAGTACCAAAAATATACGATATTCACTGACACTGCACTACACTCAAACCGACTGCACTTCACACGAACTAACCTGAAACCCGATTAAACTTGTAATATCTCTACCCCATATTATATAAGCTTGCATTACTCTCGAAACTTCTGCATTCTACGAGAACAACAGTTGCCAACTCAGAGAAAACCAAAACAAGCTATAACCGTCCTACATTACATAATACTCCAAATCATTTACCATACGAACACGCTAAAATCATTTACCATACGACCACTCTAAAATCATTTACCATACGAACTTAAATTACATAATTTAACAAGCAATCACCTAAATAAATCAATATAGAGAAAAAGAGTAAAAAAATTAATGCATAACTTACGAAATAACTACTTTCACAAACAGCAAGCAAACTGGCAACTCTCGTACCAGAACTTATGGTACAAGAAACGTCGCGAAGGTACGAGACTACTTAACTGGCAAATCTCCCTTCATAACACTACCCCCTCCCTAGTTGTTTGTCGTCCCGAAAAAACTTCTCAACATATACAAACATAAGCCCTAATCCTAACGAAACATCCAGCTGTACACAAAATAGTCTTTCACCTTATCAGGTCTTCTATGCCACTTCCGACGATGTCCTTGTTCCTCCACAAAGTCCACTCCTGGAAGGTCTTGGTCCTCTTCTTGACACAGCACACATCACAGGTCCGACACCATTCTTCAACATCCTGATGCATGCCAATCCAGCAGAACCTGTGTCGCAGCCAGCTTATAATTATCTTCATTCCCAGGTACCCACTAGTGAGCTGGGTATGGGACTCATCCAAGATCTAAGACCTCTTCTACTTCAGAACCACCAGTTGCCAACACTCACTGAGGCCATTGGGCATCTGCCACTGACGCTCCAGTAGTCCGTTGCAACGAAGAAGGTCTCACTGACTCCAGCAGCTCCCGGTTGCAGGACCCAACACGGAAACTCCTCCCCATGATGGTCACACTGCACTCTGCTGCAGCCACTCCATCACCAGTTGCAAATCTGCATCCTCAATCTGCATCCTCCCCAGGTCTTCTCCGTCCGACGCTGGCCCTGTCACTACAGTACAGCAGCATTTCTTCCTACGATTCTCATTCCTACCATGCTGCATGTCGTCTGTCTTTCTGTGTTCTCGCACACTATTCATCATGGTTCTCTTTCATGTCTTCAGTGGTGGGTCTTTTGCAGCCTTCTTCTTATCCCAACCATCCTGATCCGCAGGTAACTCAAACTGTGCATGGTAAGCTTCCCAAGATACTCTACCATCAATTTCCTGAAGTTTCTTTTTAATTGGACCCCCATTATAGCCATGCATTTCACTGATTTGGGCCTAAAAAGGGGCATCATAGTTAAGGCCAGGACTTAAATCTCCTACATTCTGATTATTCAACCCTATAATGCCGCCTTTAGATGCCTGAGATCCATCAAGATTCACCATACACTGTCCATTCCTTTCATACGCTCCCTGTACACTAACCTGAGGCTCAGAAGGGCAACATTTCTCTACAGCCTCAATTTTCTCACTGATTATCTTCAGATGGTCAACTGCATGCTTCAACTGGTTATCTACGTGCTGTCTGCACCCCGCCATTATTCCCTGACTAATCTTCTGATGGTTGTCCATATGTTGTCTAAATTCTATCATATTATTTCCTACCTCATACTTCTGCTGCCCTTAGCATATACCTCCTCCTTCAATTGTTCCTGTTCTTCCTTCATTTCCCCCATGAAAGCATCTATCTGTCCTTGCATTCTCAGCTGTAATTCCCTCTGTTGCTCCTGTAGTGCCTCCTGAAGCTGCTCTTATCGTTCTTTCTGTTCTTTGTTCTGTGCCTGCAATTGTTCTTGAAGTTCTTTCTGTCCTGCCTTCTGTGCCGCCTGTAGTTAGGCACTTTGTGTTTGTAATTGTTCTTTGAATTCTTTTCTGAGCTCTTTCTGTTCCTTACTCTGTGCCCCTAGTTGTTCACTCCGTGCCTGTATATGTGCTAACAGTGTTTGTAATAGTTTCACAATTGTCCCCATAGAAATTTCCTTCTGCCCAGCTCGAGACCTTCTCTTCACGCCTACTGCTTCCATGTCGAAGGTTAGACTCACTGCAGCCCTGATATAATAATCCCACACTCTTGACACCAGTGTTACGTCCCAGTCCTCACACTGCCACAGGCTCCAACAGCAGTAGTACAGTACAGGAAGGACGTTGCCCAGCGAGTTGTTCTTCCTATGGCTAGCCTTTAGGTGTGCAGTACACAAGATCAGCTGAGGCGAAAATAAACACTGGCTCCTTAATGTTCACTGTCTTTATTTTCCAAGTAATTCCACTTAATGCTTTTCAACTTCACTGTTCTCACAAGCACTGGCGCTATACACACTTTACTAACTGGTATTACACTTAATGCTGAACAGCACTTCACAGTTATTACACTTAATTCTTGACACTTCACTGTTTTCTCAATTACCAATGATATACAAACTTCAATAACCCGTCACTGTTTGCCACTGTTTTCACAAGTACCAAAAATATACAATATTCACTGACACTGACACTGCACTACACTCAAACCGACTGCAGTACTGCACTTCACACAAAGTGACCTGAAACCCGATTAAACTTGTAATAATCTCTACCTCATCGTATATAAGCTTGCATTACCCTCGAAACTTCTACATTCTACGAGAACAACAGTTGCCAACTCAGAGACAACCAAAATAAGCTATAACTGTCCTACATTACATAACACTCTAAATCATTAACCATACGAACTTAAATTACATAATTTAACAAGCAATAACTTAGATAAATCATTATAGAGAAAAAGAGCACAAAAACTAATGCCTAACTTACGAAATAACCACGTTCACAAACAGCAAGCGAACTGGCAACTCTCTCGTACCAGAACTCACGGTACGAGAAACGTCTCGAAGGTCCGAGACTACCTAACTGGCAAATCTCCCTTCATGACAATATATATATATATATAAATATATATATATATAAATATATATATATATATATATATATATATATATATATATATATATAAAAAGAGAGAGAGAGAGAGAGAGAGAGAGAGAGAGAGATGTACACACACACACACACACACACATACATACACGTGTGTGTGCAGTTTGATAAAATAAAATTAGAATTTTCAGAAAAGCCACACTGGGAAAAAATATCCTCGCAGTCTGACCCTGATGACTTTGGTTTGCCCTACAGCAGTTACTCTGGCATGTGGGGAGCTACCGATGATGCTCATGAAGATGTTGCACATGATGATGATGATGATGAGTGACCAGACGAGGACTCCAACCCTGGCACTCCAGATGAAAGAGAATGGCAGTGTATACTGGGTACTGAAGCCGGACCCACAACTGTCGTGTTCACAGCTACACCAGGACCACAAAACATTCCACCTAACACCAAAAAGGAAATAGATTTCTTCAGTCTCTTCTTGAGAGATACACTGATGAACAATATGGTCGAAGACACCAACAAATATAGTGATCAGTACATCACTAACACAAAGGAGTACCTGGATAGTCATCCCAAGTCCCGAGTGCATCAGTGGATCCAAGAAGAACATACCACCCACAAGAAATAAGGGCTTTCCTTGGTGTTGTTATCAATATGGGACTAATTAGAAAACAAAGCATTGAAAGTTACTGGATGACCACAAGCCCGAATTTAGCGACCCCTTGGTAGCCTATTCTCAACATTTCAACCGCAATAGATTCCATCTCCTATGTCTTCACTTCATTGATAACTCTCTACCATCCCAAGGAAGACCTATTCTTCACAAAATACATCCACTTACTGACCACTTTACTCATTTTGTGCTCATTATTTTCAGCCAAGTAAGGATATTTCACTCGATGAGAGCATGATTGGCTTCAATGGGAAAACCCCTCTTCTGCGACAGCACATGCCAAATAATCATCACGCTTGGTTTGGAAAGCTTTGGTGTCTGACATTGCTTCTAGCAATATCCATACTTTTGAAGTACACGAAGGTCGAGCTAATTTGCCTGCTCAGCATAACTGGAATGTGACATATGCCGCGACATTCAGACTTCTAGATCAAGGAGGGCTGTTAGATAAGGGCTATAATGTTGGTCTCGACAGCTACTTCACTTTGCCGAACCTCTTCAAACACCTCTACCAACGAAACACAACGGCAACTGGAGCAGTGAGGCGAAACAGAGTTGGACTGCCAAAAGGTTTGAAGGTAACCCAGCTTCAAAACAATCAGACATCTGAATGGCGGCAAGGTAACCTACTCTGTATGAAGTACAAAGATGGCCGCAAGGAACCAGTTCCGTCATCAACAACATGCAGAGGAGGGTTTACTGAATACATAAACAGACGAGGAGTTATTACAATGAAGCCCAAAATTGTGAGGTTGTACAACAGAATAATGAGTGGTGTGGACAGCAAACACAACAAGCTCTGCTCCTACTTAAGTGAACGACGTTCAGTGAAATGGACAAGCAAAGCTGCCTTTTATTTCTTTGACACAGCTATGCTGAACAGCTACATAATGTATAAAAAACACACCAGCATGCGAGTTTTGTCCAGACTGGAATACATGGGGGCAGTGTTTGAAGACCTGGTCTCTCCTTACACACCAAACAAGAGAGACCCTAAGAGAAAAAGACCGGAGGAAAGGTGCTCACTAGATTCTATAGACACAGATGACATGGCGTCCACAGCTTCAGTTAGAGAAACTGACAAAAGGAAAATTCAGAGATTCTGTTGGACCATGACCGTCGTGAACAGTCTAGCTATAAATGTAAAGAGTGTGATGTGTGACTGTGTGTCACCTGTTTCCATAGATATCAGTACCAACTCTGAGTCATCATATGTATCACTGTCGTGAATATCATTGTCACTAAACCCATTGTTTATTACTTCAGTTACAAAATATATTACAAATGGATTATTTGACATTTTTCAACTCCACAAAATATATTACAATTGGATTATTTGACATTGTGCAACTCCACAAGCACACATTCACATAATTCGAAATATTTCTATGAGTAGGCCATATATTTATGCAAAAAAAATGGTTACATGATTGTTTTGTTATAGAGCAAAAACTGTTTTTTTGTTACAATCACTCTTATACACAAAGAAGGAAAGAATTTACCGTATTGTCTTTACATACTGTATGTGACACCCTACTAGAACAATACATCGCATTTATTTAGATAAAATTCGTTATTTTTTTTTTTTCATCATGCGGATTTTATTAGCGTAGAAACCTTATTATCATTTTCAGAGATGGTAATAGAGGTTTTTCCTGTAGGATAACGATTCTGGATTATTATCTCTTTATAATATAGGTAAGAAATAAAATCATTTATATTATATTTTTGCCTGTTTTTTTTTTATGATCCACCATCCATTACTTAGTGGAAAATGTTGGAAGACTGGAGAAATAGATGAAACTGGTAATAGAAAAAGAGGTAGAGGGGAAGACGAAAGCTGATGTAACACAGAGAGAACGAGGAAAGGAGTTGAAAGAATATTATGATAATCTGGAAGCAATAATTTTGAAGTAAAAAGTTGGAAAGGGGATACAAGGAGAGAAATAAGCATAGTACTAATGAATAATGAGTTAACAACAACAACAACTAAAAAGTATAACGACCAAACACAAAGTAAAGACTTCAACATCCATCAGTAAAATAATTCTCGTCTATAAATATATCAGGATTATATTTATGACTATATATGGTATAATATACGATACTAGAAAAAATAATATTATTTGTCTTTGCTTCAGTGAATGTTTATAATGCAGTGTCACTATGACTGTTGCCATACTTTAGTTCCTATAAGCTGATAAAGTTCATTTGAATGCTTTTTCTTTCCCTTGGAAGAACACACACACAAAAAAAACTATTATTTCATGTGATAATTTCATATAATATAACAAGATATAGAATTAATGAAAATATAAATATACAATGTGGAAATAAATATCGGGTTTCAAATTTATACACACAGAGCATCTAGGGTAGTGTCCGGACACACCAGAGAAACATTGGGTGTTGCGTTGAAAAGCACATAAATTGCTAGCTTACTATTGCTTCATTGGGTATCGGCTGGATAATGTCTGAAACATCAATAATGATGTAATAACTACCACTTATTATTTTACCACATGATGTCTGATACCTCTGTTAAACTTTTTATAATTATTGTGGGAGGTTTGGAAACTTTTACATTACGCCTGGACTTATTTATAAAGATGTTTATCAAAAGCCACAAAACTGGCTTTTTCTGGCAGCGAACCGACAAAGCCAGCCATGTGGCTTGTGTCAGTGAACCAGTCAAGCCACTAAACTGGCTTCTGGCAGTCTAAGGGTTAAACAGTTCTGCAAACAGCTCGCTTTCCAGAGCAGTATCATAATTCCTGGAAGAAAGCAATAACCTCTCTACACCGTGTACATTGAAATCACCCAAAACGGTAATTTCAGAGCTAAGGGTGAGGTTAAGGTTAGTCAGTTGTGTGGATGTGGAGTCAGATACACTGGTTTCTGAAGAAGCATTGGGGGAGCAATAGACAACAGAGATATTTCAGGTAATATTTAGATAATTTGGTTATATGGTGACTAATCAAAATTAGCTGAAGTGAAGTTCAAAACAGTGTCAACTGCAAATTCAGATTTGATATAACAAAAGGTGCCACCCTTGTTATGGAAGTTTGTGAGGAGTTGGTAACCAGGAGTGCAAAATGGGGTTATTTCAGAAGAGGGAGAGATTTGGGATTCTACATGGAACAGGGCTAGAGGGGATACTGATTGAAGAAGAAAGTGAACTGAATTGAAATTGGTACTAAAACAACGGATACTGGTGGAGTAAAAGGCCGAACTTGAGCATCTCCACTGACGAGCATGAACTGTGTTTGCAATAGTCAACCCGACGATGTGTGCGCCCCCCTCCCCTACCCAAGATCACGCCACCAGCACCTTCATCGCCATTACCTCCCTCACATTCCCACCACACAAGCCTCGCCCACACTCACCCTCACCACCCACGCCCACATAATTCAGGCAGCATTCTCTCAAGAACAAAATGAAGAGAGCAGAAGAAAAATGTCACAGAAAAATGAAAAATATGAAATTAAATGGCAGGGAGCAGGGAATTAAACCTACACTGTATTATACACATGCCTTCTGTACTGTATGTACAGTACACAGTGACAAACAACTTACTAAACAGAGGAACAGAGGGACTCTAATATTTATTCTCACTTTACACACACACACACACACACACACACACACACACACCTGATAATAGCTATATAAGCGCTAATAGTTAATGATAATAGGAAAGCAAATGAAGAGCAATAAAGGAAAGGCACATGTAAAAGAAAAAAAAATGCTCACGCACACTTGGCAGGCAAATTGCATCTTCATATTGTGAATGATGTATAAAGTCTGCACTGTCGTCTTAATGCCATTGTCAATGATTTCTCATTATAATCAATTCTTTCGAAAGATGTTAATTAACTCAATATTCTAACTTGCACAATAGCGGAAACACTGGCATCGTCTGATAGGCAGTACAAAATAGATGAAAATCTGTTTGTCCATATTGCACAAACCAGCTTCTGATTAAGACTGCACTGAGCGGGAGAAGAGAGTTTCACCAGGTGTGCTGAAAAATTCATTTCCTCGTCTTTGTCAGTGACAATCGGTTCATTACTTCAAGAAAAGTGGTTGACACATTATCCTACAATTCATGCAGGCTGTCAGCGACAAAAATACCTCCAAGCCGGCCTCTCATCAACCTGCTTCTATGTGCAGTATATCGTCACATTTTCTTCCCAACATCTTTGGTTTTCTCCCCTCATTTGCTAGCAGATTCTACGTCTTTACCTATAGCTACAAGACCAGAGTCATTTCTTTGCGGAGGAACTTCCAAACTAATGCAATTTAGGAAGATCATTTATTTCTGCCAGGAAGCGAGCTATTTTTCCTCTTCCATACCAAACCCAACTTACTCCATTCTAAGCTCAGTGAACAGTTCACGATTTTTTTTCCCTTTGCACCTACCCCCCCTGGGGGTAGGGAGGGTTTCAAGAATACTCCCCCAGTATCCCTGCTTGTCGTACGAGGCGACTAAAAGGGTTGGTGCCCCACCCCGTAAAGAGAACTAACTAAAAAAGCGAATAAAGCGCCTTGGACCCGGACGGACCATACGTTGACGACTAAGAAACGGACAAAGGACATTCTTAGGGTGGGAACGTGGAATGTGAGAGGACTGAATGATGAAGTGAAAGAGAGAGGATTGTTCAGGTGCTTGAGGATGTAAAAGTGGATATATGTGGATTGACTGAAACTAAATGGGAAGGTGAAAGGGTGAGAGAATATGAATATGGTTTAGGTATATGTGCGGGAGTCAATGAAAATGAGAGGGCAAGAGAGGGAGTATGTCTGATGATAAGCAAGAAGTGGAAGGAGAATATAAGAGAGTATGGAACAGTGGGTGCAAAGGATTGTATGGGTGAGGATGAAAGGATTGTATGGGTGAGGATGAAAGTAGGTATACAAGGGTGGGCGATTGTATGTGTGTATGCCCCGACAGAGGATCGAGTGGCAAGAGTGAAAGATGAGTTTTGGGCGAGTGTAGAAGCATGTATGAACAAGTTTGAGAGGAGCGAGAGAGTGCTGTTGATTGGAGACATGAATGGCAAAGTTGGGAATGTACGAGTGGATGGAGTGGTTAGTCAGTGGGGTGTGCCAGCTGACATAGATGGGAATGGAAGTGCTTTGGTGGACATCTGTGCTGGAAAGGGGTTGGCAATAGCCAACACCTACTTTCGGCATTAGATGATCCACCGGAACACATGGAGAGTAATGAGGAGGATGGATGGTGAACTCGTTGAACGAAAGGCAATGATAGACTACGTGTGTGTGGATGAGCGAATGAGAAGACAATTGTTGGATGCAAGAGTGTGGAGAGGGTGGGGGAATGGAGTCTCGGACCATCACTTAGTGATGGCCAAGGTAGAGCTGCAAAGAAAGTGATTGAGGAGACGAAGTGGAAGACAGGAGGAAGCAACTTCTGTGAGAAGAGTAGAGAAATTGCAAGATAGTGAGAAAATGACAGAGTATAAGAGCATAGTGGAAGAAAGATTGGGAAGGTATGAGCTTGAGCAGATGGAAGGGGTGGAAGACGTATGTAAGATATTCACGGAAGAGATAGGCGCAGTGTGTGAGGCGGTTTGTGGAGTGAGGAGGAGATGCAAGGGTGTGCAAGGGACAGCATGGTGGAATGATGAGGTGAAACGAGCTGTGGAACAAAAGAAGAAGGCATATAGTGAATGGTTAGTGAGTAGAGGTAGGGGAGAAAATGAGAGAGAGAAGAGAGAGGTATATGTGAGCAGAAGGGAGGTTAAGAGACTGGTGAAGGAGAGTAAAAAGAAAGTGGATGAAGAGTTTGGGAGGAATCTGAGTGTGAAATAGAGGGAGAGTAAGAAATTGTTTTGGAAGGAGGTAAAAAAAGTAAGGCAGTGTGAAAGGGGAAATAGTAGCAGAGTGAAAGATAGGAATAATAGATTGTTGGTGGAGAAGAGAGAGAAACTGATGAGATGGAAGGAGCACTTTGAGGATTGGTTGAATGTAGAGAGTGAGAGCAGTGTGAGTATAAGTGGTTGGGGAATGGCTGGAAGAAGAAGAGATGAGAGGAGGGAGGAAGAGATCAGTAGGGTGGAAGTAGTGGAAGCGATGAAGAAGATTAAGTTGGGAAAGGCCCCAGGAATAGATGGAGTGTGTGGTGAAATGCTTAGGTATGGGGGTGAGATTGTTGTGGAGTGGATATGGAAGTTGTGTAGATTGGCTTGGGAAGAGGGAAGGGTTCCAGAGGACTGGAAATCAGGTATAATTGTTCCTTTATATAAAGGAAAAGGGGAGAGAGAAGTATGTGGTAACCATAGGGGTATTTGCCTACTTAGTGTGACTGGTAAAATTTATGGTAGAATACTCATTGATAGAGTTAGGCATATGACAGAGGAGCTAGTTGGAGAAGAACAAGGGGGATTTAGGAAGGGAAAAGGGTGTGTAGATCAGATATTTGTTCTAAGATGTTTAGTGGAGAAGTATCTAGAGAAGGGAAGGAAAGTGTATGCTGCCTTCATGGACTTGGAGAAAGCTTATGACAGAATAGATAGGCAAGGTATGTGGAAGGTATTAAGAATATATGGAGTGGAGGGGAAATTGCTGAGCGCTGTGAAGATTATGTACGAGGGAGCTAGGGCTGCGGTGCAAGTGGATGGTGAGCTGAGTGAGTTCTTTGATCTCAGTGTGGGACTGAAACAGGGTTGTGTGATGTCTCCATGGCTGTTTAATATATACATGGATGGGGTTGTAAAGGAGGTGCAGGGTAGGGCAGTGGATGTGGGGGTGGCTCTAATGAATGAGGGTGAGATTTGGAAGCTTCCGTTGTTGCTGTTTGCTGATGATACAGTACTGTTGAGTGAAGATGAATGGGAGTTGCAAGGTTTGGTGCATGAATTTGGGACAGTGTGTAGGAGGAGGAATCTGAAAGTTAATGTAAACAAAAGTAAAGTTATGGTGTTTGAGAGGAATGAAGTCACAGAGTGTGCAGTGAGGTTGGATGGTGAGGATATTGAGAATGTGAGTGCATTCAAGTACTTGGGTAGTGTGATGAGTAGGGATGGAACTTTGAGGGATGAAGTGCGTGAAAGGGTACAGCAGGGAAGGAAGGTTGTTGGTACACTGAAAGCAGTGATGAGAAATAGGGAGGTGGGTGGAAGTTAAGAAGTAACTGCATGATAGTATTGTGATCCCGACCCTGACGTATGGAAGCGAGGCATGGACCTTGCAAGAGGGGAACAAGTCAAGAGTGAGAGCAGTGGAGATGAGTTACTTGAGAGGAGCATGTGGAGTGACGTGGAGGGACAGGTTGGCGAATGAAGAAGTGAAGGAACGCTGTGGGGTGGATGTGGATGTGGTTGAGAAGATTAGGAGAAATACACTGAGGTGGTTTGGAGATGTGAAGAGAATGGAGAATGAAAGACTGACTAAGAGGGTGTATGTAGGTGAGGTGGAGGGAGGAAGAGGGAGAGGTAGACCGAGGATGAGGTGGAGGGTAGGAGTTGATAGGTATATGAGGGAGGGGGGGGTGAGTTAGGGGGAGGGTAGTCAAATGGTGGGTGACAGAGCGACTTGGAGGCGTTTTGTATGCGGCCATCCTTTGCGGGATGAGGGCGTCGGGCTATAGATAGATAGATAGATAGATAATGCTTTGTGTTCTCCGGTCCGATAGCTCACTTGCCACCAGTGGTATAACTGAAATCCCCACTTATAATTCCAGTCCGGGTAATTCCAGTAAAGTTATTTTATTTCCACCCTTCTTTTTCAGGGAGAATCATTTTTTTTTTTTTCACTCTGCAATGAAATATTCTCTCAGGTTTAACTGCTAATATGTTTATGGCCGTAATGTGGACTTTTCTCTTGGTCTCAAAAATTGTAGTTTTGTGCTGATATTCTGTCGAATAACAGATTTCGTTTTTTCCTAAATCACAATTGATTCACACTGGAGCTTGCTTTAAATCAACTTTTCCATTGAAGAGTACATGTTTCCAACCTTCGAGGTACTCCCCGACTGGTGTACACTCGAGGATTTCCATTTCTCAATAATTTATACCGAAGAAGAATAATTGTTTTGCCTTTCAATTCGTAATATTCTTTCTTATTTTCACTACAACCTGTTACTGGAGCTCTAATGCAAATTTTCTTAATTTCCACTCTGGATGGCGGGTGAAATTTTGGTTGCTTCCTCAAAAAACATTCTCTAGGTAACTTCATGGCAGATTTCATTTCTGGTCTTTTAATAGGAACAGTTGTAGATGTCCATTTTTCTAACGCAACGAATTGTGTTCATCCGGGTTTTACCTTTTCATCTCTTTTTCTAATTAATCATCAGCTACCTTAGTAACTATACTCATATTACCATGTACACATGTGCCATTATTTCCACCCTGTCCGCTCCCCTGCAACTATCTGTGTAATATACTTCAGTCAAAACAAAACCCACGTGAGGAAGCCGCGTCCATCATATCTGTATGGAGAAAGAGAATTCATCTAGGCCGCCTCGTATAGCAAAGCAACGCTGCTGCTTCCCAACTTAGAAACACACAGAACAACCGATGCCCTGTTTGGCATAAGAACACATCTGTTGCATGCAGTCATTACACACTTGCCATGCAGCATAACAGCAGCTGCCACCTGGCATACTAACATATGTGCTTGGCATACCAAAACAAAAAAGCAATTTGTCTACAAATATTTCACGTTTATGAATTATTAGTCATTCCCAAACATGGATAACAACCAGAGTTAAGCCAATCCTCTAGTGCAATGAGCAAGCACGACGATATGACACGGTATTAGAAAACATTTTGAAAGACTGAGGAGAGAAAGACACAGTATAAATGGAAAAGGAAAGCTGGGAACAGAAGGGAAAGCGGCTGACATAGTTTTGAGGGAAGGTGCAGTTTTGTTTTATCATATATTTTTCGGCCGGCCTCGACGAACTTCCTTTCGACGTTTTACCATAACTGGTCAAATAACCCAACAAAAGTTGTGGTGTTAAAACGACGGTATCCTTATCACCATAATCATAATCACTGTTTTTGACGTCACTTTCAATCAGTATAATCACAACTACCATCGCCATTATCATAACTGCCATCGCCATTATCAAAATTATCATTATAAAACCATCAAAATTCGATGCTCCAAGGTTTCCAAAAAACAAAAAGCAACAGGACAGAGCACTCAGGCAGTGCAACATCCGCACCCACCAATTCAGCTAAGGTCGAACGTTTGAATCTGACCATGGACTAATAATGATTACTTTATTCTTGCCTCACCCTAAGCATTTCCATTAAACTTAGTCAAATTAGATTCATCCCCGTTTAAACTGGTCTTACCCTGGGACCTTGACTCTGAACCTTTCCCTGTGACCTTGGCCTTTAACACTGTTCTCCAAATCGAATTCATTTAACCATTTGTTAGCGTGAATTCTTCCACAAAGTTTTGTCTAAATCGGATAAAAACCGCTTAATCTGGCATTATTAGGTCCAACTTTGACCGAGATCTGTGACCTTGATCTTTGACTTATTGTTGTTCGAAAGAACAGTCAACTCCAACACTTCCACCAGAGTTTGGTTAAAATCAGATAAAAACTGATTGGGTCATTTGTTCACACACATACACACACACACACACACACACACACACACACACACACACACACACACACACACACACACACACACCGCTCGCTGGCGCAGTGATAACGTTCCCACTTGCCAACTGGTGGACGGGAGTTCGCGCCTCGCTCAGGTTGCGAAAAGTTTCACTGACGAAGTGGATGGTTACTGTCCCCCTCGAGCAAGGGGACGGGTGTGTGCGTGTGTGAAGGTCACAGCCTTGCCCTTAGATCGGACTATATGAGCTCTCAGCTCCCTTCCGGGAGGGTAAAAGCTGACGATCACGACCATCAAGTGATCCTGACCGACCCGGTGAATTACACACACACACACAATGTACAATACAGCATCCTCACTCGCATCACGAGCGACAGTGTAACATTTTTTTTTTTTAGTTTTTTTTTTTTTCACATAAATACGTACGGTACAATAGTCATTACGTGTTGCCGCATTCTAGGGTCCGAGGTGAAGTCTTGTATAATACTTGCCATGTGCAGTGGACCCTGCTATGTGCTGATCATTGGTTTTGCATTCACTCTGTTTGATTATGTGATTCCTGCATTGAGACATATTAAGTTACAATAATCCTCTAGCATATAAAGGATAAATGGACACTTCTTGTCTCATTTCCGTACTACCTAATGAGGTAGGGGCATAGATATGTATTAAAAAGATGTATATATTTTTTTTTACAATTCGTCAATGCCTAGAGAGTTACATAAGAACTGTCATGAGGACGTAAATTACTGTACTGTGAATGCCCTTTCCAACTGTAACAGTTTTATTTCTAGACCTGTAAACATGAGTATTGCCTTGTGGCCTTGACCTTTTTTCTCACTGTGGCTGAGAGGCTGATCTGAGCGTGTATCAAAATCAGTGTATGACTGAGGTTTGTATGTACAGTGTGGACAAACTAAAGCCGGAAATTTTGTCATTTTGGGCCAGCTGCCCTCGACTTCATCTTCGTGAATAACCAGCTCAAACTTGTGGTACTGTTGACGTGATCTTTGCTGCATCTCAGCTCCAGGAAAAAATTAAAAGAGCAACGCAGTTACCTGTTCACCACCTTTATCACTCCAAAAAAGGCTTTTGATACGGTCAGAAGGGAGGGTTTATGGAGGATCATGCAGAAATTTGGGTGCCCTAGAAAGTTTGTCAGAATAGCCCAGCAGTTCCATGACAACATGATGGTCAGGGTGCTAGGTAATAGAGAAGCCTCCGATGCCTTCCCAGTGACTATTGTATGGAACAAGGTTGTATTCTGGACCTCACGCTCTTCAGCATGGTGTTCTATGACATGCTGGTTGATTACTTCAACAGTTTTGATGATGGCATACACATCAGGTACAGGACTGATGGGGGACTTTTCAACTCCAGGCATCTACTGGCCATCACAAAAACAAAGGAGACAATAATTAGGGATTTTCTTTTTGCTAAGGACTGTGCCCTGAATGCTTCGACAGAGGAGATGCAGCTGGAGATGGACTGTTTCTTCTAACCCTATGACAGCTTCTGTCTCACAATCAATTCCAAAAAGACTGGGGTGATGTACCACCCTGCTCCTGAGAAACCATACCAAGAACCCGACATTTCAGTAAATGGACTAAACCTACAGGCAGCTGACACAATCACCTACCTGGGCATCACACTCTCTGAAGCAGTCACCATCGATGTTGAGGCCAACAACAGGATCTCCAAAGCAAGCACTGCATTTGACAGCCTCCGAGTGAATGTCTGAGACGCAAATCAGGTGGGCTTGACACATGGTACAAATGGCAGACAACCCCCTTCCAAAACAGCTCTGTATGATGAACTCTGTGACGGCAGGCACTCTGTTGGGGGACAAAAAAAAAAAATGAAGCCTCGGGAAGTACCTGAAGCTATCCCTGAAGGCACTCAGCACTGGGGTTGACACCTGGGAGTCCTTGGAAGAGAATCATCCTTCCTGGTGCAGCAAGATCAAAATAGGATCCAAGGCAGCAGAGGATGGATGAACTGCTAGGACTGAGAGAAAACATGCTGTTCACAAGGCCAGAGCTGCTACTAATACAACAACTGCTGCACCTACCCATATGTGCCAAAACATGTGGAAGAGACTTCTGGGCCCGGATAAACGTTATCAGCCACTTTAGAACACACTAACCTGACAAAGTCATGGTCATCTTTGTATCCAAAGGATGATTGTTATCTCTGTGCTGTTTACTTATCCCCTAATTCTACATGAAAAATTCTGTGACTTCCATACTTCTAACATGGAACCCAGCCTATCAGTTTCTCTTTTCTCTGAAATATCCACTCTAAGTGATTTCGGTGTTAGCCACCATCTTTGGCTTTGCTTTCACTGATCCACCTGGTCAACAAGCCTACATCTCTTCTATCCTTATTGACCTAGAACAGATTGTACAGCACCCTACCAGTATCCCTAACTGCCTTGGACAGAGTTCCAGTATTCTTGTCTTTCTACTTATAGTTAATTTTTTGTATATGCTGTTAATTTTTTCTCTCTGTTAGGCTCTTCCAGTCACAAGCTTATCACCTTAAACTTCTTATCTCTCCAGTAAGGCCTGTGGACCCTCCCAGGAAGCAGCGACTTTGGCATTTTGGAGCTGCTGACTGAGAGGTCCTTGGGCAGTACATCTTTGATTTTGCCTGGAATGATTATTCCTTCCATGGCCGAAAGCCATCCGAGTGTGCCTAGCATAATCCAGAGGTTATTCGCTTGGGCATGAAAACATAAACTCCTGTCTCTTATCCTGTGACTAATGAGAAAAAAAAGAAAGGCAAAATCACACTTGTTCTAATGCTGTCCACAACAAGGGGGACGGCCTTCAGAAGGTACTGGACCCAATCCACTCCTGAATCTCATCTTTTTTTATTTTTCTGCTAGGATTCGTGCAAGATCTGTAATTGAATCTGTCAGAAAAATTCATTCATACTGAATGTTCTCGACTCTCCAACTCAAATTTTTCATGGCCCTTCTGGTACCTTCACAAATACCTTTCTAACAATTTCACTTCATCCACCTTCCATCCTCTTTTTTGCTATGGTAATTCTTTAGCTGTTTCTTCTACTGATAAAACTGTACATTTTGCTTAGATTTTCTGCTCCAATTCCACTTCAGACAATTTTGGTGCTGTTCATCTATCACTTCCCCACTCTGTCATCCTCATGACTGACATTAACCCGAGGCATCCCTATGACGTATGGATACGTTGCCACATTTGGCACGGTGACACCCGACGATGCATCCACAAGTTTTGCAATTGCGAGTTCTATCATTTGCACATTTTTCAAGTTTCACAGGTGATTTTTGGTAGGTATATGTGGGAGACCTTCCTCTACCCAAAGTTAGGCGGGGATAATGCCTACCCCCTGCACGCCATTTTCTTGGCAATTCTCCTGTTAACAATGACCTGGCCAGTAAAGATATGTCGCGCCACGGTCTCTCCAATGACGAAATTCAAGGTGATAGTGATTCCCAAGGTGGAGGACAAAAGAAGAAACAAGCCAGAGGAAGAAACAAGCCAGAGGAAGAAACAAGCCAAAGTGGTGAGGTGGTAACGTCGTAAAGGAAGGTGCCGTATGTTGATATGTTTGGTGGGTGAACAACGCTTATATTGCCTACCTTATTGTGTGAAAACCAATATACTCTTGTACTATATATAAATTTGTTCCATATAAATAAATATTTACACATAATGAGTGGTTTGGAATAGTTACCCCTCTTAAGAAAACGTGTTCTTTGGAGCCTGGCCTGAGAGAACACAGTACCAAGGTGAGGGTACCCTTACCTGTATTGTTATTTCTTAAACTCCACTCAGTACTTTCTCTCCGAATTTTCGATGTTTCTCATAAAAAGTGGAGGTTTTAGCCAAAAAACTTTTCGAAAATTTGCCAGGATTGGGGGAAGTCATTGGTGAAAAATTCACTGGGATGCGGCGAGTTATATTTTCTTAATTGGCGTGTTTTATGCCACCACTGGCCTCATTACTAACAAGGCATATATGCTTGATGGCATCCCTCCTGTTGTCCTCAAGAACTGTGCTTCAACCCTGCCTAGGTAAACTCACCTTTGTCTGTCAAGATGTCTCTTTCTGTCTTGCTGGAAGTTTGCACTTATTGAGCCTGTCCCAACGAAGAGTGATCATTCCTAATCCTCTAATTATCTCCCAATTGCTTTAACATCCTGTACTTCTAAAGTTTTGGAATCTATTCTCAACAGAAACAATGAAGTACATTTCCCATCATTACCTTCTTTCTGGTCATATGTATGAGTTCTGCCAGGGACACTTCACTGGTGATCTTCTCACCTTTCGTTTAGACTCCTGGTCGTCCATCTTTTTGGACTTTGGAGAAATGTTTGCATTGCACTTCGCATCTCAAAGGATTTCGATCAAATCTGCATAAATCATTTCTGCCCTCTTACGATTTTTATCCGTCTAGTTGTGCCTTCATCTCTAGCTTCCATTCTGGTCATTCAATAGCTGTTGTTGTAAACGGATACTGTTCTTCTCTTAGGTTTATGATGAGTGGCATTCCTCAGGGCTCTATCCTGTCACCAACTCAACTCGTTCTGTTCATCAGTGACCTAAGCTGTACATCTAACCCAGTTTACTCATACGTGCATGACTCCACTCTTCACCTTTCCATCCTCATCCCATAACGACCATCTCAGCAGCTTCTTGAACAAACAAGGGATGAGGCTATGGTACACTTAATGTCTGACTTGGCTTATATCTGTGACTGGGTTAAAAGTAATCTTGTTGGTTTTAATGCATCAAAGAGTTCTTATATCTTTTGTCTTCTCAAAATCTACAACAGGTATATCCTTAGTCTTTTAAAAATACCCAATTCAGTCCTGCATCATCGCTGAACATACTTGGGGATTCATTCTCTTTTTATTTATCTTGGAAACATCACATTACCTTTCCTATGAAATATGCTTCCAAGAGATTAGATGTGCCATGCCAACTCTGTGCTTTTTTTTTTTTTTTTTTTTTTTACCCATGCACAGTTGCTGACTATATACACGGGTTTTATTCACCCCTTTGCTGAGTGCAACTCCCATGTGTGCGGAGGCTCCCCACATACAGCTCTTCTCAACAAGGGGGAGTTAAAGGCTTTTCATCTCATTAACTCTCCTGCACTTACTGGCTACCTTCAGCCTTTATCTTCTCACTGTACTGTTGCATCTTTGTCTCTTTTTTGTCGCTACATGAATGGTTATTGGACCTCTGAACTGTCTGATTGCATCCCTTCAACATTACAGCAGATATGTAGCACCCGTCTAGCAGCAAGCTCTGATCCCTTACAGTCTAACTCTGTGATGTAAGAGTTAATCGTTTCACCCAATCTTCCTTGTATGCAACGGGTCAACTCTGGAAATGTCTTCCTCTGTCTGCATTTCCTAATACTTATGACTTCTATTTTTTTTTTTTTTTTTTTAACACAGTGTTTCTAAGCATCTCCAAATAAACGGATCTTGAATTTGGCTCTCTGTTATCTTGTTTTTATTTTCTCTTGGAGGGAAAAATTTGTGGACTTCTTGCCTATGGTTCCTTTTTCCTTGCATTTCATATATATATATATATATATATATATATATATATATATATATATATATATATATATATATATATATATATATATATATATAAGTCGAGAAGGGGTAAACACCACAGGGCGCATAGTCTCAATCACCCTCCAACTCCACCCGTTGGCTCTGTCTGTGTGACCCTCCATGCAGCGACTTTTCCCCCTCTAAATATCTCCCAACAGGAGTGATCGACCTGCTCCAGCCATGAGTTATGTGGCCTTCCCCTTGGCCTCCTTAACCCTGGGTTAACTCGTTCAGAGATCACACTGTGAGCAGGCTCAGCCTCAGGAAAGCAGGCCATGTGCCCATATAGCTGGAGGTGACGTTGATGTATTATATGGATAACAGGCCTTGATTCAGTTTCACGGAGTAGTCGCCTGTTATGCACCCAGTTGTACCAGCGATATCCAGTGATCCTTCGAAGACACTTAGTACCAAAGGAGTCAATTCACTACTTCAGGTCACTGCTCAGTGTCCATATCTCACAGCCATAAAGTAAGACAGGGAGCACCAGCACACTGAAGCTGCAAATTTCGTCCTTCCACACAAATAACGACAGCATCAAATCCCCAAATTGAGTGAATCCATAACCCTATAGGCCACACCAATGTGCCAAGAGATCTCACTGTCTGATCTACCGTTGTTATAGACCACACTACCAAGATAAGTGAATCTTTCCAAGACTTCTATATCCTCACTACATGCTTGAACAGACTGAACTGCTTCATCCAGCACGCCACCAAAAGCCTGGACCTTGGTCTTGGCCCAGAAGACCTTTAATCACAATGGCTTCGCATTCTCATGAAATTCCTCAAGGGTACTCAGTAGTATTGCTAGCAACTCCGTTAGGATAACTGCATCATTGGCAAAGTCAAGGTCAGTGACTGTGAAATTGCCAATTTATACCCCACAGTGACTTTGACTCACACTCTGGTCCAGTACCCAATCCATACATGTGTTGAAAAGTGTGGTGGGCAAGGACACATACCTGTCTTAATGCACGGCGTCCTGTCGACGTTCTTTAACGTCCACACGTTTTGTCACTGCCAATCCCGTCGACGTACATAAACGCGAAAAAATTGCAAGGTCCCTAATTTGCACAATTTTCAATTTTCGCGAGTCATTTTTGGTACATATACACGTGACACCTTCCTCAACAAGATGCCAGGCAGGGACAATGCCTTACCCAGTATGACCTCCTCCCCCCCCCCTGCATGCCATTGTCTCAGCAATTCACCATCAGTGACCTGGCCAGTATAGCCATGTCATGCCACGGTACGAAATTCAGGGCCAGAGTGATTCCCAAATCAATGACAATGTGGAGGACAAACTTTACATAGCATTAGAGGAAGAAACAGTTAGAAATGATGATCAGGTAATGTGGCAAAAAAAGGTCAGGTATTAGTGAGTGAACCAATGCTTATAATGCCTGTATTACTGCTTGAAAACCAATATACTCTTGTACTACATATAAATTCGTACCAAGTAAATAAATAAATACCGTTTATGAGTGGTGTGAAATACTATCCTCCCATTGAACTCGTTTTCTTTGGTGCCAGCCTGATAAAAAAAAAAAACAGTAAGGTAAGGAGGTACTCCTACCTGTAATGAGTATTTTAAATCTCAGGTGAGCGATTTCTCTATGAATTTTCGATGTTTCTCACCAAAAGCGAAGGTTTGAGCCAAAAAAAAATTTTTCCTAAAATGGTCGGGACTGGGGGGAGTCAGTGATGGAAAAGTGGTTGGGATGGGGTGGGTTAAACCAGAACATACTGGGAAGAAGTTGGAGATTCCCCCCCCTACACACTTGACAGCACTCTCGGTGATTGAGTACAAGCCAGCAATTAGTCGCTTTATCCCTGCGGGGATCCCGCAGAGTCATAGGAGTTCCCATAGTACCTCCCAATTTACAGGGTCAAACGCCTTCTTGGCCTGCACATAGGCTGCTAGCAGACCTTGTTGAAACTCAAGACAGCGTTCCACAAGAACTCAAAGAGCTTGGTTGTGGTCAACAGTAGACTTCTTGAGCATGAATCCAGATTACTCAGAGCTCTGAAATTGAAGCAGATGGTCCCAGATACACATCAGGAGAATGTAAGCAGAACTTTGCCTGTCACACTGAGCACTGTAATACCCCAGTAGTTACTGCAGTCATGCTGGTCTCCTCTTCCTTTCCACATAGGCATGATCAAACCCTTTGTCCAGTCACGAGGAATGATACTAGTCAGCCAAACGACTTCAATGACTGCATGTAACCCCTTGATCATGCCTTTGCCCCCAGCTTTGATAAATTCTGCTGGGATGTCACAAATACCAGTTGCTCTACCACTTTTCAACCTAGCCACTGCCTTCTTGATTTCATCTAGAGAAGGCACAGCTTCGTCAGTTGGTGGGACAGCAGTCAGTGGCTGTACACCAGCTGACGGAAGTTCACTGGGAGGTTCGGTCATGTACAGCTGCTCAAAGTACACAGTCCAACAAGCCCTATATTCACTTGCCCCCGTCACGAGCCGTGCATCTGCTGTCTGGATAGATTTAATTTGAGAGGTGGGTTTGGACTGGAGCTTCTTCAGGGCTCAGAAGGTGGGTTGAAGTTCATTTTCATGAGAACGGCCTTCCACCTCCTCAGCAATCTCCCTGACAAACCTCTCCTTGTCTCTTCTCAGTAAAACTCATGACCATTGAGACAAGTCTGTGATGTTCCTGATACCTAGCCCGTCTGGCAGCACAACTCTCCTCAGTTGGGGTTAGCGTCCCCCGTGAGATGAATCCCCTCCTTGATCTCTGGCGGTCTCCAGTACACTCATCAGCTGCTGTTAGGGTAGCACAGTTAAATGTATCCCATCGTTCAACAGGATTCTCAACTGTGCTGAGCACTACAAACTGATTAGAGACTGCCACTGCATAATCAAATTCACTCTCCTCATCCCTGAATTTCTCAAGATTGAACCTTTTTTGGTGACATCTTGAGAATCTTTCAGTTAAGATCTGTAGCCTTAGAGTGGCAACAACAAGCCTGTGATCGGTAGCAAAGAACTCTGTACTATTGAAACTCCTTCAGTTCTGAAGGATCCTCCAGTGAGTACTAAGAAGAAAGTGATCAATCTCCTTAGCAACCTCTCTGGTGTTGGGATACAAAGTCCAGCAGTGAAGCTTGGTCACTGGAACCAGGATCCAGCAATTCTTAATTTCTGGGAACTGCGAAATCCAGAAGGTAAGAACTATTGGAGTTCCTAGTCCCAAAGCCATGGGGACCTACACAATCCCTGTAGCCCTCTCTGTCAGTGCCAGTAACCGCATTAAAGTTACCCAAGACCAGGAGTGTATCCCATGAGGGGCACTGTTCCACAACAGAGCCAAGTTTGGAATACAGTAGCTCTTTCTTTTCAAGATCACTCATCTCAGAGCGTACACTGCAATAAGAGAGATGAAACCCAAGGAGTGCTTCATTCACACCAGCATTATATGCTCATCAACCGGAGTAACCCTGCTGACAAAAGAGACAAAGTGAGCAGCAAATGCCACAGCAAGACAAGTAGTAAGTGTAACCATCGCACAAATCTCACCATGCCCGGGTTGCCTCACTTCAGAGAATGCAGCTATGCCGACCCCCAACCTCCCCAACTCTCATGACAACAAAGGCAGCCAATCATCTTTTCAGAGGCTCAGAACGTTCCAAGCCCCCACCTGCAGTGCCTTTCGAAGGTTAAACCAGTTCTTGGAGCCTAGGGCTCAGGCATCCTATACCTCACCATGACGCGAATCAAAAGGAGGGCCTGAGCTAGGGGATCTCCCCCCATCATTCGGTCACTGAGGTCCCGTAGGTTCTACCCAGCAACCATCATAATGGGCACCAGCATTACAGGGCCCAAAAATCCCTGTCAGGCCGGTGCCTGAGGGAGGACCCCTGGCAAAACATTTTGTTTAAATTTAAAATAATAATATGTGTGTGTGCGTCGTCCAAGGCACACACACACACACACACACACACACACACACACACACACACACACACACACACACACACACACACACACACACACACACACACACACACACACACACACACTTTTTTTTATAAGGTAATTGGATTGCAGGTACAAAAATGGTGCATAACAAACAGGGAATAAAAAGAAGGAAGGTAGTAGACTCCAGCTATGGCAAGTATGTAAAAAAGATGATTAAGGTGATGTACTCAGTGTAGATGGAATGGTGTCTAAATTATTATAGATGAAACTCTATACCAAAGAAATTGAACCACACATTATTTCCCTAACTGAAACAAAATTAACCCCAAAGATATCAAACAATACCCCAAAGTTAGGGGAATACAATATATGGAGAAGACAGAAATTTAAGAAAAGAAGAGGAATTATAATTCTTAACAAAGAATAATCTACAAGTCAAAGAAACCGAGCTAGATATACCCTCACAAGTAGAACTGATTGCATAAGAAATTAACATCATCTGAAGGGAAAGTAACTGTGGCAAATTTATATATGTCACCTAAAACAAACACTTGGGAAAGAGGCGAATATGAAGACCTGGCAGAAAGTACAATTCAGCATTTAAGACCATTACTACATAGAATGGAAGAGGAATCTAAAAGATTTGTATTAACTGGAGATTTCAACACAAATATAAATTGGAATACTCTAGATGTAAGAAGTTATGAAAGGTGTTGGAATCAAAAGCTCCTGGATCTTGTGCACGAGTTTTTCCTAACACGGCATGTAAAGGAAAACACCAGAAAACGAGGACGTGATGATCCATCAGTACTAGATCGTATATATACTAGGAAAGAAAATTATATTGACAGTATAATGTATCCCCCTCCATTCGGCAAAAGCAATTATGTAGTATTAAATTGTAACTTCAGGATTGGATATGACATAATTACCAGTATTAAGAGTTACAAAAAGGGTCTAAACTACAAAATGAGCAACTACCATGACCAGAAGAAGTACTTCTTAGAAGCAGATCGGGAAAAAGAGCTTAGAGGACAAGATTTAAATGTTTTATATAGAAAATTCTGTGATTTTTATGAAATAGGAGTCAAATTTACATCCCTCGGCACAAAGAAACAAATAAAAATAAAGAAATGGTATAATACAGAATGTAAAAATTCAAAAGAAAAGAGAAATTTGCTGTGGAATAGATACAGATGACAGAATGGTAAGAGGGCATATAACAACTATAAATAGGCAAGGAATGATTATACAAGGATAAGGAGGGAAGCTCAAAGAGAATTGGAAGAAGACAGTATAAATAAAAATAATGACCAACCTAAGCAATTTTACAGCTACATCAGAGGCAAAACCAAAGTTAAAGATAAAATACAGTCCACCACGGACGAGGGGATCATCTATACACAAGAAAAAGTATTTGTGAAGCACTAAATAAAATTTTCCAGTCAATTATTGCAGAAGAAGAAAATGTTGTAAGAGATGATATGGGAAATGCATACCAACACATATTATCAGATATACAAATATCAGAAAAAGAAGTACAGGAAGAGTTAAGTAAATTAGACATAGGGAAAGCAAATAATCCTGACGAAATTTCAGGTTGGATGCTATATGAATGTGCACAAGAGTTAAGCAGACCATTATAAGTATTTAAGGAATCCTTCGGACAAGGTAAACAACCTGACATTTGGAAGAAAGCAAACATTGTTCCCCTATTCAAGAACGAGAATAGACAGAATCCACTCAACTACCGACCAGTATCACTGACCACTGTTGTAAGATATTAGAAAAGCTGATAAGAAAGTTTGGGTAATGATAACAGAACGGCAGGTCGGTTTTAAAAAGGGAAAACTATGTGTTACTAATCTATTAAGCTATTATGACAGAGTTACAGAAACGTTACAGGAAAGAGGAGGATGGGTGGACAGTATCCATAGATTTCAAGAAGGCATTTGACAGAGTACCGCACCTAAAACTTTTATGGAAACTGTACCATCAAAGATGTATCCAAGACAGCTGTACTGTTGGATGCAGGATTTTCTTAGAGAAAGGGAAATGAGAACAGTACTAATGGGAAATTTCTCATCATGGAGGGAAGTGACTAGTGGAGTTCCACAGGGCTCAGTGTTGGCACCAATTATGTTTTTAGTATATATAAATGACACAGACAGTAACATTGGAAATGGAAGCTATCTAAATATGTTTGCTGCTGATGCAAAAATACGAAGGAAAATCACTAACAGATTCTTGCAGAGAGCTACAAGAAGAATTAAATAAACTTCATGAATGAAGCAATGAATGGCAAGTGGAATTTAATGTGGGCAAGTGTCATGTAATTAAGTTTGGTAAAAGTGAAAAAAAAAAAAACAGATTGGGATTATAAAATAGGAAGTTCAACCCTACACATATGAGAAAGGGAGAAGAACCTAGGAGTGATTATCAATAACAGACTATCTCTGGCTGACCACATCAGTGAGAAGGTACGTAACATGTATACACTGCTTGCTAATATGAGAATAGCATTCACATATATAAATGAAGACTACTGAGAAATATAATAACATCATCCATCAGACCAACCCTGGAGTATGCACAGTAGTCTGGAATTCTCATCTCAAAAAACACATAGAGAAGATAGGAAAAGTACAAAGGGCAGCTACAAGATGGGTACCAAGCTTAAGGGATCTAAGCTACGAAGAAAGACTAGAATAACTTAATCTACCAACACTACAGGAGAGAAGGAAAAGAGGAGACATGATCATGCTATATAAATGCATCTCAGGGAAAGAGAAAATAGACATAAATGAATATATTAACCTATGGGGAAGCATCAGCAAGAGGACACTGCAAAAACCTGCATGAAAAGAGAGGTGATTAAGACGGAAGGAAATTCAGTTTCCCAAATAGAGCAATTGCTCAGTGACATGCACTACCGAACGAAATACTGTGTGCCAAAACTAGTCATAAATTTAAGGATATGTATGGAAAAAATGGTTTAATACACAGGCCAGTACGAGCTTGATTCATTCCTGTTAAGATACAATTAGGTAAGAACGCACACACACACACACACACACACACACGACTTGACAACACACTGTGTCTAGTGTCGTTTTTCCCTTGCTTTGCTATTACTTCTTATTTCAGTGGATTTCCTTCAGATATATGCATAGATGAATTACTGCAGTCCTGTAGTATAATATACCAAATCAGTGACAGATGCATAGTTATCTAGGCTAACTAAAAAACTGTTTACAGTGATAATCATGTGAGATTTATGAAGCAATCGACGGGAAAGAGTCGACCATACCGCGACCATCATTACTACTGCCTAAACTCACTTGCTGATATCGTACCTACAGACTGGGAATGGATCCTTCATATGCTGTCTCACGGTATGGAATGCATAAACATTCATAAGGCATCTGACAAGTGCAGAATGACAGTCATGATTTAGTCTGACACGAAGATACAGAAGATATTTCTGCTCTTTGTGCTCGTTCGAACATCGCCGCCTGGTGAAACAATCACTCGCTGTCAAGAATGGTGGGGGGGGGAGATTGTTGCCACCCACACTGATTTACGTCCTTTTATGATCGACTGTGCATGTTGTTGAGCAATGATACAATGTCTAAGTCTCGGTGGTCGGTCTCGTTGTGTCCGTAGTGTCCGTACCAGTCTGTCTTCATACTCGTACCTCAGCAATTAGAAAGCTAGGTGTCTGTGTTAAAGGAGGAAGCTGAAGGTTGTATTGCGCTGGTGTGGCGTGAGAGGCCCTATGGGGAATGTATATGGTAGAAATGATTTTTTCTTTGTGATCGATTTGAAATTGAGTGACAAATTTTCTAATGTGGCATCACTCTGGAAATGTACAGTAACTGTGTTGTGCTCACTCTGTGATGGATGGATTTGTGAATGTAAGTGATGAGGCCTCCTTGGCGGATATGTGAGCATTGTTTGATATGTGAAATCTTGTGTTTGCGAGAGTTTTGAGTCTTGTAGGAGTGCAATGTGTATGTTGAGTTTGTTGAGGTTTTCAGTATGTTGTGTTTTGGTTCGGAGGCCGTCGACATTACTGTATTTTTAATGTTTACTGTATGCTTTAACCCACAATGTTTTTTTTTTTTTTCTTCTTCTTCTTCTTTGAGGTTTCTGGTTCCGTCATGTAAAAAGTGGATGCTGGATTGATGATAATGAGGTGATGGTGATAATCATGGTGATGATGAGGATGATAATGATGGTGATAATTATGAAGATGATGAATACAGAAAGAAAAAAATAATAAAACAACTAGTAGAACAGATGGTAATGCTAAAAAGTGGACTTGCTAAGGAATCTTAGAAAAATATCATTACTGAAAATGAGACCAGGAAAAAGGTCTAGGAAAGATGAAAGTCTTTATCTAAAGAAGAGGAACAAAGTGAGAAGAAAGTAAAGTTTTAATGACCCGGGACAGGAACGGAGACAAGACAAGGAGGATGCAACAAGGAACATAGGATAGATAAACGGACAGACAGATACACAGACAGACACAGACAGGAAGATAGGTGGACGGATAGATAGATAAAGACAGACAAACAGGTTGACAGATAGAGAGAGAGGGAGAGTTTATATATATATATATATATATATATATATATATATATATATATATATATATATATTATATATATATATATATATATATATATATATATATATATATATATATATATATATATATATATATATATATATATATATATATATATATATATATATATATATATATATATATATATATATATATATATATATATATATATATATATATATATATATATATATATATATATATATATATATATATATATGTATGTATGGAGAGAGAGAGAGAGAGAGAGAGAGAGAGAGAGAGAGAGAGAGAGAGAGATGTGAGGGCAAATGCGGACGGAAGAGCTAGAAAACACTCAGAGAGCACATACCTTCGCCAACGCCATTGCAGAATCCGTATCCGGATCCTCCCCCAAAGTTAATCAATTTTTTCATGTCCCTTGGCCCACCCTTCCACAAAATTTCATTGAAATTCATTGCGAACTTTTGGAGATATCGTGTGGACAACCAAACAAACCAACAGACAAACAGGCGAATAGCCTACATAACTTCCTCCAACTTCGTTGGCGGAGGTAATAAAGAGGACCAAAAGAGACAAAAAGAAATAAGTAGGTATTAAGATACGAATGAAAATCATCCCCCATCAGAGTTTTCTTTCACATCATCATGTAGACCTCTATCTCAACCTACGGATCTCCCCCCCCCCTCTCTCTGTCTCTTTCTCTCCCCTTCCATACTCCTGTTTCTACCTCCACACTCCTGTTTCTCTCTCAACGCTCCTGTTTTCCCCTCCATACTCATGTTGCTCCCTCCATATTCATGTTTCTCTCTCCACACTCCTGTTTCTCCCTCTATAATCCATTCATCTCTCCACACTCTTCCTTCTGCCTCTGCACACTGTTTCTCTCCACGCATCCACGTCTGTCTCCCAAGATTAATTTATTCGCTACAATGGTTCCTGGGCCTGGCAGATGCCTTACTTGTTTTGTGTGCATATTCGGTTACGTCAGCGTGATAATGATAGTAAATCAATTTACGAAAATTTCTGGGAAGAATGGGCATTCGTTACCACTACTGATAATGTGATAAAAAGCAATGTTTTTTTAAGAGATGCCGTACTGAGGAAAGTAAGAAGTTGAAAATTGAATTTAATTTCCTAAGTGAGAAAATAATTTTTCAAAATTATACTACAGCGAGTACCAACATTCCTGCTCCTCTCTCTCTCTCTCTCTCTCTCTGTCTCTCTCTCTCTCTCTCTCTCTCGCCAGCTGTCTTCCTCATCCCCACCATCCTAAGCGATTCCTCCACTCGCTCATCAACACTCCATTTCCGTGTCCCATCGTCTCCTAATCCTTCCCCAACCACGCCGTCAGCATCTATCCCCCTTCCCTTACCCCAGGAAGTCCAAGTCAGCACCACCACTCCTTCCCCACCACCGTTCTATCTCTTCCCTCCCACCATCCAATGTATAGTACAACCTGCATTTTCCTTCCCTCCTTTCAACCTCTACCCAACCTTTTCCCTACTACAATAACACCTACTCTCTCTTTGCGAGCTCAGGTGATATGAAAAAATCATCACCACCTATAACCGAGGCGCAAAGATTAAATACACTGAACAGAAAGTTGAGAAAATGAAAAAAGTACTGGAAAGATATGCGTTTTTCCGAGAATCAAATACTATTTTTCACTCGGCAGTTGCCTCAGGAGTTGTGTTACAGACGTGCCGAGAGTTAAGTGGTCGGTACAATAACGCTGTAGTAGTAGTAGTACAAAAGCCTTAGCTCGCTTTTCTTGTGAAAGCACTTGCCATGTCAGGGGTGTGGCGGCCACCTAAACTATCACAGGAGCACAAAAACAGCCAAGACACACCATAAGAGGACTGCAGTCTGGATCGAACCCGGTTTGCTAGTTATATTACCTCAGTGGCTGTGTGAGTAGTATTTTGTAAAAAAACGTTTTGTCATGTTTCTGATCTTTGCTACACACACACACACACACACACACACACACACACACACACACACACACACACACACACACACATATATATATATATATATATATATATATATATATATATATATATATATATATATATATATATATATATGTATAAACTTTAATCCTGTGTGTGTGTGTGTGTGTGTGTGTGTGTGTGTGTGTGTGTGTGTGTGTGTGTGTGCAGCATGTGATGTGGTGTGTGGGAGTAAAAGACGGAGGGGGGTGCAAGGAACAGCTTGGTGGACTGAAGAGGTGAGACAGGCTGTGGCACAAAAGAAAAAGCATACAATGAATGGATGAGAAAAAGGGGCGTGGAAGAAGTTGAGAGGCGGAAGAGAGAGTTATATGTAGAAAGAAAGAGAGGGATGAAAAGATTAGTAAGAGAGAGTAAGAAGAGGGTGGATGAGGAATTTAGAAGAAATTTGAGTGTAAATTGGAGAGACTGTAAGAAAATGTTCTGAAAAGAGGTGAAGAGAGTAAGACGGTGGAAGGGAGGTTAACAGGGGAGTGAAAGATAAAAATGGTAGATTACTAGTGGAGAAGGGAGAAAAAGTGAGCAGATGGAGAGAACACTTTAAGGAACTGCTGAACATACAGGATGGAAGTAATGCGAGTATAAGTGGCTGGGGAATGGCTGGGAGAAGGAGGGAGGTGAGAAGACAGGAAGAAATCAGTAGGATAGAAGTTGTGGAAGCAATGAAGAAAGTTAAATTGGGGAAAGCCCCAGGAATTGATGGAGTGTGTGGTGAAATGCTGAAGCATGGGGGAGAGATAGTAGTAGAATGGATGTGGAAGATGTGCAGATTGGCCTGGGAGGAAGGGAGAGTCCCAGAGGATTGGAAGTCAGGTATAATTACTCCCTTGTACAAAGGAAAAGGGGAAAAAGAAGTGTGTGGTAATCATAAGGGCATTTGTCATCTTAGTATAATAGGAAAAGTGTATGGTAGGATACTTATTGACAGAGTTAGAGAAAGAACAGAGGAATTAGTAGGAGAAGAACAGGGAGGCTTTAGGAAGGGAAGAGGTTGTGTAGATCAGATATTCATTCTTAGATCTTTAGTGGAAAAGTTTCTAGAGAAGGGAAAGAAGTTGTATGCGGCTTTCATGGATTTGGAGAAAGCATATGACAGGGTGGATAGACAAGGATTGTGGAAAGTATTAAGAATATATGGAGTAGATGGAAAGTTGTTGAATGCTGTGAAGCGTGTGTATGATGGTGCTAAGGCTGCAGTGCGTGTGGATGGTGAACTAAGTGAATTTTTCTCTTTGAAGGTTGGGTTGAAACAGGGATGTGTCTTGTCTCCATGGTTGTTCAATCTGTACATGGAAGGGGTAATAAAAGAGGTACAAAGTAGGGTAGTGGATGTTGGAGTGGCCCTGGTGAGAGAGGATAGTGTTTGGAAACTCCCTGTACTGTTGTTTGCAGATGATACTGTATTGTTGAGTGAAGGCGAAGGGGAGCTGCAAGGCTTGGTGGATGAGTTTGGGAGAGTGTGTAAGAAACGGAATTTAAAGATGAATGTAGGGAAGGGTAAAGTGATGGTCTTTGAGAGAAGTGAATTCAGTGAATGTACAGCGAGATTGGATGGTGAGGAATTGGAAGATGTGAGTACGTTTAAGTACTTGGGTAGTGTGATGAGTAAGGATGGAGGTTTGGAGGGTGAAGTGCTTGAAAGGGTACAGCAGGGAAGAAAGGTTGCTGTTTCCTTGAAAGCAGTGATAAGAAACAGGGAAGTGAGCATGGAAGTGAAAAAGTTACTACATGACAGTATTGTGATACCAACTCTAACATATGAAAGTGAAGCTTGGACGTTGTTGGAAGGACACAAGTCAAGAGTGAGAGCAGTGGATATGAGTTACTTAAGAGGAGCCTGTGGAGTCACATGGAGAGACAGGTTGACGAATGAGGATATAAAGGAACATTGTGGTGTGGATGTGGATGTGATAGGAAGCTTTATGAGGAACACACTGAGGTGGTTTGGCCATGTGGAGAGGATGGAGGGTGAAAGAATGACGAAGAGAGTGTATGTGAGTGAGGTGGAGGGGGGAAGAGGGAGGGGGAGGCCGAGGATGAGATGGAGGGAAGGGGTGGAGAGGTATATGAGGGAGGGGGAGGCCGAGGATGAGATGGAGGGATGGGGTGGAGAGGTATATGAGAGAGGGGGGTGTGAGTTGGGAGCAGGGCAGTGAAATGGCGGGGGGACAGGGCGACGTGGAGGCGATTTGTTTGTGGCCACCCCAAACGGGATTGAGGCATCTGGCAATATATAGATAGATAGATGTGTGTGTGTGTGTGTGTGTGTGTGTGTGTGTGTGTGTGTGTGTGTGTGTGTGTGTGTGTGTGTGTGTGTGTGTGTGTGTGTGTGTGTGTGTGTGTGTGTGTGTGTGTATACAGACTGTAGCGACTGTAGCACCAGTCAAGCAGGACAGTACTCCCAGGATGAATGGAAAGCTGGTGACAGAGAGAGCTGGAGCTCCTGTCTCATCAGCCTGACAATCCCCGTTTGCTGAACTTTTTCAGTGTTTCAGTAACACAGAGAGTAGGCCAGCATGCTTTCCATTACAAGTTTCTCTAACTGTCAACACCAGTCTACATGCACAGTACACACAACACTTCCTTTTCAAAATTAAACAAGAAAAATGGCGCACATTAACCACGCCTCAGAATCCCTGGGAGGGGGGACCATAAATGCCCCCACCATCTGCCCCTCTCCCGATGACGACTCAACGAGCTACCTGGAACCACTTTCTGACTCACTTCTTGTTCATGTCTGCAACATTCGTGCCATTTCCTCCAATTTTCTCTCTGTTGAACACCACCTCTCCTCCTCTAAACCTCACCCTCTCTTCTTAACCGAGACTCAGCAGTCTGAGGCAATTGACAGCAAACCCATTTCTGTATCCTCCTACTTTCTCTATACTCATTTCAAAGCCAAAGGTGGCTGTTGTGTATATGTCTGCAACGACTTATCTTGCTCTCGTGTTCCTGAACTTGAGTCATCTGAATTCTCTACTCTCTGGCTATGGCTCTCCTCCCATACTCCGATTAAATATATCTGTGCTGTTTACTTATCCACTAATTCTACTAACTATCAAAAGTTCTACGACTATCTTACTTCTACGATGGAACATATTCTATCCATTTCTCCATTCTCTGAAATCTCCATTCTAGGAGATTTCAATATTCACCACCACGTTTGGCTCTCTTCTTCTTTCACTGATCCACCTGGTGAACAAGCCTACAGCTTTTCTATCCTTAATGACCTAGAGTAGCTTGTACAGCACCCTACTCGTATCCCTGACCACCTTGGAGAGAGCTCCGACATACTTGACCTCTCCCTTACAACTAATCCTTCTGCTTACACTGTTAATCTTTTCTCTGTGTTGGTCTCCTATGATCACAACCTTATTACCTAAACGTGCCCTATCGCTCCAGTACGACCTGCAGACCCTCCAAAGAAACGTCGAATGTGGCACTTTGGAGCTGCAGATTAGGAGGCCCTGAGGCAGTACTTCTTTGATTTACCCTGGAATGATTATTGCTTCCATGGCCAGGAGCCATCTGAGTGTGCCGGATGTTATCCTTTTGGGCATGGAAGCATACAGTCCTTTCTCATATCTTTGACTAATGCAAGAAAGCCTTGGTTTAATCACTTTTGGTCTATTGCTGTCCGCAACAGGGAGAGGGCCTATAAATGGTACCAGAGCCAACCCACCCCTGAATCACGTCTTTTTTATGTTTCTGCCCAGAGTCTGTTTGTCGAAAAATAATTTCATCTGTACTAAATGCTTTCACCTCTCCAACTCGAATTTTTCCCTCTCCTTCTGGCACTTTGCGAAAACCTTTCTAACAACTTTACCTCATCATCCTTCCCTCCTCTTTTCTACCCTGATGGCTCTGTAGCTATTTCTTCTTCTGATAAAGCAGGTCTCTTCGCTCAGACTTTCTCCTTCAATTCCACCTTAGACGATTCCAGTGCTGTTCCTCCATCACTTCCCTCCTCTTACTTCCCCATAGCTAACATTAAAATTTCTTCAGCTGATGTATTTTCTGACATCACTGGCGTCAGTTCTAACAAGGCATGTGGGCCTGATGGAGTCCCTCCTGTTGTCCGCAAGAACTGTGCTTCCATGCTTACACTCTGCCCAGATAAACTCTTTTGCCTTTGTCTTTCAACTTGTACCTTTCCTTCTTGCTGGAAGTTTGCTCTCATTCAGCCAGTCCCAAAGAAGGGTGACCATTTCCAACCCTCCAACTATCATCCAATTGCTTTAACATCCTGTGTCTCAAAAGTTTTCGAGTCTGTTCTTAACTGAAAAATTTTAGAGCACCTTTCCTATCACAACCTTCTTTCTGATCGTCAGTATGGGTTCCGTCAGGGACACTCCACTGGTGATCTTCTCACCTACCTTTCAGACTCCTGGCCACCATTCTTTCGAGACTTTGGTGAAAGCTTTGCCATTGCACTTGACATCTCGAAGGGTTTCGATCGAGTGTGGCATAAAACTTTAATTTCCAAACTGCCCTCTTAAGGTTTCTATCCTTTTATCTGTGCCTTCATCTACAGCTTCCTTTCTGGTCGTTCTATAGCCACTGTTGTAGACAGCCATTATTCTTCTCCTAGATCTATCAACAGTGGTGTTTCTCAGGACTCTGTCCTATCACCAACTCTCTTCTCTCTATTCATCAATGATCTTCTAAGCTGTACAGTCGTCAGCATAAATTCGCTGCAAGTCAACTCGTGTGATGTGAGTCCTTTTGTCTGGCAACAGTGTAACGGGACTAGTTGCCATATAGACTATTATACACTTTAAAGACGTGTTTTTAAGAAGTGGTACCGGTACTACTGCCTAGAGCACAACATTCTGTTTTCCGCCTGTGATTATTATAAAAAAGTGCAAAAGAATGTTATGGAACAACATATGAGCGTAATATTCTGGTATTCCTCATTAAAACGGTGTCTAAGCTCACTTCCCCTCTCTCCCCCTTAATCCCGATGTCCCCCCACCCTCCCTCTTCCTCCTACCCCCCACCCACAGTCATGCCTTTCCACTTTCTCCTCTTCCACCCTCTCTACCTTCATTCATTTATCCACTGCACTAACTCGACTGGTGCATCGCAATTCTCTTGAGTGTTTACCAAACGCAGCCCGTCCTGTTCTCAACTGCACACAATAATTTAATAAAACTAACTGTATCCAAGGATAATTATCAATATTCATTACTGTTTGAGTCCAATGCTCACCCTCCCCCGTCTTCTTCCCATTTCATTTATTCCAGTTGTCATTCTTTTCTCCACCTCTTGTCACTACCAACAGGCGCTAGATACAGAAACCTTTAAGGTCTCGTTCTTGTGATGTATTGCTTACTTTTTTTTTTTCTTTTTTTTAGCGAGTCTGGCAGACGGTGGCTATTATTTCAGTAGCCGGAATTAACAAACAGTCGTGCCCATTGCTCCTACTTGTCTGTCTTTCCAGGGAAAATGTTCCAATTCTCCTCACATCGTTCACTGAATTACGAAGCAGTATCAGAACCAATAATGTTTCGAATTGCTCCATCGTGTTTGGAGTAGAGAGTGGGAGAAAAAGACTGTGGCATAGCAAGAATCTCACGAATGTAGAGGAGCAAAAAGGTTACAGGAATAGACATGAAATAGAGAATAGTGCGATTCATTACGTAGGTCAGCGCCGTGAATAAAATAACGTAGACAGGGTGCGGGGAGAAGGGAGTGGAAATGAAGGAAAGCAGGGGTGGTGGTGGTGAGGTGAGAGGTAGGGTGGGGAGGGACATCGGATGGGTGCGGGGGAAAGAGCAGAAATTTCATCATTCCACAACATTCTTCTGTCGTCTTTTGCATATTTTTATGCAAATCAGATATAAAGAATATTGCATTCTGGATGATTTATAGTACTAATTCCTACAAACACGTCTTTAAATCGTATAAAAGCCTATGTGGCAACTAGTTCCCATACACTGTTGCCAGACAAAATGACCACATCATACGAGCAGGCTTGCAGCGAATTTGTGCTGACGACTGTACATCTAACCCTACCCACTTGTACGCTGATGATTCCACCCTTCACCTTTCCATTCGGTTCCCTCAATGTCCATCTCAGCAGTTACTTCAACAAACAAGGGATGAGGCTGTGGTACACCTAATGTCTGACTTGCCTCGTATCTCTGAATGGGGTAAAAATAATCTTGTTATTTTTAATGCATCAAAAACAAAATCTTCCACAGGAGTACCCACTAATGTCTAATATTATCCAGCTCAACCCTGTATCATCCTTGAACATGCTTGGGGTTTCATTCTCTCGGGATTTATCTTGGAAAGATCATATTACATCTCTTGCAAAATCTGCTTCCAAGATATTAGGTATGCTATGCCGACTCCATACCTTCTTTACCCCTGCATAGTTGTTGACTTGATACACGGGTTTTATTCGCCCCTTCGTAGGACTATGGGAATAAGCCTTATGACAGAGTTGATGTTACTGTAGTCCATGACTCATCTGGACTGAACGTGGTGAACTACAGACTGATATTGTCCCTTTTTATGAAGTTCAACATTCTTCTTTCAGGGAATGGAAAAGAGTTAATGGATATGCATATAAACGGACTACCTAGACACACCGATGCCACCACGTAAAAGTATCTTTTTCCGGCAGCAGTGGGAGCAAAAAGGTCACATAAGATGGCAAAAATCAGATTTACTGATCTACTGATAGGCTGAAGTAAGGTGTTGGCGGCCGTCATTCACTCGCTTGATGTGCTACCATCAGTGGCTGTATAATGACTGGCAATCCATACTATTTCTTATAGCTCAAGAAACCATTTACAACGATGGGCGGCAACCGTATAGCCAAATGAAACGCCGAGAAGACGGGTCCCGAGCTGTCCACGGAAAGTGTCGTTCAGTATGCCTCAGCCAAGCACTGCGCATGGTCTTACCACACAGTTTCCATAACCTGGCTTGCCTTAAAAGTTTATCGTCTTTTCATACTGTTCCACTGAGAAAAATTTGGTCAAAATCCGTCAAGGGGTTCAGGAGATATCGCGCCCACACCCATGTGGCCTTGACCTTTGACCCTTTGGCCTTGCAGACCTAATCAGTTCACCGTCCCTTCATACTCTGATCCGCCACGAGGTTCAGGGGATATCGCACCCACTAGGACAAATTGATTTGACTCCATATGACCTTGACCTTTGACCCTTTGGCCTTGCAGACCTAATTAGTTCATCGTTCCTTTGATATTCTATGACTGATAAATCTTTAGTCGAATCCGCCAAGAGATTCAGAAGATATCGCGCCCACTAGGACAAACTAATTTGACCCCATATGACCTTGACCTTTAACCCGTTGATCTAGCTGACCTAATCAGTTCATTATCTCCTCATACTGCATTACTGACGAAGGTTTGTTGGAAATCCATCAACGGATTCAGGAGATATCAGGCCCACAACTGTGTTACAGACACACGGACACACACATGCACGAAAGCACGCACGGACGGGCAGACCAATCATTTAATGCCTCGTCCACCACATGTGGGCTGAGGCATAATGAATGCCTTGTTGTCAGGTGAATTAGGGTGGCCAGAAGGGATGGGTCCCATGACTGCTTAAACGGGAGGGTGTGGTTGGGGTTTATTCCTCACATAATACCATCAGGGAGAGGCTGCTTATTCCCTCCTTAAATACCTGGACTAAGTAGCCCAACCCTTGGCCTCTATGCTGTTGGTGGAACAATATAGACACGGAAGATACCATACGTAGGAAGGAGAGATTTAATCGGTAATATAAGAGTTTAGATTGTAACTGTCTGCACCTTAGCTCTAAAGGCTTCTTATTTTCTTCACTGATTACAAAACACATGAAAATGTAAATTAAAAAAAAAGAAAAAAAATCCAATAAGGCAGAGCATAGTAATAAATTCTTGTGGTTACGGGTTTCCAGAAACAAATGTTAGATGAAAGAAAATGTAAGATTAGTCACTAAGTCAACACTTAGATTGGAAAATCGTTGGATTACATGAATGTAGGAAGCTTAGGTTAAGTCGCTGAGTCTTAGGTCAGGACTACAGAAAATGACATCTGAATTAAATACAAAATTAGTCGGGAATAAATTTAGTTAAGAGGAATATTTAATGATCATTTTGGAGTCCATCTTGTTCATATATATATATATATATATATATATATATATATATATATATATATATATATATATATATATATATATATATTTAGAGAGAGAGAGAGAGAGAGAGAGAGAGAGAGAGAGAGAAAGAGAGAGAGAGAGAGAATGATAGATAGATAGATATGGATAGATATCGTTTCGTTTCGTTTATAAAAGCTGCAACATGCTTGCATGCGTTGACCCTGCAGCCTAATGGAGGGTCTCCGTGCTGCTTCATCTCACACAGCCTCCCTGTTCAGTTCCTTATCCGTGAGGTCAAACTCAGTTACTTCGTCCCAGGTATTCTTCGGTCTGCCTCTCGCAACTCTACCCCAACGTTCACATTCCTCAGTTTCTGTATCCAAATGTCATCCCCCATCCTCTCCACATGCCCAAACCATCTCGTTCTACCTCTCCTCATAGCACCACTAATACATCCGTTATATATACAGGGTGTTTCAAAAACAGTGTTCATAAATTGCAGAATGAATAGAGTAGGAAAATATACATATACTTTACTATGTGACATTTTTGGAAATTTGTCATATTTATCGTGATATTACACATTTTATGTTTAATAGGAATCTCTATTGGATGAAAACGATCAGTAGCTTACCATCACCTCAATACCTTTGTTTTTTCATACATTTGTGCACACCGATGTATTGTACACTACAGAATTACAATAGATGCTCGAAATTTCTCCCTCCCCTCGTTGATATAGGTTTGGGCTCGGCGCAGAAGTGTCTGGCGTACACGTTCAAATACCCCTGGTGTGTTCCTTACTTCTCCGCACGCCTCTTGAACTCTTTGCTACAGTTCCTGACGGGTGTTGACTAGTGTAGCATACACCCTGCTCTTCAGGTGTCCCCAGCGATAAAAGTGAAGTGGAGTTTGGTTGGGTGATCTAGGTGGCCAGGCAATGGGAACTCCGCGGCCTATCCATTTGTTAGGGTACGTAGCATTAAGGAAATCCCTCGTACCTTGTACAAAGTGAGGTGGAGCTCCATCATGCTGGAACCACATTCGCATAATTGTTCTGAGGGGCACATCTTCAAGTAGTATAGGGAGGTCATCCTGAAGAAATCTGGTGTACACATTGCCTGTAAGTCGTTGTGGAAGCAAAAATGGTCCAATTAGATGATCGCCAAGAATACCGGCCCACACATTGATTGCAAAGCGTTCTTGATGTCCCCTTGTTGTTGTTACATGTGGGTTTTCTGCCGCTCATGTGTGTATATTATGTTGATTTAGCATGCCACCTCTTGTGAACAGCCTCATCACTCCACAAAACATGTGCAAGAAAACCATTATACTCCTTTGCATAGTAAGAAGTCACCTACAGAAATCCACTCGCTGGGGATAATCACGTTCGGTCAGAGCATGAATGGGCTGGTGATGATAGGGGTACAGGCCTTGTCTGTTTACAATCCTCCATACAGATGCATGAGCCACACCGAATCGTGCACAAAGTCGACGTGTACGTGTAGATGGTTCATCTCCGATGGCGTTGAGACTATCCTATTCTATATCGAGTAGGTGCTCAGCATGAGGCCTTCCTCTGTTGACTGCCCGTGGATTCAGTGTGCCATATTCCCGTAGTCGTCGTTCTACACGGAGGAAAGTAGGCCGAGATGGTTGCTTATGGTCAGGGTATCGCTCACCATACATCCTTACTGCTTCAGCTGCATTTCCTCCTGCTGCACCCAACGTAAGTAACATATCTTTGTACTCAGCAGAAGTGTATGACTCCATGTCCGGTGCTGACTTAAGACTGCCAGTACATCCTTCTTTGTATCAGCTTCTCACAGTACCTTCAAATCACGAAGCTTCGTTCAAACCCATGAGGCAAACATGATTTGCTGCATCAGGTTCACATTTACGTAGGTTTCGTTAATAGTGTACATTAAATCGGTGTACACAAGATTATGAAAAAATAAAGGTACTGAGGTGATGGTAAGCTACTGATCGTTTTCATCACCTAGAGTTTCCTATTAAACATAAAATGCGTAATATCACGGTAAATATGACAAATTCCCCAAAACATCACATAATAAAGTATATTTATATTTTCCTACTCTATTCATTCTGAAATTTATGAACACTATTTTTGAAACACCCTGATTATATATATATATATATATATATATATATATATATATATATATATATATATGTTACTCGTATATTTATGTTCACAGGGCTCAGTCATTTCACCCTTACTTTTTTACCTTTACCTCCACGGCCTCGCAACCCCCGTCCTTTATTAACAGTATTTGCCAGACCTAGCAATAGCTTCACCATATTCCAAAACTCAACAAGTAGCAGGGCTGCTACAACAGTACTCATGCCCACTTGTACACTGACTTAGACAAACCAGAATTCTATCTGACCAACAGTGTTGACTCTTCCCTCCTGGCAGACACGAATCTCATACACAGCCAAAAGCCTCCCTCTTAAAGCAATCACTTCCACTGGAGAGACACCTCCATATTCTAGAACTTAAGCTGATATAAACATGTTTTTTTTTTTTCAGTTCACAGCCAACGCAAATGCAAGGGTATCTAGTAAATTCGATGACCTTAAAAATTTATGGACACTACCTTAAGACAGCAGAAAGAATCGCTGAGAGCAGTCTACTAACAGTTCATCAGAAAGACTGTGAAACCCAACAGATTCTCAGCTTTTGCCACAACCAGAGCACCATCAGGACGTCACCAGGGCACAACCAGAGCACAGTCAGGGCTTGGAATAATAAAAAAGCTTAATATAACGTAAACCAAAGACCCAGGACTAATAACAGAAGGGAGAAAGATCACTTGCTACAAATAAAAATACTTCCCATCAAGGATCCACGAATAGAAGAGGCACATAGCTCATTGCACCAGCTCAAGATCCATCCCACCTGTGCAACTTTATGTTGCATGACCCCCAACATAACAAAACAATAAACGGACAACCTCCCAACACTGTACAAATTACCACAGTGACATCCCAATTCTTCCACCAACATTACGCTTCACATTTGCATACATAAAGACATACCCATCATAGCCATCGGAAGCCTCTAGTCAGAGAACATCCTTCGATAACCATCACCAGACAGCCACCTCCCAGAAACTATCCGGAGAGATACGACTGCACCTTGCCAGAGTACGATGCAGCCACCACCTTTCACTATGCCATGATGGCACTGCAATCCATCTCAAAGCATAATACTAATTCATTTCATGAATTTTATTGTCACAACAAAGACAGTTCTTCCACATAACCACAATTAGAGATCCCTGAGAGTGCCCCGTTGAAGTGAGCCGTTTCATGCGGTCCACTGGGTTCAGGTCCATTGAGGCCAAGGTTGCAACAACACCCTGCTAGTTTCGGTTGAAGGGTTTGGTGGGAGAGGGATGTTCCTTTTCATTTGTTACCGTTGTTCTTATACTCTCATAAGCACTAGAAATGGGAGTTGTTTAATTATATGGAAGATCCCACAGTACACTAAATAAACGGCTTACTGCAGTTATCTTTCTGCACCCTGCACCCTGCTTCTTCCATGCTCAGGTCAGAAAATCCTCTTTCTCCTCCCTCCCCATCTTCTTCGTCTCGTCCTCCTCCTCCTCCTCCTCCTCCTCCTCCTCCTCCTCCTCCTCCTCTTCTTCTTCTTCTTCTTCTCGTCCTCCTTCTCCTCCTCCTCCTACTTCTCTTCTTCTTCTCCCTCTTCTTTAATCCACCTCCATCTCTTCTTCATCATCATCATCATCATCATTATTAGTTTCCAACGGCGTACTGCACATGGGGCGGGTAGTATTCAGAAACTGTCTAGTTCAAACAAAAAATCCTCTCACAAAAGAGTAATTCTGTCAGTCGTTAAAAAGACTGCCTTTATTGCGTATTCCTTTGTTTCATTTTCTTGAGTCACGCTTTCCACCCCTAATGTTAAGGCTGAGTGACCAAGCTATTCGGAGGTCTGCTCTTATGGATTGTGTGTGTGTGTGTGTGTGTGTGTGTGTGTGTGTGTGTGTGAACAAGGGCCTTGAGCCGTGTTTTTTTCACCACCAGCCACCTTCCAGTCCCAACTCATTCCTCTTGCACATCAATCCTATACCTTTCCCACCTTCACTTCTTTCAGTATCCTATGTCCCCCCCCCCTCTCTCTCTCACTTTTTCTGTTCTTTCTATTCCCTCTCCCAACTTCATTTCTCGCTTTTATAACGTAGGAGTTTCAGCTTTGCTCTCTCCTATAATTCCTGTTTTGATTCACGTCCTTTCGCTTCAGTATTCCATATAGTTTTTCTTTTCTCCACATTCTCCCTTCCTCTCCAATTCCTTTATCACCAATAATCTAATTTCGTTTTACGGAATGGAGGCGGTACCCTGACAAAAAGACAGCAGGCTGAGTTGGAGGTAGCAGAATTGAAGATGTTGCGTTTTTCACTAGGAGTGACGAGGTTGGACCGAATTAGAAATGAGCATATCATAGGGAAAGCGCACGTAAGTCAGTTTGGGGACAAAGCTAGAGAGGCGAGACTGAGATGGTTTGGACATGTGCGGAGGAGGGATGAGGAGTATGTCGGGAGGAAGATGTTGGAAATGGAGCTACCAGTCACGAGAAAGAAAGGACGGCCAAAGAGAAGGTTTATGGATGTAGTGAAGGAGGACATGCGGGTGGCAGGTGTTACAGGAGAAGATGCAGAAGACACAGATGGAGACCGGTGATCCGCTGTAGCGACCTCTAAGGGTAGAGCCGAAAGAAGAATCCAGTTTTGTTTCTTCTCTTTCTTCAACCCTCCTTTGCATCTCTCTCTCTCTCTCTCTCTCTCTCTCTCTCCTCCAGTTCCAGCTTTGATACCTCTTTCCTCCTTATGGTTAAAAATAATAGGTTCTGCATGTAAAAAATACAGTAAAATACAAGTATGTGCTATATAAAATGCTAAAAAATCTGTCGAACGGCAGAAATAATAATGTTAAAAAATCGTAAGTTGCAGGTAGGCTAACATACAATCACAAAAGCTTCCCATCGGAATTGATGGAAAATGGACAAATTATACAAAGAAACTAATATTCGTTGGCTAATACCCTTACATTAATAACAGATATACATTACATTGCATGAAACACGTCAAGGGTAATAGCTTGTAAGTCAATGACATAATGGAATGGTGTTTGGCTTGCTTGGTAACACGGTGCCGCGGTGCGTCACTGTGAAGAGAGTGAGAGTAGGGAGGAGGATGGGGTGGGGGGGGGTATCAGTAGGGAAACAAAGCCTGCTTTCACACACCAACCATGGAGTAGGGAGGGTCAGGGGGTGATCTGGGTGGGAGGTAACAGTCAGACGAGGAACCAATGCGGCAGAGCTAGGTGGAGTGGGTGTGGGGGGGCCCTGGAATGTGGAGGGAGTGGGGGCCCTCAATAGGGAGGAAATATGCCTGCTATACTCTCCCACAATGGTATAGAGGGGGAATGGGGGAGATTTGGGTGGGAGGAGACAGTGATAGGAGGATCCACTGGGACAGAGGGAGGAGAGAGATGGCCAAAGGAGGGGGGGGCTCCCACCACAACTAGGGAGACCAATCATGCCAGACACTACCAGATATTGTTGTTCCAATTTGCTAGCTTCCATTTACGTCACCAAAGAGACGTGACACCCTCCTCCCAATTTTTTGTAGTTTCTGCTAAATCGATGTGAATCAGACTGAACGTCTACCAATCTATTGCCAGACGCCATAGTCCCGAAAGGGGTGGCCACAAACAAATTGCCTCCATGTCGCCCTGTTCCTTGCCATTTCATTGCTCCGCTCCCAGCTCACATCCCCCTCTCTCATATACCTCTCCTCTCCATCCCTCCATCTCATCCTTGGCCTCCCCCTCCTTCTCCTCCCCCTCCACCTCAAATACTCTTTCCTCATCAGTTTCTCACTCTCCATCCTTTCCACATGGCGAAAACACATTTTGTTTCTCCCAACACTTCCTATCACATCCATATCCACAACACAACGCTCCTTCGCTTCCTCATTTGTCAGCCTGTCTCTCCATGTGACTACATGCTCCTCTCAAATCACTCATTTCCACTGCTCCCACTCTTGACGTCTGTCCCTCCAACAAGGTCCAAGCTTCACTTCCATACGTAGAGTTGGTATCATAATACTGTCATGCAGTAACTTTTTCACTTCCATGCTCACTTCCCTGTTTCTTATCACTACTTTCGAGGAACCAGCAACCTTTCTTCCCGTTGTACCCTTTCAAGCACTTCACCCTCTAAACTTCCATCCTTACTCATCACACTAACTATCTATATAAACACACTCACATTTTCCATTTCCCCCTCATCCAACCTCACTGTACATTTGTGACTCTCGATTCTTGTAGTAGGAGTTAAAGGTTAATACAGGGAATTTATCTTGATTTATTATCTTCAGAGAAAATCTTAAGTTGAGCAGTGTATGTATTACAGAGACTGAATACATTAAGTAAGTCTAGTTGGACCCCTCTTCTTGTTCACTCTATCCACTACCTGTCGGTTCTATAGCTAGCCTCCTTCTGCTCTCTCCCTCTCTCTTTTCCATCCTCTAGCCCATGTTGCTAGGCTCGTTCTCCCTACTACCTGCCGGTTCTATGGCTAACCTCCTTCTGCTCTCTCTCTCTCTCTCTCTCTCTCTCTCTCTCTCTCTGTTTTCCATTCTCTAGCCCATGTTGCTAGGCTCGTTCTCCCTACTACCTGCCGGTTCTATGGCTAACCTCCTTCTGAGCTCTGCTTCCTAAATTCTGGTGAAGCAGGGGTCGTGTCACGTGTGTTACACTGTTCTTGAAATGTTCTAGAGGCCTGTGTTTGAGTATGTGTGTATGTGTGTGTATGGTCACGAGGCGCTGTCGTATGCCTATAAAGCATTCCTTGAGTTAGAGTGTGTAAGCATGTTTAGCATTGCTCGATTCTCGCAGACACAATACCTTCTCATCATCTGACTTGCTGCTTCTATCTGTCTGTCAATCTATCTATCTGTCTATCTGTCTATCATGTTTTCTATAATTAACTGTATTTACATTATGGAGTGCTAACATTGCTCGGTCATGCAGCTGAAGATCCTCCGACAGCAATCATCATGGACATATGCTAATTTATTAGTACATAATATTGATTATAATACTGTATACATATAATATTCATAGTAAATTGCAAAGATCTAGTAATATTACATTTTAAACAAGTTGTATACATATTTGAATAAATGCAATGGTTGTTGTATGACATTTTAAGATGTGTATGTATAACAGACATACGCATATAACTGTGCAATGGTAATACTGCTAGGTTATTACGTTACATATTGAGTTATCCCTTTAGTAATGTCTAATATTTCACCTAACTTGTATGATGAATCTGGTAATACAGAATTGTGGTAAAATTTTATGATTTTACGTAATATTGTAGTAACATTGTGGTAATACATAACTGTAACATTGTGAATTGTTACATAATTGTATTGTAATTGTTACATTGTAGTAACATTGTAGTAACACATAATTGTAACATTTTATGAATTGTTACATAGTATTGTGGTAATGCATAATTGTGTTGGCCTTATAATTGTAGTTACATTTTGTTAATGCAACTGTTACATTATTGTGTTGGCCTTATAACTGTAAAGTTACATAAAAGTTACATCTTGTTAATGCAACTGTTACATTATTGTGTTGGCCTTATAATTGTAGTTAAAGTTACATAAAAGTTACATCTTGTTAGTGCAACTGTTACATAATTGTTGCATATTGTTTGTAGTTACATAATTGTAATAATTGCAGTCCTGACATTGAATCCGGTCATGCTGCGGTCGATGATAGTGATGATGTGCCATGCCACTTGCTTGTGGAGACAACAATTTGCTTTTTATTTCACTTATAGAAGGAGTTTATGTGATGATATGCCATGACACTTGCTTGTGGAGACAACAATATGCTTTTTGTTTCACTTATAGAAGGAGTTTATGTGGTATTTTGGCATTTGTAGTAACACTTATACTTGTTTTCATTTGTTTGTTATGTGATCTTACTGTATTTCTTTTTCTTTCTTTCTTTCTTTCTTTTTTTTTGTATGTATTGATTTTCTATGGATTGTTTTTCTTCGTTTGTCTACGTTTTTTCGGTGTTGCTCGAGGTTGCATAATTGCTGGTTAAGTCCCTTGCGACCCTTTTTTAAGGTTTAGTTTACATTGCACAGATATTACTGAAAATGATATTATATAGCCCCATATTTTGTTAATTTATATAAAAAATATATACACTATATACAGTATTAACTATATACACTGACTTGTTGTTCACTTGTACCTATCGTGGGCAATATGTGCGTCAGCACTGTGTGGATATCTTTGTCTTCACGACAGTGTGGAAGATGTCCGATCTTGCTAACGTCATTTGTGTTGGCCATTTTTTATTTTCTGGTTGTCCTTGTAACTTAATTTATCTGTTTCCACAAGGTAGCTTTAATTAATAATTGTTTTATACAGTTCTTTTAATCGGTCACTGAGTAACTGTGATGGCATATTTTCTTTATTACTTTGTAGATGTAATAATGTATAGCTGTATGTATGAAACACGTATTTTATGTAGGTATAAATGGTAACACTCGTTGGTAGTAAACAAATGCTATAATAAATGAATGAATATATATAGTGTAGAATATTTATTGTTGGTGATTATTTAGTGGTTGAGTTATGCAGATAACTGAAGTAAGTATGTGTAAGTAAGTTGTAACTATACAGCACGTTTTATATGTTTGTGCAGAAGTTTTTTGTCTATCACTGTGTATTGTATAAATGAAGTAACTATGTAACTCACTAATTTTTACCGTGGTGGGAATGGTGTTAGTGATGGTGCAGGTGGTGTGTTGACTGACATGGCGTCTTTTCAGCAAGCATGTATGGTGACGTCGACTTCCCACACTGGTAGCTGTGGTGAGTGAATGAGTAGCGATGAGTAACTTGAGTGAAGATGAGTGAGTAAGATGAGTTGTGAATATGGACTTGGTATTTGCTTCGTCGTCTTGACCTCTTCACTCCTGCGTCAGCGGTGGAGGTTGGGGGACGGTAGGAGAGAAAGGAGGATGAGGTCTGGTGGTTGTGGGTTGTGAGTCGTATCTCACTCTTCGTTTGTTTGTTTTGTTTTTTCTTTCTTGATGTATTCTCGGTCCTTTTTTCTTGTGATTTACTCGTTGTGGGATGAAGACTGCCGCTACTTGTAGGTGCGTGTAGAAGATTATACAGACGACTCGTAGAATTGTTACTTGTAGTTGATCGTAGATTGTTGTAGTTCGTTGGTTCGTCGTAGAAATTGCAAGATTGTTTGTATCAGTACATTGTTAAACTACTGGCAAGACGTCGTGTGATCACTTCTAAATCAGCGTGATGATCGTGGAGACAGAGGGGGGGTTGGAGAGAATACTGTCAGGAGCTGGTTGTGAGTTGTTGGTTGTAAGAGGTATTTTTTGATTTCATTCTTGATAATGCAGAATCAACTGTACACTCGTGGGGTTGTATTTTGTAGGAATTCACTGTTGATTCGTAGACGAGGTTCGTACGTTCGCTGCCGCCATATCTCACAATAACTTTGTAGGTTCTTGTAGTGATGTTTTGTAGATTAGTTATATATATATATATTTGACTTGTGGACGAGCGGTTGTTATACTTGAGTAGTTTTGTAAGTAGATAATTTTCGTTCCCTTTTGTCATGCAATGACAGGAGAGGTAAAGTTGCATATGGGACTATTTTTATTTGTCTTGGAAATATTAACAAAGTCTCTCACACACGAGTGAAGAATAAGTAGAGTCCCGCGAGCTACCTCCTTGTCTCGCTCTCTCTCTCTCTCTCTCTCTCTCTCTCTCTCTCTCTCTCTCTCTCTCTCTTTTCCATCCTCTAGCCCATGTTGCTAGGCTCGTTCTCCCTACTACTTGCTGGTTCTATGGCTAACCTCCTTCTGAGCTCTGCTTCCTAAATTCTGGTGTAGCAGGGGTCATGTCACGTGTGTTACACTGTTCTTGAAATGTTCTAGAAGCCTGTGTGTGAGTATGTGTGTATGTGTATGTATGGTCACGAGGCACTGTCGTGTGCCTATAAAGCATTCCTTGAGTTAGAGTGTGTAAGCATGTTTAGCATTGCTCAATTCTCGCAGACACAATACCTTCTCATCATCTGACTTGCTGCTTCTATCTGTCTGTCCATCTATCTATCTGTCTATCTATCTATCTATCATGTTTTCTATAATTAATTGTATTTATAATATGGAGTCCTAACACATTCACTGACTTCACTTCCCTAAGACCATCACTTTACTCTTCCCTACATTCACTTTTAGATTCCGTTTCTTACACTCTCTCCTAAACTCATCCACCACGCCTTGCAGCTCCCCTTCGTCTTCACTTAACAACACAGTATCATCTGCAAACAACAGTACTGGTAGTTTCCAAACAGTGCCCTTTCTCACTAGGGCCGCTCCAACATCCACTGCCCTACCTTGTATCTCTTTAATAACCCCATCCATATACAGATTGAACAACCATGGAGACAAAACACATCCTTGTTTCAATCCAACCTTCATATAGAAAAACTCACCCAGTTCACTATCCACACGCACTGCAGCCTTAGCACCCTCATACATACTCTTCACGGCCTTCAACAATCTCCCATTTACTCCATATATTCTTAATATTTTCCACAATCCTTGTCTATCCACCCTGTCATATGCTTTCTCAAATCCATGAAGGCTGCAATACAACTTCTTTCCCTTCTCTAGAAACTTTTCCACTAAAGATCTAAGAATGAGTATCTGATCTACACAACCTCTTCCATTCCTAAAACCTCCCTGTTCTTCTCCAACTAATTCCTTTCTTATTTCCCTAACTCTGTCAATAAGTATCCTCCCATATGCGTTTCCTATTACACTAAGAAGGCAAATGCCCCTATGATTACCACACACTTCTTTTTCCCCTTTTCCTTTGTGCAGGGGAGTAATTATACCTGACTTCCAATCCTCATGGACTCTACCTTCCTCCCAGGGCAATCTGCACATCTTCCACATCCATTCTATTAGTATCTCTCTCCCGTGCTTCAACGTTTCACCACACATGCCATCAATTCCTGGGGCTTTCCCAATTTTAACTTTCTTCATTGTATCCACAACATCGATCCCACTGATTTCTTCCTCTCCTCTTACATCCCTCCTTCTCCCAGCCATTCCCCAGCCACTTATACGTGCATTACTTTCATTCTCTATGTCCAACTATTCCTTAAAGTGTTCTCTTCATCTGCTCACTTTTTCTCCCTTCTCCACTAGTAATCTGCCATTATTATCTTTCACTCCCCAGCTAAGTTCTTTGACACCCTGTCTAACTCTCTCTACCTATTTCCAGAATATTTTATTACATTCCTTCCACTTTATACTAAAGTTCCTGTACTGAACGTACCTTGTCTAAAACTAATCGATCGATGATGAACGGTCGTTAGGGGTTAAGATGGAAGCAGATGCCAAACTACTGCAGCAGAAGTATGAGGTAAGCAATAATGTGATGGAGCGCAGACAGCACGTAGACAACCAGCTGAAGATTAGTGAGGGAATGGTGATGGAGCACAGACAGCATGTAGATGACTAGATGAAGCATGCAGATGACCAGTTGAAGAAAGTAGATGTCCATTTGAAGATAATTTGTGAGAGAATTGAGGCTATAGAGAAATAATGCACTGCTGAGCCTCAGGTTAGTGTACAGGGAGCATATAAAAAAAACAGTGTATGGTGGTTCTTGTCGAATCTCAAGCATTTAAAGGTAGCATTACAGGTTGAATAATCAGAATGCAGAAGTTTTAAGTCCTGGACTTTATTATGAGGCCCCAGTTTTTAGGTCCCAAACCAGTGAAGTGCATGGCTATAATGGGGGTCCATTTAAAAAGAACCGTCCGGAATTTGATGGTAGAGTTTCATGGGAAGCTTATCGTGCACAGTTTAAGCTACCTGCTGATCAGAGTGATATGGATGATAGGCAGAGGACAGTGCGGCTTGCTACTAGCCTCAGTGGTGCCTTAATGAAATTTGAGCCTTTTTTTTTTTTTTTTTTTTTTATGTGTCCGACTCTGGGCATAGGCTTCACAGCCTGCTGTCAAGGCCCAGCAGTCCTCCTACATACCATACACCTCTACATGTAACCACTTCGGCGCTAACACCCACCGTCCATATTGAATACATGCTAAGGCTGTCTCATACAGGACTGGTGTATTGGTATTAGCGGGGGTATTTTTACGACATGTCGGCGGGTCTTCTGGTAGATCAGTAAAGCCTGATTTAATGAAATTCAAATCCTTAAACTGTTCCCTGCCCCAGCCGGGATTCGAACCTGGGTCCGTTAGGACTGCAGGCCACCTCTCTACCGATTGAGCCACCGCCTGTTGTCAGTAGAGGAGAGGAGCAGTTATCACTCCTTAGTAGAAGTACTGGAGCACAGATACGGGAGCACGTATCAGACTGAGGTTTACAAGATTCTGGACCCGTGTACCGACTCGAAGTGAATCCCTACAGTAGCTTGCTCATGAAATGGAGAGAATGGCATACAAGACGTACCCTGCAGCAGTACCTAACCTGTTGGCTATTTTTCTAAGGGACCAGGTCATCAATGCTCTTGATAGTGCAGAGTTGAAAGTGCAAATGAAGCAGGCACAGCCCAGAAGCATGCAAGAAGCATTAGCCAGGGCTCTAGAATTTGATTCCTATGTCAGGTCCAGTACGTTCATTTTTCAGGCAGGTCATAGTTCAGGATTCAAGGCAATAAAGGGACAGGTACATGAAGAGGAAAAAAATTTGGGAAGTTGCTGGTACTGTGAAAAGCCAGGACAAAGGAAAATGGACTGCTAGAAGTGGAAGCAAGAACAGGAGAGGATCAGAGGAGGATGCTGGTTCTGCAAGAAGCCAGGACACAAAATGCTTTATTACAAATGGAAGAAGGAACAAGAATGGAACAGTGCAAGGACACCCACGATTGCAATAGACAGGTGTTGGACATGTGGTGAGGTGAGACACTTCAGCTATGATTGTTCAAATGACAAGGATGGCAGGAACGAGGCTGCAGAAGACGAGAAGGATAAGGGTAAGTTAGTAGAGGCTGGTGTCAAGAGGCAACCACCAGCCAGCTTTTCCCAAGTAGCCCCACCATCGAGAAAATGCAAGACACTATGGGAGAAGATGGAAGAACAGATAACAAATAATAGTGTAGTAGGAATGGGAATCTTAGCAAGAAATGCTGCCATACTATTGTGATAGGGCCAGTGTCAGCTGAAGACCTGAAGAGGATGTAGATGGAGGATGCAGATTTACAGCCAGTGCTAGAGTGGCTACAGTGGAGTACAGTGCAGCCATCTTGGGAAGAGATTTCCAGATTCAGCCCTGCAACCAAGAGCTACTGAAGTTAGTGGAACCTTCATCATCTGAACAACAGTTTACTGGGGCATCAGTGGGAGACACCTGATGGCCTCAGCAAGTAATGGTAACTGGTGGTTCTGAAGCAAATGAGGTCTGGGATCTTGGATGAGTCTCATAACCAGATCACTAGTGGGCACCTGGGGGTGAAGAAAACTCCACAGTAAGTCAGCTGCAACAGGGGTTCTACTGGTCTGGCATGCGTCAGGACGCTGAAGAGTGGTGTTGGGTCTGTGATGCATATTGTGCCAAGAAGGGAACCAAGAAATATGGTTGCACCCCTCTTCAGCTGTACCAGTTGAGTGCACTGATGGAAAGAGTCGTGGTGGACATTGCTGGCCCTTTGCCACTCACTGAAAGAGGAAACTGGTATATATGTGTCGCCTTGGACTACTTCGCACAGTGGCCAGAAGCCTGTGCCATTCCCGATCAAGAGGCCGCGACTGTGGCTCAGGTGTTGGTTGACCAGCTTTTCTGTATTTTGGAATGCCACAAGAGACCAAAACAAAAATGTATTTTTTTCTTATTTTCATTTTTATTTTCGTTTATGCCTTTATTTACTTATAATTGCAAACAGGGTGGTTGTTGTGTTTCGCAAGGGAGGAGAAAAATGATATTTTCATCTGGGTCGAAATAATGAGTGTAGCTGTGCGTGTTTAACCATGGCCACGAGCGAAAAACAAAAAATAGAAAATCCACTCATCACGGCAGTTGGGTCTGACTGTTGGGATGTGTTGAAGTGTAGTGTCAGTCAGATTGATGGGATGTGTTGGAGTGTAGTGTCAGTCAGATTGATGGGATGTGTTGAAGTGTAGTGTCACTCAGATTGATGGGATGTGTTGGAATGTAGTGTCAGTCAGATTGATGGGATGTGTTGGAGTGTAGTGTCAGTCAGATTGATGGGATGTGTTGGAGTGTAGTGTCGGTCAGTCTCACGACGTCCCAGACGTTCGTTCATTCCCCTAAAATTTTCTCAGTTTTCTATAAGTCGCGCTGCATTGATGTCGGCTGCCACGCTACAGTAAAACATCATTCGATGCCGGCGGCCATGGAGGGATTAGTATACTTGTTCTACGTTTTATGGGTTGGTGATTCATGTGTTGATTTGTACTTTGACACTTTTAGATTCTGTTGTGCTGCACCAGTAGTCTGATAGTGTGCATAACTAAGCGATATTATTTAGCATTCTTGCTGGTAGCCTATTCATTTTCTAAGATAAAAAAGAGTCATCACCAATTTTTGAAGAACGTGAGAAGTCATACATTCTAGTTACCACCGGATGATTTTATTCAGATTTCTAGTGTCATTGGCCTGGAACCGTGTTCTAGGTGGCATAACTGGCTTTATAACACCTGATCTTTAGTGATGTGTTTTGCATATTGCCCTCTAATATTCTCCTGTGTGATTTCTTTCTGGTATCCTTTAACATCGGCACAGATAACTTACAGAGGATACTGAGATGTAATGTGCACAATATATCACTACGAAAGCAGTTCATAAGATATTTCAACACCAACTTAAAATAAGACCCTTTTCAACCAAACAAGAAAATACCATTATTCTGGCAACGTAAAAATGAAGGATGTTAAAAAAAAAGAAAACAGTTTGGAAAAAGCAACCAGCAATCAAGTTACCCCAGGAAGCAACACATCACCTCTAGATGATCGATACTGTGGAGAAATGTATCCCAGAGATGATTACCAGTAACTCATTTCCAAGGGGAAAGTCATTGTGAATGACTAATAAAACATTCATGAAAGTGAGGAAGGAGCATTCAACGTGGATAAGATATCTGAACACCTCGGATGAACAATATTATCAGGTTCAAAACAGACGAAAAATACGAAAGCAGCGATTACTTACCTCGAGAAGCAAGGTGGTACTTTAATCAGTTCCAATGGTAAAACAGCTGAACTGTTAAGCAACCGCTGCTGCAACGCATTCACCAAGAGGATTGAGAAAAACTACCAAAGACCTCTGAAGAATGCATGGAAATAGAACCTCTTGGTGAATTCACAGCGAGAGAGGAGAACTTGTAGAAATTACTGTCCTGAAAGTTGACATGACTTCTATGTTGGGCCAAATGCATCCTTAGATTTTTAAGGAAGTAGCCGTGGAAATTAACTCATCAATGAAAATTAAATACAAGAAAGGCCTGTCTAATACAGAACTGCTCAGGCAGTGGGGGGATACAGCAGTCTCACTTGTTTCTAACAGTGAAGGTCGAAGACTGAGAGAAACCACACCGTGTGATTTGTGAAAGAAAATGACTTAATATGCCCTGAACAGCATCGTTTTACAAAGGGACAAAAGAACAGCTACAAACCTGCAAGAGACACCCAGCATCTGGACTGAAGCCTTAATGCACAGGATTCCAGCAGATATTATGTCAAAACATTTGACACTGTGACACATGAACGCATACTGGGGCAAGTAGTATGCCAGGGCATTAAAGGATCTGAGCTAGTGTGGGTTAGGGAATTTCACACCTGGAGAAGGCAATGAGTTATGGTTAACGGTAGGCTAACGTCTTGGAAAACAATGGAAATTGGTGTATTGTCAGTCGAATGCCCAGAGAGGCAAACAGTAAAATTTCTCTGTTTGCTGATAACATTAAGATGTATACAACCAAAACAGACAGTAAAGGAGAATGCCAGCATACAAGACGGTTTAAACCATACATAGAATGCAAATGTATTTCCATCTTACTTTAGTGTAAAGTCAGGCATGTGGGTCACAAAACGTCAAACTGAAGCACGGTGAATTAGGACGGCAACTTGCATCTCCTTGAAGGTATTGATGCTAAAAAGACATGAAAGTGACCACAGATAATCATTTGAAATTCTCATAACACGTAAGTGAGGAAGATGTTAAAGTAAACCGAGTCATGGACTGTTTTCAGCATGCATTTAAGTATATAACATCGATGTTTTTTTACAATTTAAAATGAATGCCTACGCCTTGGAAGGAATCGGGAAGATGGTAACGAGGCTCAATAGAGAGGTTAATAACTTACCATTCCAAGGCAGGTATACATGATAATGCTCGGATATTGCCAACTAATTCAGAGTACACAATGTCAAATTTGCATTAGGATGGTATTGATGCTACCTTCCCTCAGCGACAAAATAAGAGGACACAAATTAAAACTCCAGTTCCAAGAAGCCATCGGAGTCCAAGCATGGTACTTTGCTACCAAAGTAGTGAACGACTAGAACAAGCTACAGGAACCAGCAATTCAAGCACTTAGTGTGAACTACTGAAAGGTAGCTGATGTGTGAGTGGAAAGATCACCTAGACTTATATTAATACAGATTTTTTCTACTTGCCTGGAAAACAGTGAACTTAGACGAGATCTCAGCCAGACTCAGCAACTTTTAAAGGTGAGTGTCGTCTGTGACTGAGATGAGTAATTTATTTGCCTACTGTAGGCACCTTTATAACAGTTATTATCGTGTGGTCCATTATAATTGCTTCAACAGTAATAATATCAGAACTTAAGTATACTCTGTCCATTTTCACTTACCATCTCTGCATGTTGAATACTAAGCTGTAATAAAGGGTTAACATCTGATTATGGTGCTAACAGTTAGTCATGGGGATGTGATACGAAAACTGTCTGGAGCCATAGGGTTGTTTTATTTTTGCCATTGAGGCACGTGAAATAACCTGCAAAATATGAAAAATCCTCGCTGAGTTAAATGAAACAAACTATATTGATATGTTAGCTACTCAGCAGCATCGGAAAACTACCAGTAACTGAAAATACATGACGACTGTATTCGTGTATGAGAGTAGATGATTTGTCAGATATTCCAGTCACTGCTTCCTGGTAAAACACTACTTTACGTTATAAACACAGTAGACTTTATACTTAAAAAAAAAAAAAAAATAGTTTCCTAGACAGGTGCAAGGTACGGGTAGAGTGGATGAGGTGATTTTGCTGTTGGTTGGTCCTTTGGTGACACAGACTCATCTGGACGAGGAGATCACCTAGCAAGTCATGGCCCAAGTAAAGGCCACCTGAACACCAAGTGGCCCCTTCACCCAGTCATTGACTAACTTTCATCTTGGCCAATTCAGCCTGCTGATCCCTTCATCCTCCATTTCGGTCCCTTCAAATCTTCCCCTCAGGCCCAAACTTGATGGGGTATGGGCAGCTTAAGGGGTACCTGACTACCCCTCAAGCCACATGCTCATCTTTTCCACTCATTGGTTGGCCAGTAGGTTACACTCCAACTCCAATTATCCCATTCATTCTAGCATTCTCCATTTTTCCATCCATATCTCCAGTCAGAAACAGTCTCGCTACTATCAGACTTTTCAAGTCATGCTTTTACATTCTGCAAGAGCTTTGCTTTACTGCAGCCACTCCATTCTCTAAGAATATGCACACGTACAGTCACCCAGGCTTATATCTTTAGCTTTATTCTAATCCATACAGGCCTTGATATAACTGATTCGTTCTTCCTTATGCTCCCTGTCCTACACACAGCAGTGCATACACCCTCCTTCACCATCTCATTTTCATCCACTCCAGCACACATGTCCAGTCTGCGCTCCCAATCTCTCACACACTTAGCCATCGTTTGGTCTCAGTCATATAACTACATTTGCACCTTGAAGCACCTAAAGGTTTTCTTTCTTTCTTACACTTGACTAGTCACGCTCATTACACTTAATTAACCATCCACATAATAGCCAGTGTTTGGTTCTAGGTCATCAACTGCGTGTTTACTTCATTCCGATTTTTTTTTCCTGGATGGATTTCTAACACTTTGCAAACCACCTTCGTTGCTTCCACGACATGCAGGGAACACGAGGATTTGGTTACATCTTCTCAACTTAGTAAACCGTTTCCTGGTTTTCTTGGAAATCATTTGGCTTGTCAGTGGGTGATGTCATCTGTGGCCTCACACTGAATGAATAGATGATGGTCGGTCTCAAATAAAACGCATAAGTAACCATGGCAGGTAACGTCCTTGCTGAATAGATAGTTATTGAACATTTATGGTAACAAAATGGTAACCCAGAGTTAAACTGATAAGATGAAATCCTGAGTTATGCTGGATTGTTATGGAACAGGCTAATAGCCAATTAGTCGGAGTGGAGATAGTTGGTAAAAGTCTTTTCTCACTGCGTGCTGACACACGCTGTAATTCATCTATCTCAACCAGGCAGAAATTTTTTGTTCTATTTGGAGCTTCTTTCCGGTGGTCAGAACCGGGTCATGGAAATTCCATAGCTCTGCATCCTTACCTTAGCATTTCTTCGTGACTAGCATCATATTCTAGGTGCCAGTCTCTACTTTGAAGATAAAGAGACGGCAATTTAGACCATGTTATGTGGACACAGGGTAATGATGATGATGATGATGATCCGAGACCACAATAACAGGTATCCAAGGGAGAGTGTATAAGAAATTGTCGCTGAGCTATTTTAACTGTGTTGAATATTACTGTAGGGATTTTAAGGAGAGAATTATTGTTGTAGATAGCAGGAGAAAGATAATGATGAGTCGGGTTTGACTTCAGTTTATTTCTTCAAAGGGAATATCTCAAAAGAGTAGTACTGAGGTGAGTTTTCTAGGGAGTATCTCACAAGAGCAGTACTGAGGTGAGAGCGGTTTTATGCTTGCTAGCCCCCGCGCACTCCTTCCTGCCTCTCCTCACTGTGCCTCTGTTCTCTCCTAACCCCTTCTGCTCTGTCTCTCCCATTTCCCCTGTATATGACTGGTTGTGTCACATGTGAGGGCACGGGTGTGTGGAACCTTCCCGAGCCTGGGAAGTTTCCAATCAGGCGTCATTGTGCTGTGTGTGAAATTCCTAACTGAGAATGTGTGTTGCTGTTTCCTCTAGCCCTCTCGCTTAGGCACGACTTTCATCTAACCTTTATATTACATATATACGTTACTAGCTATTATGTAGTGTTTTATGATATTTTAGTGTCCTGACATCACTCGGTCATGCCCAGCTGGCATGTAGTAACAAATTACATGCTAAGCTATTAATACATGGTATTCATCACAATATTGTAGACACAATAATATTATAGCAGCATAATACATTGTAGTAATATATTGTATGTATAATGGAGTAAATACATGGTAGTAAAATATTGAATATAGAATATTGTATAACATACTGTAGCAATATATTGGCACAAATGTGTATGTAAAGCATACATACGCATATACAATAATTGCGGGCTCGTGGCCTTTGGTTCCTTCTTCCTCGCATAAAAAAAAAAAATGCAATGGTAATACAATGGCAGTACCATGCCAAGACTGTAGTAAGAGTTACTTATATTTACGTAACGTAGCTATTTTATATATATATATATATATATATATATATATATATATATATATATATATATATATATATATATATAAAACTGAAGACCAGGACAAGGAGACGATGAACTGGGGCCATGTTCACAATTTATTTCAGTGACGTTTCGAGGAAATCCAACCTCATCATCAGACAAACTAAAATACGTAAAATGAATTACAAAATGAAGAACCTCATTCACAATTAATAAAAACCAATAAAATATATACAAATTAAATTTAAAAATGTAGTAAAAAAAAAAAATCACAAAATTACGAAAAATCTAACCTACACACGTCCACACCGTGGCAACTACACAAAGCAACTAATCAGTAGAGGAAAGTCTGTGGAAAGGTAACTTGGTTGAGCTGTATGAGACTGCTGAATCGAATCCGTGAATCAGTGGGTAAATAATTTAATGGAAGACTCATAGGTATTCAGTGAAGGCTTTAAGTCATGAATAAACAATGATTCCGCTATTCTAAGACTAGTTTTATCATTATTTGTCATTAAAATCTCAAAATCATCCAGATCAAATGTATGACCCGAAACAAATGAATGTTCCCTAATTTCCGAGAAGGGAGGGTTTGAGAGTGGTAAAGTGGTTCTATATGACAGGCCTTTGTGTTCGCACATCCTAATTTTCAGGTTTCGAATAGAACTCCCAATATATCCTGCATTACAGTAGGAACAATTAAACTTGTACACAATATTAGAGCATAAAGCTTTGGGGATTCTATCCTTATACCTAAAAAAGGATCCAATAGTATATGAATTTTTAAAGATGAACCTAAATGAGACCTGTGGATAAACTGTATTAAGCAGTTTATTTAATTCCTTTCTGATGTGAAAACTGCTGTGCCCATAATAAGGGAAGCTAATATAAAGTACTTGTTTGGGAACTAAAGACACAGGCTTTGTGCAACTAAATAATTTATCCAGGAACTTGTGCAAGGTACTTTCAAAAAGATGCAAAGGATATCCATTATTCAAGAAATATGTTCTAAGCCTAGTAATTTCTAAATGGAACAAATTCCAATCCGAGGAAAGGTTATAACATCTGAATAACAAAGTCTTAATGGAGTTGAATTTAAAGACCCTGGGTACAAAAGACAAAAAATTAAGACCAAGTCCTGCAAAGGTACTCTTCCTATAAACAGAGGTACTGAAACTGGAGTCATTTCTATGAACTAAAACATCAAGGAAAGGAAGCCTTCTATTTTCCTCTGTTTCTACAGTGAATTCAATATTAGGGTGCTTATGATTGATGTAATTCAAAAAATCATTTACATGATCAGACTGCCTAAATAACAAAAAAACAGTCGGCAACATATCTACGGTACAGCAACGGTTTAAAATGAGCAGGGCAATCTTTAAGCCATGACACCTCATGGTGACAAAGAAATACATTAGCCAAGGTAGGACCCAAAGGAGAACCCATTGCAACCCCATCAACTTGTTTATAATAGTTATTGTTAAACAAAAAAATGCAATCTTTGACTGCAAATTCGAGAAGAGATTTAAACTGTTTCTTGGTAAAATTTAGAAACTCATCAAGGCTTACAAAAGAGTTATCTGTACAGATCTGTAGTGTCTCATCAAGGGGAATATTGGTAAACAAACTTTTTATATCAAAACTGGCCATATTAACCGGATGGGAGTAGCATAACTTCCCAAGTTCTTGTGCAAAGGCTGTCGAATTGCGAACTGTATATTCATTACTAGTGAGACGGCTAAGTATAGGTACAAAGAATTTTGCAAGGTTGTAGTAAAATGTACCAATAGCAGAAAGAATCGGTCTGATAGGACAAGAAGGTTTATGTATTTTAGGTAGTCCATACAAAATACCAGGCACTGATCCTGATGCAAACAAGTAGTCATATGTATCTGAAGTTATAGCCTTATCTTTTAAGGTCCTTAAGAGTCTGTTAAGTTTGTCTTCCAATTTCAGAATGTATGGGAATGGATCAATATCTAACTTAAGAAATTTAGAAGTATTAGATAAAATACTGTGAACCTTTTCAACGTATGTACTCTTATCCAAAATTACTACCCCTCTTCCCTTATCAGGTTTAGTAATAATGATGCTACTGTCCTGTTTCAGAGTTTTTAATACATTGAATTTTTGCCTATTGCATAGAGACATTGAAAAATTATTGACATTCTTAAATGAATCATGAGCAATTTTGCATACCTTATCAGCAATTACTTTAAAATTAACTAGTTTATTTGAGGGACTGTATAGAGGCAACTTGGATATAGTATTAATAAGTTTCTCAAATGCCATAAAATGATTAACAAATTTGGGTTTAGCAACTGCAAGACCAAAATCCAAACCAAACATCAACGCATCCTCTTCAAGTTTGCTAAGCTTTCTACTGGACAAATTCGTAATAACATCATTAGCATTTAGAGAAGAACATTTAGGGACTCCTAAACTGTGAAGTTTTTTTTACTGTGTGTTAATTTTATCATCTTAAGTCTGTTGTTAGTGTTGCAATTAATTTTTGCAATGAGTACTTTAAAATCTAGCCAAGATACTTTAGTTCTGAATTCCGTCAAACAATGAAAATAATCCTTTTTCAGACTACTTGCATGTTGAGTTTTATTCCTAATTTCAAAAGGCAGCAACTTAAAGAGGATGGATCTATGCAAACGACTGCCATGAAAATGCTTTAAGCTTGTCTTAAACTGTAAGAATTTGGGAAAAACTTCATATTCCTTACAAGTGGTTAAAAAGATCAAATCCTGAGCTGCCTTGTGTGATGTCCAGTGCAGACGTTCCAATCGACGATATATGGAGAGTACTGGTCGGCCATAACGAGTCTGTAGAATGTTAACAACTGAGGATCCAGTAGGGAACCTGATGGCATATATAAAACTGAAGACCAGGACAAGGAGACGATGAACTGGGGCCATGTTCACAATTTATTTCAGTGACGTTTCGAGGAAATCCAACCTCATCATCAGACAAACTAAAATACATAAAATAAATTACAAAATGAAGTATGACCAAAACCTCATTCACAATTAATAAAAACCAATAAAATATATACAAATTAAATTTAAAAATGTAGTAAAAAAAAAAAATCACAAAATTACGAAAAATCTAACCTAAACACGTCCACAACATGCAAGTAGTCTGAAAAAGGATTATTTTCATTGTTTCACGGAATTCAGAACTAAAGTATCTTGGCTAGATTTTAAAGTACTCATTGCAAAAATTAATTGCAACACTAACAACAGACTTAAGATGACAAAATTAACACACAGTAAAAAACTTCACAGTTAAGGAGTCCCTAAATGTTCTTCTCTAAATGCTAATGATATTATTACGAATTTGTCCAGTAGAAAGCTTAGCAAACTTGAAGAGGATGCGTTGATGTTTGGTTTGGATTTTGGTCTTGCAGTTGCTAAACCCAAATTTGTTAATCATTTTATGGCATTTGAGAAACTTATTAATACTATATCCAAGTTGCCTCTATACAGTCCCTCAAATAAACTAGTTAATTTTAAAGTAATTGCTGATAAGGTATGCAAAATTGCTCATGATTCATTTAAGAATGTCAATAATTTTTCAATGTCTCTATGCAATAGGCAAAAATTCAATGTATTAAAAACTCTGAAACAGGACAGTAGCATCATTATTACTAAACCTGATAAGGGAAGAGGGGTAGTAATTTTGGATAAGAGTACATACGTTGAAAAGGTTCACAGTATTTTATCTAATACTTCTAAATTTCTTAAGTTAGATATTGATCCATTCCCATACATTCTGAAATTGGAAGACAAACTTAACAGACTCTTAAGGACCTTAAAAGATAAGGCTATAACTTCAGATACATATGACTACTTGTTTGCATCAGGATCAGTGCCTGGTATTTTGTATGGACTACCTAAAATACATAAACCTTCTTGTCCTATCAGACCGATTCTTTCAGCTATTGGTACATTTAACTACACCCTTGCAAAATTCTTTGTACCTATACTTAGCCGTCTCACTAGTAATGAATATACAGTTCGCAATTCGACAGCCTTTGCACAAGAACTTGGGAAGTTATGCTACTCCCATCCGGTTAATATGGCCAGTTTTGATATAAAAAGTTTGTTTACCAATATTCCCCTTGATGAGACACTACAGATCTGTACAGATAACTCTTTTGTAAGCCTTGATGAGTTTCTAAATTTTACCAAGAAACAGTTTAAATCTCTTCTCGAATTTGCAGTCAAAGATTGCATTTTTTTGTTTAACAATAACTATTATAAACAAGTTGATGGGGTTGCAATGGGTTCTCCTTTGGGTCCTACCTTGGCTAATGTATTTCTTTGTCACCATGAGGTGTCATGGCTTAAAGATTGCCCTGCTCATTTTAAACCGTTGCTGTACCGTAGATATGTTGCCGACTGTTTTTTGTTATTTAGGCAGTCTGATCATATAAATGATTTTTTGAATTACATTAATCATAAGCACCCTAATATTGAATTCACTGTAGAAACAGAGGAAAATAGAAGGCTTCCTTTCCTTGATGTTTTAGTTCATAGAAATGACTCCAGTTTCAGTACCTCTGTTTATAGGAAGAGTACCTTTACAGGACTTGGTCTTAATTTTTTGTCTTTTGTACCCAGGGTCTTTAAATTCAACTCCATTAAGACTTTGTTATTCAGGTGTTATAACCTTTCCTCGGATTGGAATTTGTTCCATTTAGAAATTACTAGGCTTAGAACATATTTCTTGAATAATGGATATCCTTTGCATCTTTTTGAAAGTACCTTGCACAAGTTCCTGGATAAATTATTTAGTTGCACAAAGCCTGTGTCTTTAGTTCCCAAACAAGTACTTTATATTAGCTTCCCTTATTATGGGCACAGCAGTTTTCACATCAGAAAGGAATTAAATAAACTGCTTAATACAGTTTATCCACAGGTCTCATTTAGGTTCATCTTTAAAAATTCATATACTATTGGATCCTTTTTTAGGTATAAGGATAGAATCCCCAAAGCTTTATGCTCTAATATTGTGTACAAGTTTAATTGTTCCTACTGTAATGCAGGATATATTGGGAGTTCTATTCGAAACCTGAAAATTAGGATGTGCGAACACAAAGGCCTGTCATATAGAACCACTTTACCACTCTCAAACTCTCCCTTCTCGGAAATTAGGGAACATTCATTTGTTTCGGGTCATACATTTGATCTGGATGATTTTGAGATTTTAATGACAAATAATGATAAAACTAGTCTTAGAATAGCGGAATCATTGTTTATTCATGACTTAAAGCCTTCACTGAATACCTATGAGTCTTCCATTAAATTATTTACCCACTGATTCACGGATTCGATTCAGCAGTCTCATACAGCTCAACCAAGTTACCTTTCCACAGACTTTCCTCTACTGATTAGTTGCTTTGTGTAGTTGCCACGGTGTGGACGTGTGTAGGTTAGATTTTTCGTAATTTTGTGATTTTTTTTTTTTACTACATTTTTAAATTTAATTTGTATATATTTTATTGGTTTTTATTAATTGTGAATGAGGTTCTGGTCATACTTCATTTTGTAATTCATTTTACGTATTTTAGTTTGTCTGATGATGAGGTTGGATTTCCTCGAAACGTCACTGAAATAAATTGTGAACATGGCCCCAGTTCATCGTCTCCTTGTCCTGGTCTTCAGTTTTATATATGCCATCAGGTTCCCTACTGGATCCTCAGTTGTTAACATTCTATATATATATATATATATATATATATATATATATATATATATATATATATTGTTACGGAACAGAGAAAGATAATGTACACTTTAAGTGAGAATACGAAGAGTCACTACTGTCCCGTAAAGTTCCAGGTTCAAAACAAAAGAGTTAGGTAAAATTACAAGTTAAAGTTTAATGCTTAAATTAACAACAAAACATTCAGGACTCATAATGATAATGTAATGGCAAATAAACAGGTTAAATATATGGTTAATTGCAATAGCCTCTATTAACACGAAATTAGCAAGAGTAAATTTATCTAAGTCAGCCCTGATAAAATGGGATACCAGATAATACTCAGTGAATGCCAGATAAATAATTACAGATACAAACTATTATCAAAAATGACTGACATAAAGATCCCTACATGAATTACAAAAACTTCACTAAGCCTACAAATTAAACTTATGCTATACAGTACAAGAAAAAATGCAACAACAGTTATACTCAAATTACACACAGCTGCTAGATGGTTGGAGACTTCTTGAGCACTCACAATAATAATATCTGTACAGGGGAGGACAGAGATGTGAACAAAATGAGGAGCAGATCCAAGTGGCAATGATGCAGAGACTGAGCTCATTATATAGGGGCCGGCAGAGCCTGATACAACTTGTAATGAGGACGCGCAAATGAAGCCATGGGGACAAAGAGATGACAATCCCGCAAAGTATAACAGAGATGTCGACTTACTCTACTATAACGGTAGAAGGGGGGGACTGAGGCAGAACACGCTCGTGATCAAACATGCAGCAACTGTGCGTTAAAATTAGACAAAGGATGATGAAATCATAGGCTATGTAACACCTCCCCACAAAGAAAAAAGAAATTTACAAAGGAAATTTCTTATTACTCTAAAACAATCTGTATATGGCACTACAGACCATGCAAAAGTCTTTCCTAATAGTACAAAACATGAGATCTCCCTAGCACGTTCAGTCATAGGTACTTGCCAGTATCCCTTTAACAAATCAAACTTACTTATGTACCTAGCCTTTCCGATCTTGTCTGTGCAATCTTCCACACGAGGGAGAGGGTAAGTGTCTGTTTTAGTTATCTGATTAACACGTCTGTAGTCAATGCAAAGCCGCTGTGACCCACCTGGCTTAGGGACCAGAGTGACAGGAGAACTCCACTCGCTCTGACAGGGCTCAATCATCTTGTGGTCCAACAGGTAGCCAAGCTCCTTCTGGATGAGAGGAACTTTCACTGGGTTCACACGGTAAGGAGGCAATTTAATTGGCTTTGCGTCTCCAACATCGACATCATGCATCAACACAGTGGTTCTTCCTGGAGTAGCACGGAACACTTGCGGGTACTCCTGCAGTAATGCCGAAAACTCCTGCCTTTCCTTAGGAGGTAGATGAGAAAGCTTAGTCTGGAGATCATTCATGATATCAGGATTCTTCCCCAAACTATCACTCAGGCTCATACTGCATGGGAGAACTTCACTTGTAGACTCGGGTGGAACAGCTACAGTGCAGACTGGATTATTTTCGTCCCGCCTGTGATATAACTTTAGCATGTTGATGTGACATAGTTGCTTGCTCTTTCTACGATCTGGTGTGGCGATGACATAGTTGACATCACTGAGTTTCTTCTCCACGAAATAAGGACCACTAAACTTGGCTTGAAGAGGTTGCCCATGAACTGGTAGCAGAATCAAAACCTGATCTCCTGGCTGAAAGTGGCGTAACCTGGACTTCTTGTCATACCAAGTCTTCATCTTCTCCTGAGCAGCTCCTAAATTCTCTCTCGCCAGCTGTAAAGCAGTGGACAGCCGTTCTTTGAACTTCATCACATACTCCAGCAGGTTGACGTCATCTTCCTCCGACAGCCAGCATTCCTTGAGTAACTTAAGGGGTCCTCTTACTTCATGGCCAAACAGTAGTTCAAAAGGTGAGAAGCCCAGTGATTCATTTGGAGATTCTCTTGCGGCAAACACAACGAATGGAAGACCTTTATCCCAGTCTTTCTGATGTTCCAAACAGTATTTCTTGAGCATCGATTTGAGTGTTTGATGATATCTCTCCAACGCTCCTTGGGTCTGGGGATGGTAAGCTGAAGACGTGATCTTGGTGATGCCCAACTCTTTTCAGAGACTGCTTGAAAACATTTGACATGAAATTACTTCCCCGGTCTGACTGTACCTCCTTGGGCAGACCAAACTTTGTGAAGAACCCTAGCATTTCCTTAACCACGTTCTTTGCTGAGATATTTCTAAGTGGAATGGCTTCAGGATAACGAGTAGCCATATCAATCATGGTCAACACATAAGAAAATCCTGAAGAAGTCTTAGGAAGAGGGCCCACAATATCCACCAACACACGGGTGAAAGGCGCCTCAAAAGAAGGAATGGGAACTAGAGGTGCAACCTTTTCGGTCTGATTACACTTCCCCACAACTTGACAGGTGTGACAAGACTTACAATACCAGGAAACATCCCTGAAGATACCTGGCCAGTAGAAGTGTTTCAAAATGCGTGCCACAGTCTTCCTCACTCCAAGGTGTCCTGCCAAACTGGAATCATGAGCCACTCGAATGATATCCTGCCTACAAACACGAGGGATGACAACTTGATGTACAACCTCCCATTCACAGTCGGCTGATGCTGTTGGGGGTCTCCACTTCCTCATAAGTACTCCTGACTTTACATAATAACAAGTAGAAGCACCGGCTGACTCTTCTTCACTGTAAGCAGAGTTAGCTAGACCTTTCAACTCAGGGTCAGCAACCTGCAACTCAACCAACTCTTGACGAGACAAATTATCAACACTACGGGGTACTGCCTCATCTGGTGAGTGGTCCAAATTAGCAAGAAAAGTGTCAGCTAGGATAACATCATCATCATCATTATCCTCTAAATCACCAGTAACTTTAGACTTAGCCCTAGTGACAGCACATGCAGGGAACACATCAGGGACATCACAATCCTGGGACGCAGCCACTGGCTCACTAGACAACTGAGGAGCTGGACACACTTGACTTCCACCAATATCATTTCCAAGTAAGAAAGTTACACCTGACATTGGGAGTGTCTCAACCAACCCAACCATAACAGAACCATTAACAAAACCAGACTCTAAATTCACTCTGCACAGAGGAACAGAGAAGTAATTATTCCCTACACCTTGTAAGATTACAGTTTCATCAGAGGAATTAAAATTAGAGCCTAGAACACTGGTCAGCATAAGGGATTGGCAAGCACCTGTATCACGATATATTTGAACTGATTTCCTGTCATTACTGTCCAGAGGACTGACAAAACCATCAGACAGGAAATTAGCACATGAACTCTTGAGAGTGTCACCCACGTTACTGCTCAAAAGAGGAGCTCCATCATGAGAATTTAAGTTACCCCTCAAAGCAGGTTCAGTTAACTCAGTTAAAGAATTCTGGGAACTCTCAAGAGTGGACACTAGACCAATTGACTGAATATTTAAAGACTCCTTTTTGTTCACATCACGCTGTCTCCTAAAACATCTCTCCGTAGTATGACCAAGCTTACTACAATAAGTACATTTACTTTTCTGAAATCTAGAGGTGAAGCTGGTATTTACTTCCTGAGAAACATCATCCTTATTCTCTTTCCTGTTACCTGTACTCTGAGTAGAGGCAACGTACTTACTCTCAGCTTTCCCTTTTTCTCTAGAATATCTCTTGTGAGTGAGAACATACTCATCAGCTAAAACTGCAGCATCAGACAAATTATCTATTCTTTTCTCATCAAGATATAGGCTTACATCTTTATAAATACACCTTTTGAAATCCTCCAGCAAAATCATCTGCTTAAATTTACCAAAATCAGAATCCACATTCTTAGAATTTAACCACTGCTCTAACAAATCTTCTTTGATTTTTGCATACTCAACATGGGATTGCTTATCTTGCTTGTAAGTTGTCCTAAATTTTACTCTATAGGCTTCAGGAACAAGCTCATAGGCCTTAAGAATCAAGCTCTTAACTACATCATAATTATCAGACTGATCCTGAGGCAAAGATGCATAAGTTACTTGAGCTTTACCGGTGAGAACAGTTTGAAGGAGTACTGGCCAATACTCCTTAGGCCAATTAAAACCTGTAGCTACCCTCTCAAACAACTGAAAATACTTTGTTAAATCAGATTCATTAAAAGGAGGGACAAGTTTAACATTTTTAGCCACATCAAAATCATCAGAGCTAGATGATCCAGTTCCACCTTGTTTCATGCGATACTCATGGTCTGCCTGAATCCTGGCAAGTTCAACTTGTGCCTGAGCCTGTATCTGTGCCTCTTCAATACGAGCCTGAGATTCCGCCTGCTTAGCATTTGCCTGAAATTCAGCTTCTTTAGCACGAGCCTCCTGCAGAGCTAGCTGTAACTTAGCTAATTCAATCTGCGTTTGCTCATTTGGAGGAGTTACATTAAACAAGCTTTTATTAATCATGCCAACAATTTGATCTTTAGAATGATGAGAGTGAACTGCAATTCCCAATTGTTGAGCAACAAGCTTAAGTTCATTCTTTGTTCTGTTTTCTATATCACACACTGTTTGCACATTTGACAAAAAATCCCTGGCTTCATCAAGTGTAGAAATAGTAGCCATCATGAATATATCACAGTCACAAAATATCAAACAATATCCTTATGATAATATCCTGAATATCCTGGTATGAGGTCGCCAAATTTATGTTACGGAACAGAGAAAGATAATGTACACTTTAAGTGAGAATACGAAGAGTCACTACTGTCCCGTAAAGTTCCAGGTTCAAAACAAAAGAGTTAGGTAAAATTACAAGTTAAAGTTTAATGCTTAAATTAACAACAAAACATTCAGGACTCATAATGATAATGTAATGGCAAATAAACAGGTTAAATATATGGTTAATTGCAATAGCCTCTATTAACACGAAATTAGCAAGAGTAAATTTATCTAAGTCAGCCCTGATAAAATGGGATACCAGATAATACTCAGTGAATGCCAGATAAATAATTACAGATACAAACTATTATCAAAAATGACTGACATAAAGATCCCTACATGAATTACAAAAACTTCACTAAGCCTACAAATTAAACTTATGCTATACAGTACAAGAAAAAATGCAACAACAGTTATACTCAAATTACACACAGCTGCTAGATGGTTGGAGACTTCTTGAGCACTCACAATAATAATATCTGTACAGGGGAGGACAGAGATGTGAACAAAATGAGGAGCAGATCCAAGTGGCAATGATGCAGAGACTGAGCTCATTATATAGGGGCCGGCAGAGCCTGATACAACTTGTAATGAGGACGCGCAAATGAAGCCATGGGGACAAAGAGATGACAATCCCGCAAAGTATAACAGAGATGTCGACTTACTCTACTATAACGGTAGAAGGGGGGGACTGAGGCAGAACACGCTCGTGATCAAACATGCAGCAACTGTGCGTTAAAATTAGACAAAGGATGATGAAATCATAGGCTATGTAACAATATATATATATATATATATATATATATTGTTATAAAATGGATACATATATATCAGTTTATCATTTATGCATGATTAGATTAATATTATTTAATATGTTACCCCATAATTTTCCTTCATTTTTTTCTTTTTTCTGGTTATATAATTTACACTGTTTGCATATTATACACATTTCACTCAGTGGGTCTCACTTGAATGTTTACTCTTCCTCCCGTAAATACAGACTCCAAATCTGCAATCCTTGCTTGCATTCTGTGCATCGCTAACAGTAATATACTAAATACAATCAAGAAAATTATAAAGACAACTGGAGCTTGGCTATATATATATATATATATATATATATATATATATATATATATATATATATATATATATATATATATACGTAATGTGGATTGAACATACTTATACTCAGTTCTTCCCAGGGCTTCATTGTTTAATTGATTAATTGCATAGTTTCAAACTTAGGTGAAGTCAACTTAATATTTGTGCACATGTTTAAATCCATCTCAGGTAGTGGTTGGAAGTATTTGTGTGTGTGACTAAGCATGACATAGTGATTGTTTGTAGCTAAGGTGGACAAAGATGGTGTAAGTACAGCACAGTAGTCAGGTGCTATGTATAATCCTGATGCTGAAGCATGAGATGATGGTGTATCTGGACAAATTAAGAAAACTGATGTGTTATGAGTGAAGTAGAAAAACTGTGAATGCCTGATGCGTTGATGATTGGTAAGTTTATCTGGATTAAATGTTAAGTTGCAATGCTGATTAATGTCATGATTTCTTATGACATCAGTTTCACAAGGGACTGTTCCAGTTGGCTGAAAGTGAAAATGTACGCAGGACAAAGATGAGTAACATGTAAAGATGTACGGCACTTTCGTTCAATCGTTGATTCACTAGCGAAAGTGACGGTGTCCTGTCTCTTGGAGACCACGATGAGTTCGGTGTTGGTGTTGATGTTGATGATGACCAAGGTGTTATTATTCCTGGCAGGAAAAGGAATATTTGATAGACTGTGAACAGATTATGTTATGAATGGTACATGAACTATTACTGATGTTTCTGTTAGAGTTGCTTCTAAGTATGGATAACATTGCATGAGATTCCTGTCCCGGAACAAAGGCTTCAAACCATGTTTATGTATGCCTTGATTGATTATTTGGCATAGATCGTGAACAGGACGTAAGGTAATGGTGATTTTGCCATTACCAGCATTCCCAGTGCAATTCATTAAAGCTTGATAACGAGCTCTAGTGTTGTCTAACTGGAATATTATTATGTCAATATGTTCCATGACTACTGGGAAGTGTTGAAAAAGTTTTATGTTTCCTTCCATTACATTTATTTCGTCCACACTCTGGTGAGTTATCCTTTCTGCCTTTCTGAGATTTTTCACAATCATCATTGCTGTGTTCTGATTGTCATGTAGCTTCTGTTGATATGTTAATACCTGAGCTATCTTATTAAATTTGTTGTTTATTTCTTGAAGATCTTCTTCTGTAGCCAGTCCAAAAATATTCCCTAGAATTGCACCACCCAGGTCGAACAAACCGCGCCTCTCACGTGTATGTGTGATGTTGTTCATGTCCCTAAATGCCTCCGTTAAACGAGATGGGATATCTTGGATCATAATGAACTTGGAGGTTTTTGCTTGTTCTAATTTCCATTTTGCTAACTTCATGAATTCAGTCACTTCCTGTGTGTTATGAGCATATGAAACAGAACTTCTTGTCACAGCTTCCAGTGTCCTTAGTGGCTTGGCAGTGTTCTCCAACAATATTGGTAATTCATGTAAGATGTCCAGACTAATTTCAGTACTCATGATATCCTTCACGATTGCTGTCGAGGCTGTTGGAACTATGAGGCATGCTTGGCTGCGTTTCAACAGGCCTTAGCGCCACAAAGCGGTCCTGGGGAAGTGGGGGTAACAGTGAAACCACCAAATACTTGGGGCGCGAATTCGATTTTACTCTACATATCCGTCTTTTGGATACAATAATTGGAATAATACCGTAGAAGTTGTGTATATTTCAGCATAATGACAATAATATTAAAAAGTTCCATAAGTATTTGTCTGCAACATATAATTGTAAATGTACAGTGAGCAACAGTAGTCGTGTCGCAGTTTTGTCCAAAGATTAAATGTAACTCGTGAAACATTATGAAGCGTCCGTATGACAGACGGCGGATTGTACCAGACGCTTAGCTGGTTAGCTTATGTTTTCACCAAATTTTACGACACGATTATTGTTGCTTACTGTATATTTCCTAAATAATTTAGAAATATTTAACCACTATGTAAGTCATATGGAAGAACCATAACAAATCCTGCATTCATCACAACTACTTCCTCCTGTGATTTCCCCCGATCTGAAGACGAATTGGACCCTGTAGTTCAAGATTGCAGTTGAACAAGATGACTTTGGAAGATATGATGATTGTGCGGAGGTGAGGAGGTACTTCACGGAAGTATGATTTTCGCAGGAATGACTGAAAAGAAACCCTCAATATATACTCTTAATCCGCATAGCCTCTAATTTCATTAAACAAAACATTATTATTTCACTGAAATGAAGAGGGTATTGTAACAAATTCTTTCATTTATGACATGTGCCCTCCTCTCTTCCTATATCTTCCATCTTTCCTGTCACTTCTTATTGCTCTTCTTTCCTTTACAGGTGGCTTTACATTGAGTGACAAACCAAATGGTTTCCTGTAAGCCAAGAAACCATTTACAACGCTGGGTGGTAACCATATAACCAACCCATACGTGCTCCCTACGTGTCAACAAGTGGGTTGGTGCAGGGTTAGTGTCCCTCCCCGTAAAACCAATAACTCAAAGTCAAGTGGCCACCCCTTATGGGATTATGGTGTCTGGCAATAGATAGATAGATAGAAGTATTCAAAATCCGCTCACTCTCTCAAATTACACAGAAAAATACTCTGGTATTTAATGTTCAGTTAAACTTTACACAACTGTAATCTAAACCATTTACAGCTGTCAGATGTCGCCAGAGAGACCCACCTTTCCAAATAGTTCCAACCCAGACGAAGGTGGAGGCTGCAACAACCCCACCTTCACCCACCAAACTTTTGCTCTCGAAAGCGCCGTCACGTTCCGTGGCGCTCCAGCTGTTGAAACGCAGTCCTTGGCTTACTATACAGTATGTTGAGGGTCTAAGTGAGCTGCTCCTCCTGCTATATAGATGAGAATCCTTGGTATAAGTCCCTTCATCATTACCTACCGAAAAAAATAAATTAATTTGCTAATCTAGTCATGCTAAGGTCGATGATAGTGATGATGCGCATTACAACTGGCTCTTGGAGAACAGTAACTTTGCTCGTTGTTTCACTTATAGAAGGAGTTTATATCGACACCTAGATCAAGTAAATGCTGTACTGTGGCATTTGTAGCAACAGGTAACACCTATTTTTGTTTGTTTGTTATGCAATTTTAATTTATTTCTGTATGTATTGATTTCCTCTAGTTTATTTTCATCATTTGTGTTCAGTTTTTCAGTGGTGTCCGAGGTTGCATAATTGCTGGCTAAATTCCTTGGGACCCTTTTTAAATGATCAACATGAATTTGCTTTTCTAGGCCACTCGACAGTGACTTAATTACTACCCTGTTTGCTGTCTTCTTAATTACTCTGTATGGGCCTTCAAATTTCGGTGACAGTTTATTGTCTCTAATGTGAATGATACCATAGACAATGTCTCCTAAGCTGATAGTTGATTCTTTTGCCTTTTTATTGAATGACTCCATCATTTCTTCCTTGGACATCGATAATTGTTTCTTCACCCTTTTGTGTGTATCGTGGAATTCTCGCAAACGGAGTTCAGAATAATCGTCATAATTGTATACAGGCAAACTTTCACCTTCCAGAATTTCATACGGTCATTTTTTGTCTGTCCTGTAGATAATGAAATGTGGTGTGCCTCCTATAGACTTTTTTATGGCACAAATGCTTGATGCTTCCACTCTGGGAATCCAATCATCCCAGCTTGCATAATTTTCATTGAGAATGTGTCATAGCACATACAACACTTTTTACAATTTTTTGTTCCGTCTCTCTACCAACCCACTGGATGCTGGGTGATAGGCTAAGACATTTTCCTTTTTCACATTGTATTGTTTACATATTTCTTATAAGATTTCAGAATACAGTTCACCTCCACTACCACTTACAGTATTAATACCTTCGGTGTGGTTGAACCTACATATTATATTGTCTTTGACTGCCCTTGCCACTGATTCTGTCTTATCCTTAATTGGGACTAAAATCACGTATCTTGCGAAATGACCCGTAGCAATGAAGAGATATTGATTATTATTGTAAGATAAGGGTAACTTAAATAAGTCAACGGAGACAACGTCCCACGGTTGTAGGTACAGGATATTTCCCTGTAGGTGCAGGTGTTAACGTGTAGCCTTTGTGTCTCGCACATGACTCGCATCCGTCTATATGATTGCATACACGTTTTTGTAACAATGGCCAGTAGTATAACATCCTGGCTTGTTTAACCGTCCTATCCTTGCCAGAATGTCCTGTGTGTGGACTATCGTGTATCGTCCTTAATCCTTGGAAAGTGAACTAAAAAAAAATACGTACCAGAATTCAAGGAGGAAGAAGGGACATTGATGATGAATCCATTCTCTGACACTCTTAATTTTACTGCGTTACCCGATTATGTTCAGGACGAATTCCCTGACCTCAAGAATGAATCTGCTGCCAGGGACTTTTATGAAGAAAAATATTTGACTGTGTTCTGGTGCGCCACTTATCGGTTATATCCAAATCTTAGTCCTCTTGCCATTTATCACAACATGTTTATGTGAATCCGGTTTCTCCACCCTTCAACACATAAAAAGTCAAAGCCAAAACCAGCTGGATGTGGACCCAGATATGGGATGTGCGTTATTAGTGACTCAACCTTAAATTATTCGACTGACTGAGAGCAAACAGTGACATCCATCCAACTGATATGTAACAAAATATGTATCTGACTGACTGTTGTAAGCACTGAAGTAAATGGAAAGCACCAAAACAGTTGTTTGTCTTCATCATTATTTATGAGGGACTTGAGAGAAAACTGAAGGGAGGCGGGGGCACGAGGATATTAATATCACCACAAGTGGGGAATGAAGTGAAAAAGTTTGAGAAACTTTGTTCTAGTGCAAGATATTAAGTATTCACAATCGTTCATATTCAGTACTGGTCATCTCTTGAAACAGTCTTCTCCAGTCTGTCTTTCCCCCACCTGTGACACAGAGTTTCAAATACAATGCATCCAGGCATGCTGAAAGTTACGGAATATGATTAAGGCCTTTGTTCCACTTGCACAAGAAACAACAGCTTCAAAACTACAAAATTATCTACTACAACGGTAAGCGGTCAGTATGATTTAAATAATATCATCTGCAATAAAGCCCCCATCCCACCAGAGGCGGTCTGCAGTTTGTCCTTAGGACCGACTATGGACTGAGCAAATTGGCGAAATCTCTCCACTGCTGCATTAGAGGTTCGTCCATGATGTGTCCGTGACAGGTTCAAACTCTGTCCTTCAGGTCCGCACATGGTCAAAGCAGCTGCCCGTGATCGGTCTGCAACTTGCTTAACTGGTATGAGCTTGGTCCAACTGGTCCGTGACTGGTTCAAACTCGCTCGCACTTGGCTTGTGGTCAGTCCGCGACCGGTTCGAACTGGTCTTGCCCGTCCTATAAAAAGCCTGCAGCACAGCAGCAGGTGTTGAGTCGCATGTCAGCTGCACTGAGTGCCACATCATGCCGCCAAAAGCCACCAAGAAGGGCCGGGGCAAGGGTCGTGGTGCTGCCACATCATCTTCGCCTCTCCCACAGCCACGTTCCAAACCACCACCTGACATGGAGGTAGAACGGGTAGAAGTAAGGACTTCAGACAGCGGTGCAGAGAGAGGCCAGGCCATAGTAACCAGTGATGATGATGTCAGTGCTAGTGTAGCCAGCATCGTCAGCAAATCAAAGAAAATTAAAGTTGTTTCTGACCGGTCCGCAATCGGTCCTTGCGGTTCATACCTTGTAAGCGGTCAGTCCTTAGTAGGTCCTGTTGGTCAGCAACCAGTCAATGCTAGGCTCACAATCAGTCCTTTGATCAACTCGTCCTTGCTATGCAAATTTTGAACATGTCCAAAACGTGCTGAGTGGCTCCCTGTCCTTGTGGACCACACTCGGTCCATTGCAGCTCTCAGTCGGCGCAAAGTCGGTCCGACCAAGACCACGACCAGTCCACATTTTCGTGGACCGACTGCAGACCGGCTCTGGTGTGATGCCGGCTTAAGGTTAATTATTTATCTGTTTATCTACAGCTGGATGCCATTATCCGTAAGTGGTGGCCATTTGTCTTTGAGTTAGCTGGTTAAAAGTTCTTTAATCTCTGCCAATATACTGATAACTGTTCTGCTTGTGTGTGTGTTTGTGTGTGTGTGTGTGTGTGTGTGTGTGTGTGTGTGTGTGTGTGTGTAACTGTTCCCATTATATCTCATGAGCGGCATTAGCTTTCAATATGAAACTTTCAGGGTATCAAAATGTGGCCAAAATCTTGGCCGAGTTCGAAAATGGGCATTCGGGGTCAAGGTCATGGTCAGCAAAATAGCAGGTAAAGGTCAAGTAGTTTTGATCATCTGCCTTTGGCACCATTATATCTCATAAACTGCTTGGGCTATAAACATGAAACCTTCAGGGTATCAAACTATGGCCAAAATCTTGGACTTGACCAACAGCATATTCTGGCGATTAGCATTCGGCTCCCGAATGCTTTTCTTTCATGTACATATACAAGAAACATCATTGGTGTCTGAACCCTATTTGACACCACTTGCCACCTTTCTCCAGGACGAGTACTTTCCACTTAATATTGTTTTCATTTCCCTATCTCTTAGAGAGTCCTGCATCTATTGCAGTAGGTTTACCTGGATACCTCCTTTGTATTCAAGTTTCAATATTACCTTCTCATGAGGAACTCTGTCAAAAGCTTTTTTGAAGTCTATGTCCGGTATATACTGTCTACCCATCCATCTCTATTGCATAATTTCTGCCACTCTATCATAGAAACTTAAGAGATTTGTTATGCATGGTTTTCCTTTTCGAAACCCAAATTTTGTGGTAGGTGGAGGCGATCATCATCCACTCACATGATGCAGTGCTGCCTACTTCTTCCTCACCTTTATCATTCTGTCTCTATATCTGCCCTCCTCTCTGCCTACTTCTCCCTTTCCTTCCTGTTTCTTTATTACTCTGCTTTCCCTTTCAGGTGGCTTTTACATTGACTAACATGAACATAAGGAGACAGGATAACTGTAGTAGGCCGCTTGGCCCATGCTAGGCAGCCCTAGAAGAGTAGCTGAATGAAGTAAGGATGGCAAAGAAGAAGGCTCTCCACCGCTTTCCAAACCCTCCGGCTGAAGCCGGCTGGAAAAAAGTAAGAAAGAACATACAAAAACTGAACATTTTACAGGGAAGTGTGAAAGGAGAAAAAGAGACAATAAAAGTGTAGCCAAATGGTTTCCTGTACGCCAGCGAACCATTTTGTAACGCTGGGTGGTAACCATATAACCAACCCATACGTGTTCCCTGCGTGTCAAAAACTGGGTTGCCGGAGGGTTAGTGTCCCTCCCCGTAAAACAGCTAACTCAAAAGACAAATGGCCACCCCTTAGGGAATTATGGTGTCTTGCTATAGATAGATAGATAAACCCAAACTGTTTCTCTGATAACATTTCATACTTTTCCAAGTGTTCTACTCATCTCTTTCTTAACTTTTCTATTATTTTGCTTACAACACTAGTAAGTGAAACTGGTCCGTAGTTCAGTGGGCATTGTCTATTGCCTTATTTATACAGAGGGAATTTGTTAACCTTTTTCCATATTTCTGGTAACTTACCTTGATTTACTGATATTTGACATATTAACTGCATGGGCTTGCTTAATTCTCTGTACTTTCTCTTTTTTTTTTTATGTAAGGAAGAGAGAACCAAAGGCCAGAAGCGCACATAATGTTCCTTGCAAGAAAAAACAAAAACAATACAAAAGAGACCCAAAGTCAAGATCCTTTCATTTCGAGATGCCTGGACACACCGCGTTTGAAAGACTGGAGATCATAGGAAATAGGAAATACGGAAAAAGAGAGACAGTTCCAGAGTTGACCTGTTGCATAAATGAAAGGCTGGGAGTAACGGTTAACTCTTGCATGAAAGAGTTAGACAGATAAAGGATGAGAGTTTGTTGCTAGACGGGTGGTACGCGCCCGTCGTAGAGGTGGAGGGATGCAAAAGAGACAGTTCAGAGGACCAGTGACCATAGAAGTAGCGATAGAAAAGAGATAAAAATGCAACAGTGAGACAAAGAGATAGAGGTTGAAGGGAGCCAGTAGGAGGAGGAGAGTTAATGAGACGAGAAGCCTTTGACTCCACCCTATTGAGAAGAGCTGTATGTGGAGAGCCTCCCCACACATGAGAGTTGTACTCTACACAGGGGCAGATAAAACCCGCGTATAAAGTCAACAACTGTGCAGGGGTAAAGAAGGTACGGAGTCGGCTTAACACATCTAATCTCTTAGAAGCAGATTTTACAAGAGATGTGATATGTTCTTCCAAGATAAGTCTCCAGTGAATGAAACCTCAGGCATGTTCAAGGATGATGAAGGATTGAGATGAATATTATTAAATCCACTTCGATATTTAATCTAGATTTTTCATATCTTCTTCAAATTCTCTTTTATCAAGACAAATGTTTCCCATTTAGTGTGGTGTTGCTTCTACAATTTCATCCATTTCAATTGGCCGTTCTCTAGTGAATACTGACTGCAAGCTATTATTTAAAACTTCGCAGATTTCTTCCTCTTTAATATAGTTTTTACCTTTGTCAGCTATGCTTTGTATCATATCGTTGACCTTACTTTTGCTTTTTGTATATCTGTAAAAGATTTTTAGCTGGTCCAGATTTTATCTATAATGTCTTTTTATTTATTTATTTATTTTTTTGAGCTTCCCTTCTGATCCTGGTGTAATAATTTCTTGCCTGTTTATATCTCTCATCTGCTATTTCACTTCTGTGTCTTCTAAATCTGTTTCATAGTAGGTCCTTTTTTTTTTTGGCTTTTGCACATTGATTATTAAACCATTTGTTTAACCTCTTTACTTTCTCCTAGTGGGGAATGTGCTTTAAAACTCTTGCTTTTTAAATTTCACAAAATTTTAAGTACTGAATGTCTACATCTGCTTCTGCCAGTTCATGTTGCCAGTTAACTTCTTTAAAATATTTCCATAGTTCTTCGTAGTTTCCCCTTTTATAGTTCAATAGGTTCTTATAGTCTTCATTTCCTTCTCATATGATACAATAAAGTTATATTCTAGCAGTACATGGTCACTCTTTCCAAGTGGAGCTATATAAATTATGTTGTTAGTATCATCCTTTTGCCTTGTAAAAACCAAATCTAATAAGGATGGCTCAGCTAGTCCTCTCTTCCTCGCACTGGTTGTTACATGCTGATTTAAAAAATCTTGAGTTAATTCTAAAAGTTTGTTATCCCAGTGGTTTTCAGTATTCTTTTGTTGTTACCATACTTCCCAGAGTACATTATTATTAAAATCTCCATATCATATTATTCTTTTAGTTTTTTCCTTTATATTTTGTAATAGTGTTTTGATATTTCCTAATGTATTCTCTACCAACTTCCTGTATTGGTCCATCTCCCAGGTCCTTGTTTGGGATGGCGTATATATATTTGCTATAATTATGTCTCCTTCTTTGGTTTCAATTTCTACTGCTATAAATTCTACTGTGTCTGGCAAATTGCCTTAAATCTGCTTGTTTGCAGTTCTTTACTTGTTAGTATCACTACTCTTCCCTCTTGCTTGATTACTCTGTCTTTCTTCCATACAGTATACAGTAATTCTCTGTATTTAAGGTATAAATGGTTATAACAGTATTTAACTTCGTTTCTCTAAGACAGATTACATGAGATTTCATGTCTTGTATCTTTAACTCCATTGATTTGGAAACTAAACCATCTACACCTGAATACAATATTTTCATTTTACAACTTCTATATTTTATCTCCCATTGGTTTACTCTTTTGTCATTTAATTGGCTTTTCTGTTTATATACCACTTCCTCACTTGTAGCCCTGCTACCCTGAAGAAAAAATGTCTTTCTTTCTCTTCAGTCCTCTCATTATTTTTTCCTTTTCGTTTCTTCGAGTTTTTCTTTTAATATTTCCCTATCATCTTTGTGTTGGGGGAGATTGGGGGTGTGCATGTCCTGGGTTTCATTCGAACAAAGTAGAATTATATTTATAAGCCGAAACAAATGCAAAATAACTCCCAGTCAAAGGGCTAAATTATCGTTGTTCAATGGGCGAAGTTAGTTGAGAATATGTGTCGCTGATGAAACACTCTAAAATTATTAAACTCTCTGTCATAATTGAAATACACTAGCGAAGACATTAATGCTTTCACATTTTCATATCTTGACTTCTGATTGTATCGTACCCATATTTCTGTTCGACTTCGTGTGGCCAGAACAGAGCTTGTGATCGGTGGTGTCAATAAATCTGTAATCCTGCGTCATGTGCAACGTTGCTACATATCCCGATCTCTCTCTCTCTCTCTCTCTCTCTCTCTCTCACTAGCAGTTATTCTCAGCCATTAACACTAGCATCTCTCAATCGCCCACCCTTCATTCCGACTCAGTGACTCACTTTCTGACAGTTCCTCTGTCACATTTCACTGATTTAGAGTTCTTAACTCTCACTCATAGGAACTCAGGCAGTCACTTTCATGCTTTTCACACATTCGCAAACTTTCACACTGTCCCACTCACTCACTGCCTCAATCACTGTCTCTCGTTTGCTTATTTACTCACTGGTTCGCATAGTTTTTCACACCCATTGCCACAAGTAGAATTTCTCAGACTCATTCACTCTCGCCCATTCTCTCGCATGCACGTACTCTCACTTACACTGGCTTGCATTCTCACACCCACTCACCCAGATAACAAAAATATAGGCTTACCACACTAATAATTATAATCCAGTCGCAGTACACCACCGTACTGTATCCAACTACAATATGCCACCATGATATGACCCAGCCCCAGAATACCATCAACATAGGACCCACCTACAGTATGCCACCAGAATGTACCCAACCACAGTAAAGCACAGGAAGATACCCAACCACAGTTTACCGCCATAATGTATCCAAACACAGTATACCGCCATAACGTACCCAACCACAGTAATCCACCGTCGTAAGCGAACCAAAGTATACCGCCATAATGTGACCCAGACTCAGCACATCGCCACTTTGTGATCCAACACCAGTATACCATCATATTGTGACTTTGTCACACACACACAAACACACACACACACACACACACACACACACACACACACACACACACACACACACACACACACACACATTTATAAACGCACAGAAACACACATGCACAATAAAACCCACTCTTTCATAAATTTATTCACACTCAAACTCTCACATCCTCACACATTTTCTGACTCGGTCTCGCTAATTATTATATTATCGCATTCTGTCATACATTTTTATACTTCTCATTTCCAGCTGTACATCACTCTGTGACTCTCTTCTTCACACTTTCACAGCAATTCTTACTCATTCATTTGCTTACACTCATTCAGCCATAATGCTTCCTTACCATTCTTCCGGCAGAGAAAACAACAGAGAAGACTGAAAGAATATTGACGTAAAAGACAAAGCACAAAATTTTAACATATATAAAAACTGAGACGTTAAGGGAGCAACAAATAAAGATACATGTGACTAGTAAGAATAATAAAGACATAAACACTAAAAACTATGGATATTATAAACTAGAAGAATATACAGGGTGTCCCGATAGGAAAGGCTGTATCACTGGCAAATGAACATGGTTGAAGGAATTAATAGCATAAAATAACATATCATCTATGGGTTTAAAACTCAACAGTTGCAGAACTAGTCATTGATGACCTTGCGACTGAAAAATAGAATCCTTCCTAACTCACCTTCAAAGCCATCAGTAACTGCTGGATCCCCATATTAGTAGAAACTGGGATCTATGTCGATATTGTATTATTTTATGTTTACTTATAATTTCCATATCTATAATTCCCTAGCTTTAACCTTTCCTTCCGGGATCTCTCTCTCTCTCTCTCTCTCTCTAATACCCGGTGTACCAGGTGTTGCCCAGCAATTATCAATGGCCGTGCATACCGGCGGTGCCCCGGATCTCCGGAATCCACACCACCCTGGGGTGGGCAGCCTTCTAGGGTCGTACTCTGACTAAAACTTGATTTGAGAGGCTTTGTATCACTGAGCAAAATCTAGCTTTCCTTGGTAAAATTTTATAATACCATCACTATCATCATTACTAGTATCATCGCAAAAACTGTCATCACTGCATTGTCATTTCTGCGGCTAGTTGCAACACCACCACTATAGTCATGACTATTCCTGACATCATTATGTTCCTTATTTCCCTTCCTCCGTCTCTTATCTTCTTTCCATTTTTTTTTACAATGAAATCCATATTATTCACTTCAGAGAGTATAAGTTACAAGACTTACGCTCATATCAGAACTCCATATTATAATTACAAATCATAATAGATAGATAGATAAATAGATAGAGAGACAGATAGAAGCAGGGAGTCAGATGATGAGAAGGTATTGTGTCTGCGAGAATCGAGCAATGCTAAACATGCTTACACACTCTTAACTCAAGGAATGCTTATTAGGCACACGACAGCGCCTAGTGACCATACACACACATACACACATACTCACACACAGGCTTCTAGAACTTTCCACTCACAAGGAACACACGTGATACAACCCCTGCTACACCAGAATTTAGGAAAGAGAGCTCAGAAGGAGACAGGCGATAGAAGAGACAGGTCGCAGGGAGAAGGGCTTGGCAACTTGAGAGAGAGACAGAGAGAGCGAGACAGAGAGATAGCTAGTGGGACTGTACTTTATACTCCGCTCTGTGTGAGAGACTTGTTAATATTTCCAAGACAAATAAAAATAGTCCCATACTATTCTTTACCTCTCCTGTCACTACATGACAAATGGGAAAGAAGATTATCCATTTACAAAGCTACTCCAGTATAATAACCGCTCGTCCACAAGTCTAATATATATATATAACTCAACCACAAAGGAACCACAAAGTTTTTTATGACATTTGGTAGCAGCGAATCTACAGACATCGTCTCCGAATCAAAAGCAAATTTCTACAAAAGCAGGCGAGACTCTACAAGATTAGCTTCAGTTCTACAGTGAATTCCTACAAAATACAGCCTACAATGCAAATAGCCTACAAGTCTACAAAACAACTCTATAATCTTCACGTAACTGCAAGAACCAGCAAGAAGGATAAAAAACAAAGCAAGTAAAGAAGGGGAAAGACCAAAGCAACAAGCACACAAACCCCAACCACTCTCTCCCGTCTACCTGCATCGCTGATGCAGAGGTCAAGACACGCAGCAAAACACCAGAGCCACATTTATAACGCATCTTACTCATCTTCACTCAAGTTACTCATCGCTACTCGTTTACTCACCACAGCTACCAGTGTGGGAAGTTGACGTCACCATACGTGTGCTGAGACGACGCCAAGCCGTGTGTCTGACACCCCACAACACACCAATCAACCCGTGAAGAACAACGCTATCACCACGTGCAACACCACCACTCACACCATTCCCACCACGGTAAAAATTAGTGAGTTACATAGTTACTTCATTTATACAGTACACAGTGATAGACAATAAGCTTCTGCACAAACATATAAAACGTGCTGTATAGTTACAGCTTAAATACATATACCTACTTCAATTATCTGCATAACTCAAACACTAAATAATCACCAACAATAAATATTCTACACTATATATATTCCTTCATTTATTATAATATTTATTTACTACCAACGAGTGTTACCATTTATACCTACATAAAATACGTGTTTCATACATACAGCTATACATTATTACATCTACAAAGTGATAAAGAAAATATGCCATCACAGTTACTCAGTGAGCGATCAAAAGAACTGTATTTAACATTTATTAATTAAAGTTACCTAGTGGAAACAGATAAATTAAGTTACAAGGAAAAAAAAAAATGGCCAACACAAATGACGTTAGCAAGAGTGAACATCTTCAACACAATCGTGAAGACAATGATTTCCACACAGTGCTGACACACATATTACCCACGATAGGTACAAGTGAACAACAAGTCAGAGTATATAGTTAATACTGTATATAGTGTATATATTTTTTATATAAAATAACAAAATATGGGACTATATAATATAATTTTCAGTAATACCTGTGCAATATAAACTAAACTTTTAAAAAGTATCCCAAGGAAATGAGCCAGTAATTATGCAACCATGAACAACATGGAAAAAGCGTACACAAGCGGAAAAAAAAAAAAAAAAGGAAAAAAACGAGAGAAATAGAGTAAGATCACATAACAAACAAATGAAAATAAGTGTAAGTGTTACTACATATGCCAAAATACCACATAAACTACAAACAAAAAAGCAAATTGTTGTCTCCACAAACAAGTGGCATGACACATCATCACTATCATCGACCGCAGCATATGTTAGGACTGCAGTTATTACAATTATGTTACCCTTATTACAATTATGTAACTATAAACAATACTACAAACAATATGTACCATTTCTGTGACAGTTGCATTAACAAGATGTAACTTTTATGTAACTTTAACTACAATAATGTAACTACAAACGATATGTAACAATTATGTAACGACAAACGATTGCATTATGTTACACTAACTACAATTATGTACCTACAAACGATATGTAACAATTATGTAACGACAAACGATTGCATTATGTTACACTAACTACAATTATGTACCTACAAACGATATGTAACAATTATGTAACGACAAACGATTGCATTATGTTACACTTTGCCAATTAACAGTTGCATTAACAAGATGTAACTTTTATGTAACTTTAACTACAATTATAAGGCCAAGACACTTATGTAACAGTTGCATTAACAAAATGTAACTACAGTTATAAGGCCAACACAGTTATGCATTTCACTACAATAACCCAAGTACATACTGTATAACAGTTCAATAATTTACTTTAATACATTTATTCAAATATGTATACAACTTGTTTAAAATGTAATATTACTGAATAATCACTATTTACTATAAATATTATATGTATACAATATTCATACAATTATGTTAATTTTACAATATTATGTATTTCACTTAATTAGCTTATAGGTTCATTACAATGTGTATATAATATGTATTAATATGTTAGGACTATTGACTGTCGATGGTACGCCATTTTCGCGTGACCGAGCAGATATCAGAACTCCATATTATAATTACAAATCATAATAGATAGATAGATAAATAGATAGAGAGACAGATAGAAGCAGGGAGTCAGATGATGAGAAGGTATTGTGTCTGCGAGAATCGAGCAATGCTAAACATGCTTACACACTCTTAACTCAAGGAATGCTTATTAGGCACACGACAGCGCCTAGTGACCATACACACACATACACACATACTCACACACAGGCTTCTAGAACTTTCCATTCACAAGGAACACACGTGATACAACCCCTGCTACACCAGAATTTAGGAAAGAGAGCTCAGAAGGAGACAGGCGATAGAAGAGACAGGTCACAGGGAGAAGGGCTTGGCAACTTGAGAGAGAGACAGAGAGAGCGAGACAGAGAGATAGCTAGTGGGACTGTACTTTATACTCCGCTCTGTGTGAGAGACTTGTTAATATTTCCATGACAAATAAAAATAGTCCCATACTATTCTTTACCTCTCCTGTCACTACATGACAAATGGGAAAGAAGATTATCCACTTACAAAGCTACTCCAGTATAATAACCGCTCGTCCACAAGTCTAATATATATATATAAAACTCCACTACATGTAACTACAAAGCCTTTTTATGACACTCACACCACCCACTCCTTTGGACCACAAACCATCCAACACTACTGTCTCACCTACAAAACCGTCCTACCTGCACCACCCACTCAGAAACGCTTGTCATGTTTATAGTAGAATTTGCATTCGATGATATTGGGGACCCACCCCCCTCACATCCATTTGTAGATAGAGCAGAACAGTGTTAAGAATATATATATATATATATATATATATATATATATATATATATATATATATATATATATATATATATATAAAGAGAGAGAGAGAGAGAGAGAGAGAGAGAGAGAGTGACCCAGAAAAATCTCCCACATTTCAAAGGCAAATAAAAAAAAAGGGTTAAAAATGATCAGAATATTATTTGCACACACGGAACTTCACTCACTACAGTTTTTATTCATCATGTTTTAAAAATGACATCCTCCAAATGGTGGCCGTCATTGTCTACACACGCTTGGAGGCGATTTCTGAAGGCTGCCATGGCTCGACGGGGCATGTCGGGTGGAAAAGCGTCTATCTCCTGCTGAATAGCAACCTTAAGGGCTTCAAGAGATTGGGGTCGATGAGTATATATATATATATATATATATATATATATATATATATATATATATATATATATATATGAGCCTTTGTGGCACAGTGGTAGAGTGTGCGTTTCGTACACGCGCGAAGCAGGGTTCGCGCCCCGCCAGGGTAATAAACTTTGGGAGTGTTCACTCGGCCATGTACTTCATTGGTGGACACAAGGGGTGCTGTGGTTGAACCAGTGTAGCTTACAATAAAGTATGCTTGCACCCAGTCGGCTTGCGCGGGTCGATTACACTTGGTTCACAGGCCCCACACACATCCAAAGCCACTCCAACACTATAGTAACACTTACAAGCACTTCTCACCCTACATACAATCTGTACCAGACAGCCTAAGCTAATTGATAGAGATACATTAGCTGTATCGTCCCCACTTCGGTCAGGATAGATCGGTCCTGCAGTGGAAACTCAAACGGCTGATGATGATGATATATATATATATATATATATATATATATATATATATATATATATATATATATATATATATATATGCGAGGAAGAAGGAACCAAAGGCCATGAGCCTGCAATAACAATTCCTTCCAAGAGAAAAACAAAATATAAGAGAGAGCCAAATTCAAGATCCAATCATTTCGAGATACCTGGACACACTGCGTTTGAAAGACTGGAGATCATTGGAAGCAGGAAATACAGACAGAAGGAGACAGTTCCAGAGTTGACCTGTTGCATAAATGAAGGACTGGTAGTAATGGTTAACTCTTGCACTAGAGAGTTGGACAGAAAAGGGATGAGAGTTTGCTGCTAGACTGGTGCTACATGCCCGTCGCAGACAGTTCAGAGGAGCAGTGACCATTGAAGTAGCGACAGAAAAGAGATAAAAATGCAACAGTGCGGTGAAGAGGCAGAGGTTGAAGGAGTCAATAAGAGGAGGAGAGTTAATGAGACGAAAAGCCTTTGACTCCACCCTATTGAGAAGAGCTGTATGTGGGGAGGCTCCCCACACATGAGAGTTGTACTCCACACAGGGCTGAATAAAACCCTTGTATAGAGTCAATAATTGTGCAGGGGTAAACAAGGAACGAAGTCGGCTTAGCACACCTAATCTCTTGGAAGCAGATTTTATAAGAGATGTATTAAGATCTTTCCATTAGAAGTTCCGGGTAAATGAAACCCGAAGCATGTTCAAAGATGATTCAGGATTAAGCTGAATATTATTAAACATTAGTGGGTATACCTGTGGATGATTTTGTCGGGTTGATAGGTGTCAGCACTGAGTCTTAGATGCATTAAAAACAACAGATTATTTTTATCCCAGTTAGAGATACGAGCCAAGTCAGACATTAGGTGTGCCATAGCCTTACCTATTGTTTGTTGAAGTAACTGCTGAGATGGGCGTTGCGGGGCCTAAATGGAAAGATGAAGGGTGGAGTCATCAGCGTATGAGTGGTTAGGGTTAGATGTACAGCTCAGAAGGTCATTGATGAATAAAAGGAAGAGAGTTGGTGATAGGACAGAGTCCTGAGGAACACCACTGTTGATAGATCTAGGAGAAGAACGATGGCCGTCTACAACAGCGGCTATAGAATGACCAGAAAGGAAGCTAGCGATGATGGCACAGATAGAAGGATAGAAACAGTAAGAGGGCAGATTGGAAATTAAAGCTTTATGCCAGACTCGATCGAAACCCTTTGAGATGTCAAGTGCAATGGCAAAGCTTTCGCCAAAGTTCCGAAAGGAGGATGACCAGGAGTCTGAAAGGTAGGTGAGAAGATCGCCGGTGGAGCGTCCCTGACGGAACCCGTACTGAGGATCAGAAAGAAGGTTGTGATAGGAAAGATGCCTTAAAATTTTTGTATTAAGAATTGACTCGAAATTCTTTGAGATACAGGATGTTAAAGCAATAGGACGATAGTTGGAGGGTTGGGAATGGTCACCCTTTTTTGGGACTGGTTGAATGAGAGCAAACTTCCAGGAAGAAGGAAAGGTACAAGTTGACAGACAAAGGAGAAAGAGTTTACCTAGGCAGGGTGTAAGCACAGAAGCACAGTTCTTGTGAACAACAGGGGGGACTCTATCAGGCCCATATGCCTTGTTTGTATTGAGGCTAGTGATGGCAGAAAATACATCAGCTGAAGAAATTTTAATGTCAGTCATGAGGAAGTCAGAGGGGGGAAGTGACAGAGGAACAGCACCGGAATCGTCTAAGGTGGAATTGGAGGAGAAAGTCTGAGCGAAGAGATCTGCTTTATCAGTAGAAGAAATAGCTACAGAACCATTATAGTAGAAAAGAGGAGGAAAGGATGATGAGGTAAAGTTGTTAGACAGGTTTTTGGCAAAGTGCCAGAAGGAGCGGGAAGAATTCGAGTTGGAGAGATGAGAGCATTTAGTACGGATGAAATTATTATTAGCAGAGCGAAGAACTGACTTACCCCGATTCAGGGCAGAAACGTAAAGATGATGTGATTCAGGGGTGTGTTGGCTCCGGTACCTTTTTTAGGCCGGTATTTAGGTATATATTCATCAACATCATCATTGTCATCACCTTAATCATCATCATCATCATCATCATCATCATCATCCATTGGAAGTTCAATCTGAACAAAGGCCTTTCCCATCCTTTTCCACAAACTCCTTGACTGAGCCAATCTCTGGAATGCTTTGCCTGCAAACTTCTCTATCTCATCTCTCCACCTCCTGCCTGGCCTTTTTCTGCTACTCTCACACTCTCTTGGAGTGCAGTCAGTCAGCCTCCTCTTCCATCGGTTACCCCTTATTCTTGCTACATGACCTGCTAACCTCCATTTTTATTCTTTTATAATTTCTATATTATCTATGACTTTAGTCTGCTCTCTCACCCAAGTTTATTATTTCCTGTCTCTTAAAGATACTCCCAATATTGATTTTCCATCGATTTTGTGAGTGTCCAGGTCTCACAACCGTACGTCAAAGCTGGGATTATACATTCGTTATATAATTTTCGTTTCATACTCAGAAGCATTCTCTCTTTACATCATTTGTCATTTCTTGCAATGTGTTTGCTGTTTCTGAGACTAGGACAATGTCATCTGGAAATGTTAAATGGTTTAAGTTTTCTCTATTTGTGTTCACTCCTTTGTTTTCCCAGTCAAGCTTTCTGAAAATACTTTCTGGACATGCTGTAAATGATTTTGGTGAAATTGTATCTCCCTGACGCATGCCCTTCTCATCCTTAATTTCTCCCGAGTCTTTATGGAATTTAACTGTAGCATTTTCCTCTTTATACTCGTATATGTTTCCGAGCAGCTTTACAATGTTCTCATTTACTCCATGTTTCTTCATTGAATTAGTAGTTGCTGTGTGCTCCTCTGAGTCGAAAGCTTTTTCTTAGTCAACAAAGCCTAAACACAATGGCATATTATATTCTTTAGTTTTCTCTGATTCATTTTCTGTAACCCGCTTGGGAATCCTGTCTCCTCACGAGGTTGGTTTTCTTCCCAATTTGTTGTTATTCTCTTCGTAAGAACTTTACTGAATACTTTGTAAGTAACTGGGAATAAACTAATGGGTCGATAGTTATTAAGATCTTTTTAGTCGCCATTTTTGTAACTCAAAATAACTATTGCATTACACCAAGTTATGGAAATTTTCTTCTTACTTACACACTGAGTAAATAGGTGGGAGAGCCTGTTTTGTACTTCTACTCCTGCATCCGACAATAAATCTGCAAATATTCTGTCTACTGCTGGGGCCTCCCTTCTCTTCACACTTTTAAGAGAAATGTTAATTCGTCCGGTGGTACCTCAGGTACTTCTCTAGTGTCAACTAAAAACTTATCTATTAGTACTATTGTCTTTGATACATACAGTTCTTTGAAAAATTCTACTCTCTTCACCGTCTCTGCATATAATGACTTCACCGTTTTTTGTCTCTCAATTGTATAATTTGATGCCTTCCTAGTGCCATTTTACTTTGGACCTGTTTAAGACTTTATCCTTTTTTTATGGTTTCTTTGAGCTGATCCATGATAATCTTTCTTTTTTTCTTCCTCCAACACTACAGTTACACTTACGAATAGGATGGATGGACAGTGTGAAGAGAGCACTGGATGCGAGAGGGATGTCTGTTGAGCAAGGAAGAGTGGCTGTGGTGACAGAAATGAATGGAGAGAAATTGTGAATGAATAAGTGATGACGGAGCCCTGAGGGGATATTCTCCCGCATTTGGTCTGATCAGCTAGTCAGGTCAGGCGCGGGTAAGGGGATGGGTCTGTTATGATGTGGCAGGGGTAAACCAGTTCTGCTGTCGGGCCCTGCTGCGGATGTCACTGATTGCATTGCGCAGTTGACCCTTGTGCGGTGTGGTGCGGTGAGGATCTGTCCTTTCTCCCCTTTGGGGCTAAGATGCGAATGAATGTGTTTGAATGGATGAGTAAATGGGGAGTGTGTCGTCCTGTCTCGGCTACCTCCCTTTCCTTGGGGGAAACAGCCTAGGTATATTGATAGATAGGTAGTCTCTTGGTGATAATCTTATGTAATTCCTCTCATTCTACTTCATCTTCCTTCGTTTTCACATTCATCTTCTATCTTCTTTTCTTGAGCTCCAGGGTCTTTTCTAAATACTTGTTGACTATGGTTGTATTAGCTTTCCTTGCTACCTTCGTTCATTTTCTTATCACTTTTGTCAGTGTGTCATTCAACGCATCATTGTCACATACAACATTACTTTGAGCCAGAATTTTGTTCGTTATTTGTCAGTGAAAGGCTGCGTTGTTTTTGCTTACTTTTACTGGGCACATTTTAAAAATCATAAATAGCTTTTGTCTACACACAGACACACACACACATATATATATATATATATATATATATATATATATATATATATATATATATATATATATATATATATATATATATATATATATATATATATATATATATATATATATATATATAGAATGCAATTCAGAAAAGGAAAGAGGCTAAGTTAAAAAGTGAAGAACAACATGTTGACGGCCAGGTAGTTGAAGTACTTAGAGCAAAGTACTGGAGTTTACATTCTGAAGTAAAAAGACTCGTTAGACGTGATAAGAGGAGACTATATGATGAAAAGGCGACAGAGACAGAAATTAAATTAAGTAAAAATGACGGTCAGAGCACAAGAACAGCGTATCTGGCCATAAAGGAGTTAACTGGGACTGAAAAGAGAAGGAAGGAAATACCTGTACGAGATAGAAATGGTAATTTGATGACTAAAGATTTGGATATAAAAGGAAGGTGGAAAGAGCACTTTGAATCTGTTCTAAATAGACCAATCCCAGCTGAAGAGGACATTTTGCCAGCCGAGAGAGATTTCCAGATAGAAACAGGGGATATAACTTTGAAAGAGGTAGCAAAATCTATAAAGGAGTTAAAGAATTTTAAGGCCCCAGGAGAGGATGGAATATTCCCTGAAATGCTTAAGGTGGAAATTGACGAGTTGATGAATGCGCTTTTGAAACTTTTTAATGTGGCTTGGGATAATGGTGGATTTCCAGAAGAGTGGAAAAATGGAGTGATTATAAAAATACCAAAAAAGGGAGATTTAAGTGTGTGTGGCAATTGGAGAGGGATAACTTTGACACCTGTAGTTGCAAAAGTCTTTTCCAAAATCTTGTTGAACAGAATAGAGCCGATAATTGATAAAATTTTAAGAGAAGAACAAGCGGGATTTAGAAAGGGTCGAGGTTGTAATGATCAGATTTTTATTCTAAGGGATCTAATGCAACAAGCTAATGAGATGAAAATGCCACTTAGTATGTGTTTTGTGGATTTTGAAAAGGCGTTTGATAGTGTTTCGCGTGGAGCTATGTTGAAAATTATGAGATTCTATGGTATACCAGAAAAGTGTGTAAATATTATTAGAAGTCTTCATGAAGATAATTTTTATAAGGTAATGGTGGGTGGTTCTTTGAGTGATCCATTTCAAGTTAGGTCAGGAGTGATTCAAGGAGGAGTCCTTTCGCCATTTCTGTTTGTTTTGGTTATGGATTATGTTATGAGAAAGGTTGTAAGGAGAACAGGTGCAGGAATTAACTGGAAAGAAAATAAGAAGCTGATGGATTTGAACTATGCTGATGATATTGTACTGATTTGCGGAAGTATTTACGAGATGCAGAGGGTGCTTGATTGTCTGGTGGAGGAAGGAGAAAAAGTGGGATTGGTAATAAATTGTGGAAAGACTGAAATTATTAATATGAACGTGGAGAACCAAATCGATTGTGTAATTGGGAATAATGTGGTGAAGAATGTAGAAAACTTTAAATATCTGGGAACGATTGTATCATCAAATGGATCATTAAACAATGAAATTGAGGAGAGGATTAGACAGACTTGGCGAGCTGTTGGAATGTTGAAATCTGTTTGGAATAATAATATGCTTTCGGTACATACTAAAGTGAAAATTTATAAGTCCATGGTTAGACCAATTTTAATTTACGGGCTTGAGTCATGGTACAGTACAATTGCAACAGATCAGAAAGTATTAGGATTTGAGAATAAAATACTGAAAAGGATTCTTGGGGTAAAGTGGCAAGACAGAGTTACAAATGTAAGAGTAAGAGATATTACGAGAGTGGAATCAGTTAATGAATATGTGAGACTGTCTCGCTGGAAGTGGCTGGGGCACATATACAGAAAAAGAGGTAGTTTAATACAGGATGTGCCAGAGTGGATTGCTAGAGGAAGAAGAGGTAGAGGTAGGCCGAGGGAAACCTGGTTGAGGACAATGAAAAAAGAAGCAGGAGAGGAGTGTTGGTGCAACCTGAAGGAGATGGCAAGAGACAAATATTGGTGGAGAGAGTTCATTGAGGCCCTATGCATCCCGTGGGGTGCCACAGGAAGTGATTGATTGATTGATATATATATCCATCATCCAATCCTATGTTGCCACATGAACAGCGGAGGAGCCCGGCGTTAGGAGAGTTGGTCCTGACATTTAAGATGAGAGTGACCAGCCTCACTCATCCCTGAATGACATACGTGAGCAATAAACCTCAACCACCCCTTGAATATAAACCTACACAGGCTTAATCCGACTAGAGCGCCTTAATTACCCACTAAACCACCAGGCGTCATAATTTGGTTATATGGTTACCATCCAGCGTAGAAAATGGCTTCCTGGTGTACAAGAAACCATTTGGCTTGTCACTCAGTGTAGAGTCGCCCATAGGCCGGAGGAAGTGGAAAAAATGAAAGAAAGAAAGACAGAAGAGGGAGTGTAAAGTCACCCGTAGGCAGAAGGATGTGGAAAGAATAAAGGAGAGAATGACAGAAGAGGAAGGAAGGATGAGAGGAAAGGGCACACATACAAAGCAGCACTACATCGAGCGAGTGGATGTTTATATATATATATATATATATATATATATATATATATATATATATATATATATATAATCTCCCATCTCATCTCATCAGCCGTTTGAGTGTTCACCGCAGGACCGGCCTATCCCAACCGAAGTGGGGACGATACAGCCAATGTATGTCTACCAAGTGGCTTAGGCTGTCTGGCAGAGATTGTATGGAGGGTGAGAAGTACTTGTAAGAGTAATAGTAGTGTTGGAGTGGCTTTGGATGTGTGTGTAGTCTGTGAACCAAGTGTAATTGGCCCGCGCAAGCCGATTGGGTGCAAGCATACTTTATAGTATGCGACACTGGTTCAACCACATCATCCCTTGTGTCCGCCAATGCAGTACGTGGCCAGAAGAACGCTTCCAAAGTTAATTACCCTGGCGGGGCGCGAACCCTCGTTTTTCAGTGTACGAAAACGCACACTTTACCACTGAGGTTCCATATATATATATATATATATATATATATATATATATATATATATATATATCATTCATCATCCAATCCTACGTTGCCCGATTAGGAGCGTAGGAGGCCAGGGCTAGGCAAGTTGGTCCTGACATTTAAGATGAGAGTGACCAGCCTCACTCATCCCTGAATGGCATTACTTAAGCAATAAACCCCAACCATCCCTTGGATATAAACCTTCACCGGCTCAATCCGATTGGAGCTTCTTAATTACCCACTAAACCACCAGGCGTCAAAATTTGGTTATATGGTTACCACCCAGCGTAGTAAATGGTTTTCTGGTGTACAGGAAACCATTTGGCTTGTCACTCAGTGTAGAGTCACCCACAGGCAGAAGGACGAGGAAAGATTGAAGGAAAGAAAGACAGAAGAGAGAGTGTAAAGTCACCCGTAGGCAGAAGGATGAGGAAAGAATGTAGGAAAGACAGAAGAGGAAGGAAGGGTGAGAGGAAAGGGCAGACACCCATAGCAGCACTACATCGAGCGAGTGGATGGTTTTATATATATATATATATATATATATATATATATATATATATATATATATATATATATATGAATGTATACTAGCATAGGGATCCGGCGTTGCCGAGCCGAAAAGGCGAACATTCTAATCCTATTTGTTCAAGTTCAATCTTTCTTTCTACGTGAGAAAAACCATGTACCTCTCATGTTTTTGAAGAGGGATTATAAGAGGTTCAGGAACTTCCTCTTTCTACATTCGCAGATTACCTCACTCGTTTACTATGACCACTGACTCTCAAATGACCTGCGACATGTGAACTCAAATGACTTCCGAGGCCAAGCTCATGTATCATATATCCGAAATGGAGGTCATGTGAGTCTCCATGCCAAAATTGGGCTGCTGAGTCCAGTCGTTCGAGCGTGTATTACAGGTGACATCAAATGATCTCTGAGGTCAACCTGAGATAACCCATGTCCGAACTAGAGGTCATAATGAATCTCCATGCAAGAAATTGGTCTTTAGGGGTACTCGGCGTTGCCCGGGCCAAAAAGGCGAACCTCAGATGACTCAGATCTGACTTTTGATCCCACTGGAATCATCTTTGGGTCACCCTGATTCAGTTTATATATGGGTCTGGGGGTCTCTGGCCTTGATTTGGGCGTGACTGAAGGACAAACAAACAAACAAACAAACAACACGGCACTTTTATATGTATAGATATATGTATACACCACACTCATCCCTAAGCTGCATTACATGAACAACTAGAAATCAGTCAGAAAGCACATACCTCCGCCAATTCCATCGCCATTAAAAAGTACCCCGATCCGCTCCAGAATATTAATCAATTGTTTCTTGACCCATGGTCCACCTTTCCACAAAATTTCACCAAAATCCATTGAGAACTTTTGGAGATATTATGCTGGCTACTCCGGATCCGCCCCCAAGTTTAATCTTTTCTTCCTTGGTCCATGGCCCACTCTTCCACAGAATTTCATCAAAATCTGTTCATGACTTTTTGAGTAATCCCTGGACCGGATCCGTAGAGATTCGGATCCGGATCGGATGCGGATCAGCCCAAAATTTTAATCAATTCATTGTTGGTCCATGGTGCACCTTTTCACAATACTGTATTTCATTAAAATTTATTGAGAACTTTTGGAGATATTGTGCTGCACACTCCGGATCCGGGGTCCGTCCCAACTCTTCCACAAAATTTAATCAAAATCCATACATTATTTTTTGAGTAATTCTGCTAACAGACAGACAGGCAAGCAAACAAACAGACAAACAAACGAACTGCCGGCAAAAACATAACCTCCTTGGCGGAGGTAAAAATCTCACTGAAGTGAAAATAATCGCCAGCTGGTACTGAGCAAAGGTGAAGTATATATGACGCTATGACAGTGAACCAGATAAATTGTTTAGCTGTTTTGTATAAATCAGCGGCCAGACGTCATGGTTGTGAACTAGATAAACTTTTTACTATTTTGTATAAATCAACAGGCAGAGAACATCCTCATCCTCGCCAATGTCAGAGTTATAAGTATAAAATTTATTACCTCTGCCAAGTAGGTTTTGTGTTTGCCGGAGTTTGTTTGTTTGTTTTTCTGTTTGTATGAGTGTCTGTCTGTCTGTCTGTCTGTTGGAAACTTTACTCAAAAATTTATGAACGGATTTTGACGAACTCTTGTATAAGGGTGGGTCATGGATCATGGAAGAAATGATTAAATTTGGGGAAAGATCTGGATCCGGATCTGGAGTATCCTGCACAATATCTCCTTAAGTTCTAAACAAACTTCAATGAAATTTTTTGGAAGGGTGGGCCATAGGCCATGAAAGAATTGATAAAATTGTGGATCGGATCAGATCCGGAACTGATAACAGGGTTACTAAAAAAGTAATGAACGGATTTTGATGGAATTTCAAGGAAGGGAGGCCATGAGCCTAGGAAGGAATTATTAAATTAAGGGGCGGATCCAGATACGGATCCGGAGTATCCGGCACAATATCTCCAAAAGTTCTACATGAATTTCAATGAAATTTTGTGAAAAGATGGGCCGTGGGCCAAGAAATAATTAATTCATTTTTGCAGCGACTTTGGATCAGGATCCGATTCCTTTTTAATGGCAAAGGCATTGGCGGAGGTATGCGCTCGCTGAGCGCTTTACAAATCTCATTATCCATGGGTCTTTACCACAACCATACAGTTACCTACATTTCTGCGTGTGTGTGTGTGTGTGTGTGTGTGTGTGTGTGTGTGTAAGAGAGAGAGAGAGAGAGAGAGAGAGAGAGAGAGAGAGAGAGAGAGAGAGAGAGAGAGACCTTCACCATCATTTCCCCTCCCCCCTTTTGTTCCTTATGTGCTGTTCCTCCATCACTTCCCCCCTCTGATTTCCTCATGGATGACATTAAAATTTCTTCAGCTGATGTATATTCTGCCATCACTGGTCTCAGTACTAACAAGGCATATGGGCCTAATGGAATCCCTCCTGTTGTCCTCAAGAACTGTGTTTCTGTTCTTACACACTGTCTAGGTAAACTCTTTTGTCTTTGTCAATCAACTTGTACCTTTCCTTCTTGCTGAAATTTTTGCTCTCATTCAGCCAGTCCCGAAGAAGGGTGACCATTCCCAACCCTCCAACTATCGTCCAATTGCTTTAACATCCTGTATCTCAAAAGTTTTTGTAGTCAATTCTTAACAGAAAAATTTTAAAGCATCTTTCCTGTAACAACCTTCTTTCTGATCGTCAGTATGGGTTCCATCAGGGACGCCCCACTGGCGATCTTCTCACCTACCTTCCAGACTGCTGGTCATCCTCCTTTCGGGACTTTGGCGAAAGCTTTGCCACTGCACTTGACATCTCAAAGGCTTTCGATCGAGTCTGGCATAAATCTTTAATTTCCAATTTGCCCTCTTAAGGTTTCTATCCTTCTATCTGTGCCATCTTTTTTAGTTTGTTTTCTGGTCGTTCTATAGCTACTGTTGTAGACTGCCATCGTTCTTCTACTAGATCTATCAATAACAGTGCTCCTCAGGGCTCTGTCCTATCACTAACTCTCTTCCTTTTATTCATCAATGACCTTCTGAGCTGTACGTCTAATCCTATCCACTCGTACGCTGATGATTCCACCCTTCACCTTTCCATTCGGTTCTCGGAACGTCCGTCTCAGCAGTTACTTCAACAAACAAGGGATAAGGCTATGGCATACCTAACGTCTGACTTGGTTCGTATTTCTGACTGGGGTAAAAATAATCTTGTTTTTAATGCATCAAAGACTCAAGTCTTACACCTATCAACCCGACAAAATCTTCCACAGGAGTCCCCACTAATGTTTAATATTATCCAGCTCAATCCTGCATCATCCTTGAACATTCTTGGGGTTTCATTCACTTGGGAATTATCTTGGAAAGATCATAGGACACCTCTTGTAAATCTGCTTCCAAGAGATCAGGTGTGCTAAGCCGACTCCGTACCTTCTTTACCCCTGCACAGTTATTGACTTTATACACGGGTTTTATTCGCCCCTGTGTAGAGTACAACTGTCATGTGTGGGAAGGCTCCCCACATATGGCTCTTCTCAGTAGGGTGGAATCAAAGGTCTTCTGTCTCATTAACTCTCCTTCTCTTGCTGGCTTCCTTCAACCTGTCTCTTTGCCGCACTATTGCATCTTTATCTCTTCTCTATCGCTACTTCAGTGGCCACTGCCCCTCTGAACTTTCTGCTTGCATCTCTTCTCCTCTACGACTGGAGCGTAGCACCCGTCTGACAACAAACTGTCATCCCTTTTCTGTCCATCTCTCTAATGCAAGAGTTAACCGTTACCCCCAGTCCTTCATTTATACAACAGGTCAACCCTGGAACTGTCTCCCTCTGTCTGTATTTCCTACTTTCTATGATCTATAGTCTTTCAAACGCAGTGTGTCCAGGCATCTCGAAATTAACGCATCTTGAATTTGGCTCTCTTTTGATTTTTTTTTTTCTTGGAAGGAACGCTTTGCGGGCTCCTGGCCTTTGGTTCCTTCTTCCTTGGATAAAAAAAAAATCAATATCATTATAGAGTGCATACATTAAAGGCAATCATAGAAACTATATCTAATTTTCCTAAGTAGCTCAGTGAACGTACTGTACCTTTGAAAGTTGCACTTAAATGTTCACCCTCACCTTTCCTCCCCTGCCTTAATATCTTTCTACCCCTCCCCCCAGCAGCTTTCTCTTATCCTCCTCTCAAATTGCTCTTCTCTCTCCTAATACTTTCCCCTGCCCTCTTATAGTTTTCACAACCTGTCTCTCCCCTTCCTTCGCCTAAACCATTCCACTCCCTTCTTGCCCCGTCGCCACCCCTTCCCTAAAATTTAAAAATTTTTCCCCTCCCTCTACCCTAAGACCTTCCTCTCAATTCCCCTCCCGTCCCTCCCTCAAAATCTCCCCTTCTCTCACCTTAAATTTTCTCCTCTCTTGCATTTCCCTCAACACTCTTCCCCCCCAGCATCTCTCCCCTTCCCCTCACCTCCCCCGTTTTTTCCTCTTGTCCGTACCCTCCTTCCCCCCTCCCCTCCTATTTCCCACAACACCCCCTTTTCCTTTCCCTTTAACACCCTCGCCTTAACTTCATCCCTTCCATTCTCTTCATCATCCAGCTCTGCCATACCGCTTCTTCAAGACCGCTTCTCTCTCTCGCCTTTGTACCATCTCCTTCTCATCCCTCAACAGCCTCTCCCTCCCACCCCTCCCTTTCACTGAACACTCTGCCTTCCCTTAGCATCCCCTGAACACCCTGCTTTCCCCTCCCATCCTTTGATCACTCTACTTTCTCTTTTCATCCCCGGAAAACCCTGCTTTCCCCCTCACTTCTCCTGAATACCCTGCTTCCCGCTCCTATTCCCTGAACACCCTGTTTTCCTCTCCCTTCCCCTAGTTACCCTGCCATCTCTTTCTTTACTTTCAACATCCTGCTTTCCTTTCTCTTCTCCTGGGTACCCTGCTTTCCTCTCCCATCCCCAGAACACCCAACTTTCCTCTCCCAACCCCTGAATACCCTGCTTGTCTCTCCCGTCCCGTGAACATCCTGCTTTCCTCTCCCTTCCCCTCAATACCCTGCCATCTCTTCCTTTTTTTTAACATTCTGATTTCCCTTCTCTTTCACTGAACACCTTGTCTTGTCCCCCTCACCCCCCAGCCCCTTAACACCCAGCCCTTACCTCTCTTCCCCCTCAACAACTTCTCTTCCATTCCATTCCCCTGAACTCTCTATCTTCCCCTCGCTTACCCTCAACACCCACCATTTCCATATGAAATCAAACACACAAGGAATTTTTAGCTCCATCGAAAACGCCAATATAGTAATGCCAACAGTAGCTCCGCCCTTTAGACATCAAAAAGCAAAGTGACCATGAAACAGAAATGGTTACAAGTTTTAGCAGTTCTGTCTATCTATCTATTGCCAGACGCCTCAATCCCGTTTGGGGTGGCCACAAACAAATCGCCTCCAAGTCGCCTTGTCCCCTGCCATTTCACTGCCCTGCTCCCAACTCACCCCCCTCTCTCATATACCTCTCCACCCCATCCCTCCATCTCATCCTCGGCCTCCCCCTCCCTCTTCCCCCCTCCACCTCACTCACATACACTCTCTTCGTCAGTCTTTCACCCTCCATCCTCTCCACATGGCCAAACCACCTCAGTGTGTTCCTCATAACTCTTCCTATCACATCCACATCCACACCACAACGCTCCTTTATATCCTCATTCGTCAGCCTGTCTCTCCACGTGACTCCACAGGCTCCTCTTAAATAACTCATTTCCACTGCTCTCACTCTTGACTTGTGTCCTTCCAGCAATGTCCAAGCTTCACTTCCGTACGTTAGAGTTGGTAACACAATACTGTCATGTAGTAACTTTTTCACTTCCATGCTCACTTCCCTGTTTCTTATCACTGCTTTCAAGGAACCAGCAACCTTTCTTCCTTGCTGTACCCTTTCAAGCACTTCACCCTCCAAACCTCCATCCTTACTCATCACACTACCCAAGTACTTAAACGTACTCACATTTTCCAATTCCTCACCATCCAACCTCGCTGTACATTCACTAACTTCACCTCTCTCTAAGACCATCACTTTACTCTTCCCTACGTTCACCTTTAGATTCCGTTTCTTACACACTCTCTCAAACTCATCCACCAAGCCTTGCAGCTCCCCTTCGTCTTCACTCAACAACACAGTGTCATCTGCAAACAACAGTACAGGGAGTTTCCAAACACTATCCTTTCTCACCAGGGCCACTCCAACATCCACTACCCTACCTTGTACCTCTTTTATTACCCCATCCATGTACAGATTGAACAACCATGGAGACATGACACATCCCTGTTTCAAACCAACTTTCAAAGAGAAAAATTCACTTAGTTCACCATCCACACGCACTCCAGCCTTCGCACCATCGTACATACTCTTCACAGCATTCAACAGCTTCCCATCTACTCCATATATTCTTAACACTTTCCACAATCCTTGTCTATCCACCCTGTCATATGCTTTCTCCAAATCCATGAAAGCCGCATACAACTTCTTTCCCTTCTCTAGAAACTTTTCCACTAAAGATCTAAGAATGAATATCTGATCTACACAACCTCTTCCCTTCCTAAAGCCTCCCTGTTCTTCTCCAACTAATTTCTCTGTTCTTTCTCTAACTCTGTCTATAAGTATCCTACCATACACTTTTCCTATTATACAAAGAAGACAAATGCCCCTATGATTACCACACACTTCTTTTTCCCCTTTTCCTTTGTACAAGGGGATAATTATACCTGACTTCCAATCCTCCGGGACTCTACCTTCCTCCCAGGCCAATCTGCACATCTTCCACATCCATTCTACTACTATCTCTCCCCCATGCTTCAGCATTTCACCACACACTCCATCAATTCCTGGGGCTTTCCCCGATTTAACTTTCTTCATTGCTTCCACAACTTCTATCCTACTGATTTCTTCCTGTCTTCTCACCTCCCTCCTTCTCCCAGCCATTCCCCAGCCACTTATATTCGCATTACTTCCATCCTCTATGTTCAACAATTCCTTGAAGTGTTCTCTCCATCTGCTCACTTTTTCTCCCTTCTCCACTAGTAATCTACCATTTTTATCTTTCACTCCCCTGCTAACTTCACTTCCACCCTGTCTTACTCTTTTCACTTTTCTCCTGAACATTTTAGCAATTACTATATATATATATACTATATATATATATATATATATATATATATATATGTATACAGTACAGTATATATATATATACATATATACACACACACCGTATATATATCATCATCATCATCATCTGGACCTCCTTTCCCACCCAAGGGCAGGGTGAGGAGTAGTAATGTCCAGACAGCACTAACTTGCCCAATCCAAATAGGCCACACTTCCATTCACTAATCATTCAAGCCCCCGGAATCCTGGCTCTACCGGATACACCAAAAACATTCACCACATTCTGCAGCTTTACACAAACGTATCCGATTGAATAAATCCGGACGCTGCCATGCTCACAAGGGGTGCCAAAATCCCTGATCATGCACTTCTCCTTACATCGTTCATCCAACCAGAGCGATCTCTTGTCAGTTCCCTAGCCTCACCGACTTCCAAACCTCTCTTCCTCAAACACTCATCCACCATATCTCTCCACCTTCTCCTTGGCCTACCTCGCCTCCTCCCTCCTTCAAATTAGCTCAGGTATACCTTTTTCACCACTCTATTGTTATCCATTCTTTCTACATGACCACACCATCTCAGGACACTCTCTTCGATTCTGGTGTCCACCGACTTCCTTACTCCACACCTTTCACGAATCACATTATTTCGTATCCTATCCACCCTCTGTACTCCACATATATTCCTCAGCAGTCCCATTTTTACTGCTCTTACTCTTGACTTTTCATTTTCATGCCACACCATAGTCTCACACCCATATATTAATGTTGTCACTAACACTCCCTCATGTCAGCCTTGTGCAGCTGCAGCACTCAAGCCTCTGTTTTTTATGAAGGCCTTCATTGCACCAGCTACTTCTCTTCCTTGTGTCACTCTACTTTCCACTTCTTTTGCACATTTTCCTCTCCTTTCTATCACTGTACCCAGGTATTTGAACTCTCCCACCAATTCCAATCTCTCTCCATATACTGTGACATCACACCGGGAGTCACCTTCTCTCTCAGTAACCATCACTTTACTCTTCTCTACATTTACTCCCAAGGCACGATGCTCACAGACATCAGTAAAACTCTGCACTAGCCTACCAAGTTCTTGTCCGGTACTTGTAAGCAGTACTGCATCATCGCCATACAACAAATTTGAGATATTCCATCTATCACCATTCATTACCAATGCCATCCCCTTCTCCATTACTCGTGTTTTTACTTCTCTCATCACCCTATCCATATATATATTGAACAACCATGGGGACATCACACAACCTTGTCGCAAGCCCACACCGATCGTGAACCATTCACTTAGATGCCCATTAACCCTTACACATTCTTCGCTACCATCATAAAAACTCTTGACAGCACCTAGCAGCTTACCATCTACACCGAACATGCGCAAAACTTTCCACAATCCCTCTCTGTCTACTTTGTCGTATGGTTTTTCCAGATCCATGAATGCCATAAACACCTTATGGTCCTTCTTACAAGCCTTCTCTGCTATCTGTCTCACTGCAAATACTTGATCCACACATCCTCTGCCACTCCTAAAGGCACCCTCTTCATCACTCACTAGGTCTTCTGATATGTCTCTTACTTTCTCTAAAGTAATTCTTCCATATACCTTTCCTACCACAGTCAATAAACTTTTGTCACGATAATTCTTGCACTCAGTTCGCTCACCATTATTTTTGTGCAGGGGTACAATCACAACCTTTTTCCACTCAACATATATATATATATATATATATATATATATATATATATATATATATATATATATATATATATATAATCAGCCAATGCAAGTCCACTATTTAACAAAGGCCTCCAGAGTCTTTGTCCACGAATCTCAAACAAGTTTTGCTTGCACACCTCTGTGTTTTATCTGTCCACCTTTTGTCTGGCCTTTTTTTTTTTTTTTTGTTTTTACTTTTTCTACGTTTGCAATTTCTTGCAGCCCAGTCAGTAAGCTTCTTTCTTACTCCGTCAGTTATTCCTTATTCTTGTGACATGGCCTGCCCACCTCCATTTCTGCTCTACAATATCTTCAACTTTAGTTTGCTCTCTCACCGAAGTTCCTCTTCTCCTATCCCTCAAATATATTCCCAACACTGACCATTCTACTATTCTTTGAGTGCAGATCTGATCAGTTTCCAGGTCCCATAACTGTATAAGAGAGCTGGGAATATATATTCGCTATATACTGTTCGTTTCGTACATACTGGCAATCTACTTTTCATTATGTAGCCTATATTTTTTCCGAAAGATTTTCACACAAGATTAATGCCTCTATTTATTTTGTTTTCATGGTCTTTCGCTAGTTTCAGCATTTCCTATAAATAAGTGTACTAATCAACTTATTCAAGAGTTTCTTCGTGTACTTTGATAACGCTCTTATGTGTTTTTGGAATCAACATTAGTTTCTCTTTTATTCACCTTTAGGCCTAGATTCAAACTCTCTTTTTTGTTCATTTAACTTTTTTTATAATGTCTTTGTTGTTTCTGAGATTTTTTTTTATGCGGAGAAGAAGGAACCAAAGGCTGAGCTCGCAAAACAGTTACTTCTAAGAAAAAAATATATACATAAGAGAGCCAAATTCAAGATCCGTTCATTTCGAGATGCCTGGACAAACTGCGTTTGAAAGACTGGAGGTTATAGGAGGTAGGAAATACAGACAGAGGGAGACAGTTCCAGAGCTGACCTGTTTCATAAAGGAAGGACTGAGAGTAAGGGTTAATGCTTGCATTAGAGAGTTGGACAGAAATGGGATTACAGTTTGTTGCTAGACGGGTGATACGCGCCCGTCGTAGAGGTGGAGGGATACTGTACATGCAGACAGTTCAGAGGAGCAGTGACCACAGAAATAGCAATAGAAAAGAGATAAAGAGGCAACAGTGCGGCGAAGAGATTAAGGTTGAAGGGAGCCAGTAAGAGAAGGGGAGCTGATGAGACAAAAAGCCTTTGACACCACCCTATTGAGAAGAGCTGTATGTGGGGAGCCTCCCCGCACATGACAGTTGTACTCTACACAGGGGCGAATAAAACCCGTGTATAAAGTCAACAGCTGTGCAGGGGTAAAGAAGGCACGGAGTCGGAAGCAGATTTTACAAGAGATGCAATATGATCTTTCCATGAGAAATCCCAAGTGAACGAAACCCCAAGAATGTTCAAGGATGATGCAGGATTGCGCTGGATATTATTAAACATTAGTGGGTACTCCTGTGGAAGATTTTGACAGGTTGATAGGTGTAAAAACTGAGTCTTTGATGCATTAAAAACAAGATTATTTTTACCCTAGTCAGAGATACGAGCCAAGTCAGAGAATAGGTGTGCCATAGTCTTATCCCTTGTTTGTTGAAGTAACTACTGAAATGGATGTTGCACGAACCAAATGGAAAGGTGAAGGATGGAATCATCAGCGTACGAGTGGATAGGGTTAGATGTACAGCTTGGAAGATCATTGATGAATAAAAGAAAGAGAGCTGGTGATACGACAGAACCCTGAGGAACACCACTGTTGATAGATCTAGGAGAAGAATGATGGCCGTCTACAACAGCAGCTATAGAACGACAAGAAAGGTTTGGAAATTAAGGAATTATGTCAGACACGATCGAAAGCCTTTGAGATGTCAAGTGCAATGGCAAAGCTTTCGCCAAAGTCCCGAAAGGAGGATGACCAGCAGTCTGGAATGTAGGTGAGAAGATCGCCAGTGGAGTGTCCCTGACAGAACCCATACTGACGATCGGAAAACAGATTGTGATAGGAAAGATGCTTTAAAATTTTTTCATTAAGAATAGACTCGAAAACTTTTGAGACACAGGATGTTAAAGCAATTGGACGATAGTTAGAGGGTTGGGAATGGCCACCCTTCTTTGGGACTGGCTGAATGAGAGAAAACTTCCAGCAAGAAGGAAAGGTACAAGTTGAAAGACAAAGGCGAAAGAGTTTACCTGGGCAGGGTGTAAGCACAGAAGCACAGTTCTTGAGGACAACAGAAGGGACTTTATCAGGCTCATATGCCTTGTTAGTACTGAGCCCAGTGATGGCAGAAAATACATCAGCTGAAGAAATTTTAATATCAGCCGAGGAAGTCAGAGGGGGGAAGTGATGGAGGAACAGCACCGGAATCATCTAAGGTGGAATTGGAGGAGAAAGTCTGAGCGAAGAGATCTGCTTCATCAGTAGAAGAAATAGCTACAGAGCCATCAGAGTAGAGAACAGGAGGGAAGGATGGTGGGGCAAAATTGTTAGAAAGGTTTTTGGCAAGGTGCCAGAAGGAGCGGGAAGAATTCGAGTTGGAGAGTTGATAACATTTAGTATGGATGAAATAATTTTTAGCAAAGTGAAGAACAGACTTAGGATGACTCTGGGCAGAAACATAAAAAAGATGTGATTCAGGGATGGGTTGGCTCCTGTTCCTTTTGTAGGCCCTCTCCTTGTTGCGGACAGCATTAGAACAAGCATGATTAAACTAAAGCTTTTTTGCATTAGTCAAAAAATATGAGAAGGGAATGTATGCTTCCATGACCGAGAGTATAACCTCCATAATGCGCAAGGCACACTTAGATCTCTCCTTGCCATGGAAACAATAATCATTCCAAGGAAAATCAAAGAAGAACTGCCTGAAGGACCCCCCTTCCACAGCTCCAAAGTGCCACAGACGACGTTTCTTTGGAGGGTCCACAGGCCGAACCGGAGTGATAGGACAGGTTAAGGCAATGAGGTTGTGATCGGAGGAGCCCAGCGGAGAGAAAAGATTAACCCTTTCAGGTCTCAAATAGGTCCCAAGGTAACGTTTGAGAGACGCATTTTTTGGAGAAAAATCAAGGTTTGCAAATAAAGAAAAAAATATCATATTAATGCACAGGGAAGTAATACACATCTGCTTATAAAACATTAGAGCTCTACTCATTATACAAGTGCTGCAAAAATGATGGGAAGTTGCGTAGCAAGTGGTGTGTGGTAGCGTGTGAGTATTGCCGTCTCGATGGGTAGGTAATTTCTTGGTGCATAGGCGACATTATTGCATTGTTTGTTTCCATGTTTTTCCATTAAAAAAAAAAAAAACTGCATTAATATATATGTACATTATATCTCACGTGATTTGTGAATGATTCTCGTTTTCTTTACAAAAAAAAACAAACTAAACAGTTACAAGATCCATATTAAACTATCACTTACTAGTTACTACTGATTAATTTATTTTACTTTGCTCTTATTCTGTTTAGTACTGTCCAAGGCTGTGGGGGTGAGGACATGGGGGTAAGCCTACGACCTTGCCTTTTGTATGTACTTATGTTTAGTTTATTGTTGGTAACTATATCGTCTTGTGTACTTACAGGCAGCAGTAGAGACAGTGATAAAATATTTATTATTTCTCAAAATTGACGGTGTTATAAGTATAACCAGGAAATGTGAGAAAGTCATGAAATATAAATCAGAAAAAAGTAAGTAGACACTAACAATAATTTGTCAACGAAAATGGCAACACTCGCTGCACATGTATGTCCACCTGGTAACAAATAAATGCATGGTACGTGTATAAAAGGCTACAGAAACAACCATAGAAACCTAAAACCATAAATCTGTAATTATTTTCCCCTAATCAGACACTCTAACACCCAGGAAATGAATAAATATTGAGACATACAATGCGGAAAACTCTTGCGTGCCTCTGACGCAGCACTATGTGCGTAGGCGGGAGGCAGGGGATGGGTGATTGGAGGGAGAGTGGAGGGTGGAGGGTGGGAGGTAGAGGGGTGGGGGATCGATGGGAGGTAGGAGGGTGGAGGAAGTAGGGGGTGGGGGATTGGAGGGAAAAATGGAGGGTGGAAGGGTGGGAGGTAGAAGGGTGGGGAGTCGGTGGGAGGTAGGGGGCTGGAGGAAGGGGGATATGAAAGGGAGGAGGGAGGTGAGAGCTATGTATCCTCCAGAGCAGTAAAAATATATTGCAAACAATATTCTTTTGCTAAAGGAACTGTCTGATACCAATATAGTAAAAAATATTCCCAGATCAACTGGATAATAAAACTAGTACGTGCAGCCCAACCCCCCACCATGATTAGCTCTTCCCAGACGGTTTAAACTAAAATATTGTGATCTACGCATGCATGGTAGAAGCAGAGGGGTCTGGGGAGCAGCTCGTATCCTCATTTCATTCACCAGCCTCACGCAACAGTTTTCATTCATACCTAAATATGCTGCCAAGGGAGTGGCTAGGAGACCCCTACCGAGAAAGCCACTATAGTGGCCAGGAGACCTGAAAGGGTTAACAGTGTATGCAGAAGGATTAGTTGTACTGAAGAGGTCAAGTATGTTGGAGCTCTCTCCAAGGCAATCAGGGATACGGGTAGGGTGCTGTTCAAGCTACTCTAGGTCATTAACGATAGAATAGGTGTAGGCTTGTTCCCCAGGTGGATCAGTGAAAGGAGCGGAGAGCCAAAGGTGGTGATGAACATTGAAATCTCCTAGAATGGAGATTTCAGAGAAAGGAGAGATGTATAGATTGTGTTCCATCGTAGAAGTAAGATAGTCGAAGAATTTTTGATAGTAGACTTAGGAAAGAAGTAAATAGTGCAGATATATTTAGTCAGAGAATGACAGGAGAGCCGAAGCCAGAGAATAGAGAATTCAGAAGAATCAAGTTCAGAAACACGAGAGCAAGATAGGCCGTTGCGTGTATATACACAACAGCCACCTTTGGTTTTGAAATGAGTATAGGGAAAGTAGGAGGATACAGAAAAGGGTTTGCTGTCAGTTGCCTCAGACAGCTGAGTCTCTGTTAAGAAGAGAGGGCGAGGTTTAGATGAGGAGAGGTGGTGCTTGACAAAGAGAAAGTTAGAGGAAAGGCCGCGAATGTTGCAGAAATGAAGAAGAAGTGAGTCAGACAGTGGTTCCAGGCATAGTGAGTCATCACCGGGAGAGGGGCGGATGTCTGGGGCATTTATGGTCCCTCCCCCTCCCCGGGGACTCTGAGGCTTGGTTTTGGTACGTTACTTCTCCGTAATTTTGAAAAGGTAGTGTAATGTGTACTGCGCATGTAGGCTGATGTTGACAGTTGGAGAAACTTGTGTTGGAGAGCATGCTGGCCTACTCTCTGGGTAACTGAGACACTGAAAAAGTTCAGCAAAGGGGAATGATCAGGAACTAGTCCTGAGGGCTGATGAAACGGGAGCTCCAGCTCTCCCTTTCTTCAGCTTTCCATCCACCTTGGGAGTACTGCCCTGTTCGACTGGTGCTACAATCTACTCATTTGGACGATGTCATCTCCATCTAAGTTAACTCCTTTCCTTTCCCATTCTACCTTTCCGTAAATGCTTTCAAGGCAAGCCGTAAATAATTTTGGTGTAACTGTATCTCCCTAACACACCCTATAGTCATTGTTAATTTTTCTGTCTTTATGTAACCTATCTGCAGCAGTTCCCTCCATTTATATGTTTCCGAGCAGTTTTATAATGTTCTCATTTACCAATGGTCCTCGCAATGAATTTATCATTGGTATGTGCTCCACTTAGTCGAAAGCCGTTTCGTAATGGAAAAAAAAATATAAGGGCAGGGGCTTATTACATTCTGTAGTTTTCTCAATTAGCTGATTCATTGTTGGTAGATGATCAGTGCTCGAATAACCGCTTAAGAATCTTGTCTGCTCACGAGGTTGGTTTTCCTACAGAGTTGTTATTCTCTGTAAAAAGTCTAGTGAAGTTTGTAAATAACTGATAATAAGCTAATAGGTCGATAGCTTCTAATATCTTTCGAACCATCTTTCTTGTACAGCAAAATAGTCGTTGCATTGTACCATCTTTTGGCAATTTTCTTTCATATTCATTGGGTAAATAAATGGGTGCGCCGGTTTTGAACATGTACTCCTGTGTGCGACTGTAAATCAGCTGCCAGTCCATCTTTCGCTGGGGTTTTTCATCTTTTTAAACTTTTAAGATAGAAATTTACTGCATCTAATGTAACCCACAGTTTTTCGAATGTGCCATCTATAAAGTTAACTGCTGAAACTCCTGGCTTTGATGCATCCAGTTCTTTAAATTACTTCACTGATTTTGTGTCTCACGTGCGATTTTGTTTCGGACCTGTTTCATGCTATATTCATTACCTTTATGGTTTATTTGGTGGGACCCACGTTTCTCTTTCGTTTTTCTTGTCTCAACATTTTGTTGGTAACTTATTTAATTATGTTATTTCTACCTCAATTTTTTTTTTTACCTTCATGTTCTTTCTTTTCATATTAGCTTTTATATTAGCTTTCGCTACCACCTCCGCTGATTCCCATAACAATTTTGTTAGTCTTTAATAATTCAACTCGTCAATGTCACACTCAGCATAACTTAGAGCCTGACCTCTGTTCCTTATTTCTATTTTTTTTTTTTTTTTTTTTTTTTTTTTTACGTGTCCGACTCTGGGCAAAGGCTCAGGGCCTATTTCTTGGGGGCAGTGGCCCATCCCAAGGCCCAGTAGTCCTCCTACACCTCCACATGTCACCACTTCGGCGCTAACACCCACCGTCCATATTGAATACATGCTAGGGCTGTCTCATACGGGACTGGTGTACTGGTATTAGCGGGGGTACTTTTATGACATGTCGGCGGGTCATCTGGTAGATCAGGAAAGTCTGCTTTTAGGAAATTCAAATCCTTAAACTGTTCCCTGCCCCAGCCGGGATTCGATCCTTGAAAGGCAACTCTGTTATCGTTTACTTTTTTTTTTTTTTTTTTTAGCATGTCTTTGTTTTTAATAAGTTCGTTCTTTCATTTCTGAAAATGAATCTAGCTGTGCAACCCACCATTCTGTGAAGTTTCCTATATTTACTTTGATGATAACTGCGACTCTAGTGATCGTGTTGCTCTTATCTGCTACAGTATAATGACGTCGATATCATTTTTTATTTCATCATTTAGACTTTCCAGGCTCATTTTCTCTCTGTTCTTTTGTGGAAGAACGTGTTCATTATTCTTATGTTATACATTTCAGCCAAATTTACCACCATTTCATTTCTGTCATTCATTTTTCCTACTTGCAGTTGGTAAACAAGCCAGGCCTCGCTACCAGAGGCAGTCCTGACCTCGGAGCTGCAGATTCCCACCAAATCAACTAACATCCCGCAATCTACTTTCAGCCTTCTGACCCACCACTTTCGTTAGGAGACTTTATGGCCGTCATGATATTTCTGAAATGAGAGCCACCCAGGTTTACAATATACAAATTTAGCGACTGTAATAGTCTGAAATGAGGCATAACGCACTTCCGTCAAGAGATGCAGAGTCATTTTCAATCACCAACCACTGGCTGAGCTGGGCTCAGTGAATAAAAGGGTGAAAATTATCTATATATTGTTGCAATATATAGCAATAATATGGAATATCTGTGTTCATCAATCGACGATCACAATAATGAACCCTAAAAAATCTAAACGATCTCTGTTTAATGAACAAAAGATGGTATTTGAAATACACAAATGCAACAAAGGCATCCCTCCCCCCCCACCATACCTACACACTTTAAAAAATATAGTCTCTGGACCAGGGAGGGAGAGCTGTAAGGAGTAAGACCCAAACTGTCATTTCATTTTGACCCACCAACTGGGCAGGCCGGAAAATATCAAGATCATAATTTCCATGAGCACCTTAACTGCAGAGGCTTTACTGAGGGAAACAACCATATTCTAGCTACTCTGTTCCACAATAATTTTGCAACAAATGCTTCCGTTCTATCAAGATCCTGAAGAGTTTACCTCAGCACCGAAACAACGACAGACGAATTCAGCAGAAGAGATCACTTCTGAACCAAGGAGAAAAGAAGAAAAGGAAGAAGATGATGAAGTAGTAGTAGTAGTAGTAGTAGTAGTAGTAGTAGTAGCAGCAACAACAGCAGCAGTAGGAGGAGGAGGAGGAGGAGGAGGAGTATTAATAGTAGTAATAGTAGTACTAGTAGTAGTAGTAGTAGTAGTAGTAGTAGTAGTAGTAGTAGTAGTAAATTTATCAAGTTTATTTCACAAAATTCATTCCTAATGGTATACAGTATATTCCATATACAGTGGCCGTAATATAATTTACAGATCATAAAGATATATCGCTGTGAAGATCTGAAGTGCATTGAATAATCGTGTACATTCTATATGCATTCTACATCAACCCCCTGAATCTGGGAGATGCATCCCCCCCCCCTTTCCCTCCAAGCACACCTCCGCCGCCACTAAACGGCCCCTACTAGCCAAGGAAACGCCTCCATTAGTGAAAGATCCATCCTATGATGAACAGAACCACCAGGCGAAAGCAAGGTCAAAGTAGGAACTACATCCCCAGGACTCAGTGTCAGTAAAATGTTCGATTACAAACAAGAACTATGTATAATAGAAGCGTTTGATGAAAATGACCACACTATTATGAGAAGTAAAAAACATAAAGAACAGACGCATCGCACAACTGCCACCCGTCTTACTGAGAGATACGAGTTCATAAATGCAGTTAAAAATACGATACCTCTGTTTTTACGCTGTGGTAATGAGAAATGTCAGAGGACCCAGTTGTTGGCCTCTGTAGCTAGACAGTTAGCTGAGGTGTTGTCTGTGTTGTTGCTTTTGTAGCGTGGTAATGTGCAGAGGCAGCAGTAGCAATAGAGACGGTAATTTACGTATCAGTCACCAGCATCCTGCAACGTGTTGAAATAAATATTACATAACCTTCAAAAACATCGTATAACTGCTGTCCTGCTAACATTCTCACACTAATTATGTAAAAATATGGCTAATAGAGAAAAACAAACAAGTATGAAAAATAATTTAAAAGTTCCCTGCTGAATCACACTGCACAGAAAATGCAGTAAAAATCATAAAAAAATATATATATATATTTTTTTACACTAAATTATAAAAACAAATAACCCATAGACTCTTAAACCTAGCATAAATACTTGGAGGGGGGGTTGAATTTTTAAATACAGAGGAATAATATTTTTAAAAATTAAATTTGAGTAGAACACCGTCATTATAAAATTGCTTTAAAGTTATATAAAAATAGTACCAGTACTCAAATATTTAAAACATGAATATAAAAATCTAGAAAAAAAATTAGTAACAAATTTATTGTAATCACCAATTCATTTACAGTAAATCAATAAATAAAAAATATAAAATGTAATTTTGTATAAAATTTTAGTTAAATAATTCTAGAATGTCACAAAAGTTAAAAAGAAATTAAAAGGTTAACCTAAAAAGGTGCAAGATGTTTACAAGAAATTTAAATAAAAGTAAACGAAACAAACACCTTAAAAAAACTAATGCTTGACTAATTCAGAGAAAAATCACCTCATTGGAAGTAAAAATGGAGCTCGTCGTTATTCATGTCATTGTACCCACTGTAGTCTGGATTCCATGTAATCCATGTCATTTTCTGTTGATGCTATATTGTAATTAGTTTTTAATAATTTATTAGTTCGTGTGAAGAAATGTCCTGCTTGCAGAATCTATTTTTTTTTTATTGCTGTGCACACTGAAATGCATATGACTTGGAAAAGATGGAGGATGTAAAAGTTGTTACAACCTAGGAACTGTTTTGGGACGAACAATAAAACTTTAAGAAGGGGAATGAGTATGTAGACCATATATTCCTTTAACTGTGTAACTGTTAAACACTGAGAGAAGTGAAAGAAGTTATGCTGCTTTCATGGACAGAGTAGCATTGTAAGGAATTCTGGCAAAATATGGAGTAGACGAGAAATTGTTTAATGCTGTTTGGATATGTATGAGAATATAAGAGAAGCAGTATTTGTGCAAAGAGTTTCAAAGGGAAATGAATGTGGGAGTGTCGCTGTAATATTGTTTGCAGATGGTGCCGTTGTGTTTAACGAAGCATAGTGGGAGTTTGAAGACACGGTGAATGAGCCTGAAAGTCTGTGTAAGAAACAGGTGTGTCTGATAGGTGGAGATCGACCTGGTTTATACCCTTACTGAGATATATCTGACCAAAAACTTCTACTATGCACTCCTCATATTTTCTAAATATATTTGTTCGCAGGTCACAGCCTCTAACTCTTATACTGTCTTTTGTTCAGATTGGTTCACCATTACTTTGTTTCTCGGCATCTACATTTTCAGTCAGTCACTGAGTTGTATTCTCATTCTCTTTCCCTCTAACCTTTTCTCACATTCAATTTACATACCAGTAATTAAATCAGATAAACCTGCATATTTTCCTCCTACCTCTATAGTATGAACAACACTCTCAAGCTTTTTTCTCTCTACAAGCAAATGCTCGCCCAGGCTCCTCTCATCTATATCTTCAATCTCTCTACACAATTATTTTTTTTCCTCGAAATACAAACTACTACTAAAAAGTTTCTAGAGAAGGGAAAGAAGTTGTATGCAGCCTTCATGGATTTGGTGAAAGCATATGACAGAGTTGATTTGATTTGATTAATTTATTACGCCCGAAGGCGACAAACCTATTACAGTGCCATGCGGGCATATGTGAGGTGAGTACAGGGGAACTCGTGCCACGCAGGACACGCTGTCGAGCTATAACAAATTAACACCCACCGAAATGTGGATAACGCGTGAGAATAACATCTAGGTTATCATCGTCCAACAAATGTTTTAAGTGTCCACTAATGTGAGTCCATGTGGTATTAAATCAGAGACAAGTGGACATTGCAGGCAATAATGGTCAAGGGTGTTGGCATTAGGTGCGTCACACAGCTTACACGAGGAGAAATGAGGTGCGTTGCTTGCCCCAGCCACCTACCACACAGGTCGGTAGCCCAGTCTGAGGTGGGCACACACCACGTTATGTCGACGAAGCAGAAGACCACTGTAACGATATCTATGGGGATCAGAGAGAAAGTGGTCATAATGTTGGATAGATGCACTGTGAGCTCTCTCAGCATTTCCATGGTGGAGAGCAGGGTAGCGGGCTGTTCTGCGTACTATCTGCTTGTAGCAAATGGGGGAGGCATTAGTAGCAACCACAGTGGGCGGATCCAGTCCACAGGCAGTCCTTGCAAGGAGGTCAATGGTGTTGTTGGCTGTGAGACCAATATGAGAGGGAATCCACAGAAAGTGCACCACCAGCGAATGACTGTGGGCAGTGGCCAATTGAAGGAGTATCTGCATAACGAGGTGTTGATATGCAGGCCTGGGAGAGGAGAGGGCATGGAGGGCCGGCTGTGAGTCACAGATGATCAAGCCGCTGTTGTTCGTCCATATTAATAAAGTAACTGCATCCAGGAGTCCATGTAGGTCGCAATACATAGAGCTCAACGAGACTGGCAGCCCCCTTGAGGTGGGTCCAGACTTGGGGAAAATACAGCACAGCAAGCACTGCCATCCTCCTGCAGGGAGCCATCAGTCTAGATAAGGTGGGCTGAAAGGAGGGAAGATGACAGCCTGGCAATGGAATCCAAAGCTGGCTGTTTCTGAGGCTGAGGCAGGTCAGTCTTGGAGGCCAGAGTGTATGAGATAGCATTCACAGGGGTCTGCCAAGGTGGAATGCCATAGTCCACCTCCTCAGCAAGCACTGGTACGTTGATGGTTAGCCGTCGGACGTTTGAACAAACAGTATTAACTAGTGTGCGGCCACCACTGCGAAGCAGAGGCCTTGGTGCAGTGGGATCAAGGGAAGTCCGAATGATGTGAGAGTAGTGGGGAGAAAGGTGAGGATAATGCAGGCACTTAGCGCTGAAGTATGTAACCATGGAGTATATTCTCTCAATAAGTGGTGGAATGTTGAGTTCAAGTTGCATGTTGACAATTCTGGTTAAGCCAGGGCAGCCCAGGATGAGTCTCATTACTGCATTTTAGAACTTCTCAAGAGGTTGTAAGGCTGTTCCGGAAAGTTGACAAAGAGCAGGGGAGAGATTATCAACAACTGATCAAATGAACGCTATGTACACGGTTCGTGCTGCAGGAATAGACACCCCAGCAGCATAATTAGTGAGCCACTTGTGAGGTTTTAGGTGCCGCTGTAGCCGGGTCAGCAGATCCTGAACAATCAGATGTGTGCGTTGTCTTGCAGGAATGAAGGGAGAAATCCGTACAGGCTCCCCCAGATAAAGGTACCGCGTGCACAGAGGAATAACACAATCCCCAACAGAGAATACAGGCAGTTTTCTTGCTGGATGGGAAGTGAAGATTCTACTCCTTTCTGGAGAGATAACGAGTCTGCATTTGGAAGCTGACTCGTGAAACAAGTGAAGGAAACGTTGCAAATCTGCTGGGAAATTTGAGTGAATGCAGATGTCATCAGCATAGCAAGTAATCGTGGTTCCAGGCATGTCAGGAAGGAGGGTGAGTAAACGATGTATGAGGATATTAAACGAAAAAGGACTAAGGGCACCACCTTGTGGAGTACCAAGCTCAAAATCCTTAGCAGTGCTCTATGCACCCTTAAAAAGAATATGAGAGGACCTATAGTCAGGTAACCATGTATCCATCACAGCAGGTTTCCCTTAACTCCAAAATCCACTAGCTGGTCGAGGATGATGTCTCTGTTGGTGACGTCAAATGCACTCTTTAAATCAATGAAGGCTACTACACTGGTGGGGGATAGGAGGGTGTATAGCTCCATGAGGCAGTGATGTGTCCCTTGCTGTGGTAAAAAGCTGTACAGTCGGAGCGAGAGCTTGTCCTGCAGCCTAAACAAGAGTCTTGTGAGGAGGATGCCTTCTAGTACTTTACTGAAGCAGGAGATGAGGGAAACAGGTCGGAATTTATCAGTGCTAGGTTTAGGAATAGGCACCTTTGCACTGCGGGTCCAGGCTTATGGCACGTATCCCAGACGGATGCAAAGGCTGAACAGCTAGAGAAGGGGATTACCAGGAATTTTCAGGAGGACACAGAGGACAAAAAAAGCGATGCCATCACCTGGAGCATTTACCCTACCTCTGGTGAGGGCCCTTCGCATTTCATCGTCAGTTATAGCCACACCATCCTCATCATCTGTCCTCAGTAAAGCAGCAGTGAGATGGAGTGCACCAAAGTTTTTCTGGGTGGAGAGCACGTCCTGTATGTGTGCGGGAAGGACGCAAGTCCATAACTGTGCAGACCAGGCATCTACAAGATCCAGTGCGTACTGTGCTGGGCTGTGGTGGAGGACACTAGGGGCCTTCTTAACAAACTTGTTGATATGGTGCCACATGGAACCAACAGTCTTTTGATGGTTGATGCTATCGGTAAGTTTATGCTCTGAATCGGTATAAACGCAGTGCTGGAGAGCAACTAGATCATCCCTCGACAATCGATACCAATTAAGACTCTCGGGGGAATGTTGTCTTCGAAAAGCAAAACAATCTTCCACCACCTTCGTCTCAGCCTGAGCGATGCGATTATCCAGTGTCCAGGTGTGGGCATCATGATGGCGTGTCAGGTGTGGTCTGCTGACATAATGGGTGTAGAAGTCATGCGTGGAGCTGACTAGTGATGAATAAAATTTTTTGGGACAATGAAAGTCGAACATGGGAAGAAGGTTGGTCATATAGGAGATGTATGTAGGGCAGTACTTGGGTGGGATTGTAATGCAAATGCATCTGTGTACAGGAGAAGGTGTAGCAGGGAGGGAATAATGAAGGCTGAGAGCAATGTGATCAGAGAAGAGCTCAGGGATAGATGAACACCTGACTCGGGATGCCACGAGGCCGGATATAAGAACATGATCTAGTGTGCCTCCTTGAGAGTGTGTGGCCCCAAAGGTGTCCCAATGGGTTAGCTGATTATGACGAATATACTCAAGAAGTTTAGTCCCGTTACGGTTAACGGTGGCAGAAAGGTCCTCCAAAGCTGGGTGTTGGGCATTAAAATCTCTCATGCATATCATGCCACGGATTGTGGGAGCTGGGACAGCAGCTGTATTCAACCTGCCTGGCACAGAGTACACATTGCATAACCGATCTGTGCTGCTTCCCATGGTGGCCTCAAGAAACTAGAAGGTTGTCTCGGCATCTACAGAGCTTTGGAGGAAACGGTGCTGGATGGAGGAGTGGACATATGTGACAAGTCCATTCCTAACTCGATGGACGTAAGAAACATAACCACTGAGAGTGGGTGCCTGCACCCCGAGTAGCGCATGACAAACAAAGGATTCCTGAAAGAAAATGATATCCAGGTGGTGACTGTATACATATCCTTTGAGTGCAGTAAGTTTAGACCGGTTAGTAACACCACAGGGTTTCCAAGAGATGACATCCAGTTGCGCCATGTTACCAAACTTTGCCATGACGTTTGTGGGGGCCAGATGAGGAAGTGGTGATGGCAAGAGAAGTGCTACACAGCATGCCACGAGGGGAAGACTCCTTGGGGGGAGCATTCAGTCGAACAATGGGAGCGACAGTGGAGTCCAGCTTCCCCGCACGGGTGGTGACAGTCGTAATAATGACTTTTTGTGATTCAACCAGTGAATTAAATGTTGTCTCAAGTGTGGCTTGTTTGATAACCAGACCATCAATACGGGCTTCTATTGCATCGAAACGTGCTGTAAGTGAGCTGATCCAAGTCCTGAGAGTGGCAACAGTATTGCGAAGTTCAGTGATTGCAGCTGAGTCCAAACCGAAAGTGGAGGCAGGGGGAGCAGCAGTGTGGAGTGGTGGTGGTGGCGACGCTAGTGGAGCCCCACCCTTGGCAACGAGGGCAGCCCGGCGTCTAGTGCAGCCATGCCAAATGTTAACCCGTTCTTGATGATATCAGGGACATTTCCAGTGCAAGATATCTGGAGGTGGCGGGTTGGGTTGCATCAAGGCTGGATCAGAAGCAGGTGGAGGGGGTCGGTGACATCCGAGAGTCATGTTGGCCAAAGCACCATGCACACCGTTCTGGTGCAGAGCAATACCGGGAGATATGACAGATGCCTGAGCATCGAAAGCACCACGGTTGCTCGTCCTTCATCTTGTGAAACTCACAAGATGGGAGGCAGAGAAGGAAGCTGAAGGTGACAATTGGTCGTGGCAGGTGAGGAAGGCTCCAGGTGACTACCAGCCGGTTGGTAGGAGTGCCATTCTGGTGGAAATGTCGGGCTGAGTAGATACCTGGCAGCTCCTTGGCCAAGTTGGGATCAGTGAAGACAGGATAACGTGTAAGGAGGTAAGCAGGAAACTTGCGGGGCCTCTTAGGTGAGTCTTGAATTTCCAAAGAAAGGAATAGGAACTCTGCTTTAGTTACGCTATCTATGATGTCCCTGCAATGTCTGGAGATGTAGACAAAATGGGAAGTGATTGCAGACATCTTGAGCTCCGCTTGGGTGCAGTCAAAGTGCAAAGCATTGTTGACCTCAGACAACTATTGAAGTTTAATGTCAACAGCTGGGTTTTCTTTGAATAAAAGCTTGATGTAGTCAGCCCTGGGCACGAATGCTAGAGGCATAGAGGCAGGAGGCAACGGTGCAACTTGGGGGGATTGAACAAGCTGCAGGAGGCAAGGGGTGTTGGATCCAAAGGCGGTTGCCCTCTGCAGAGAACCAGAAGTCTCCTGCCACTTGGAGGATTTGGCAGCAGGGGATGAAGGCTAACTGTTGCCGTCTGAGGTGTTATGCACGGGGCGCTTGGCGGAGGAAGATGCCTGGCCGACGAGGTGAGATGCTGCTGGTTCAGATAGTGCTGGTTCCGTAGCTACTTCCCCAGGTAGCGAGACATTGCTACTACTTTTTGGTAGCTGTGGCCAGTCACTATGAGTCATCTCATCCTCGTCACTCAGCACCAGGTCAGCTTCAAGGTCCTTGAGGGTAGCAGGGCCCGAGTACTCCATGTTGCACACCTAGGCAGGTAGCAGGGTGAGTGGGGAATCAGCTTCACCAGCACGACAGAATAGACCACTGGTAGCAGGGGAAGTGGGGTGACACATCCATGATGTCACACAGGTCGTACTGTGCATGCACAGAAACAATAAAACTCGACCCAAGGGGACCCTGTCTGCTGTACCGAATTTTCCCCCCAAACTACAGGCTAGGTCCAAACACTAGAAAAACACAACCAATGGCGAAGGAAGCACTAGACCTTTATGTAGCTCCCTGCAACGACAGAAGGGTGTTGGAAGGCAAGGACCAGCGGAAAAACCAGGATTATGAGCTGCACATAGCAATGATTTGATTATGTCCGGCCCTCTGGTGGCAAAATATATAACAGGGTGGATAGACAAGGATTGTGGAAAGTATTAAGAATATATGGAGTAAATTGGAAGTTGTTGAAGGCTGTGAAGAGTATGTATGAGGGTGCTAAGGCTGCAGTGCTTGTGGATAGCGAACTGAGTGAATTTTTCTATTTGAAGGTTGGATTGAAACAAGGATGTGTCATGTCTCCATGGTTGCTCAATCTGTATGTGGATGGGGTTATAAAAGAGATACAAGGTAGGGCAGTGGATGCTGGAGCTGCCCAAATGAGAGAAGGCAGTGTTTGCAAAAACCCTACACTGTTGTTTGCAGATGATACTGTGTTGTTTAGTGATGACGAAGGGGAGCTGCAAGCCTTGGCGGATGAGTTTGGGAGAGCGTGTAAGAAACGGAATCTAAAGGTGAATGAAGGGAAGAGGAAAGTGACGGTCTTCGACAGAAATGAAGTCAGTGAATGTACAGTGAGATTGGATGGGGAAGAAATGGAGAATGTGAGTGCGTTTAAGTACTTTTTTTTTTTTTTTTTTTATGTGTTCGACTCTGGGCATAGGCTTCACAGCCTGCTATCAAGGCCCAACAGTCCTCCTACATACCATACACCTCTTCATGTCACCACTTCGGCGCTAACACCCACCGTCCATACTGAATTCATGCTAGGGCTGTCTCATACAGGACTGGTGTATTGGTATTAGCTGGGGTATTTTTACGACATGTCGGCGGGTCTTCTGGTAGATTAGTAAAGCCTGATTTAATGAAATTCAAATCCTTAAACTGTTCCCTGCCCCAGCGGGGATTTGAACCTGGGTCCATTAGAACGGCAGGCCACCTCTCTACCGATTGAGCCACGATAGTGTGATGAGTAAGTGTGATGAGTAAGGATGGAAGTTTAGAGGGTGAAGTGCTTGAAAGGGTGCAGCAGGCAAGAAAGGTTGCTGGTTCCTTAAAAGCAGTGATAGGAAACAGGGTCGTGAGCATGGAAGTAAAAAAGATACTACATGACAGTATTGTGATGCCAACTCTAACGTATGGAAGTGAAGCTTGGACTTTGTTGGTGGAACAGAAGTCAAGAGTGAGAGCAGTGGAAATGAGTTATGTGAAAGGAGCATGTGGAGTCACATGGAGAGACAGACTGACAAATGAGGAAGTGAAGGAGTGTTGTGGTCTGGATGTAGATGTGATAGGAAGTGATATGAGAAACACATTAAGGTAGTTTGGCCATGTGGAGAGGATGGAGGGTGAGAGATTGACAAGGAGAGTGTATGTGAGTGAGGTGGAGCGGGGGAGAGGGAGGGGGAGGCCAAGGATGAGATGGAGAGGTATATGAGAGAGGGGGGTGTTAGCTGGGAGCAGGGCGGTGAAATGGCGGGGGGCAGACGGACATGGAGGCGATTTGTCTGTGGCCACCCCTTACAGGATTAAGGCGTCTGGCAATAGATGGACTGATAGACAGACGAACTACTGATGCACAGCTTTTTTTTCTTACAATATCATTCAGTCGCCAACTATTATTCCTGTCTCTAAGCAGTCTATAAAAACTCATTTCATTAATTACAGAAACTGTCAATTTTCCCATTTATGTCTCTTAACCCTTGTGTGGTGTTCGGGTCTGTGGAACCCGTTTCCAATGTTTACCAAAAGAAAAATGATGCAATTTATTATTATTTCACCTTCAGACTCCTTGGCCTTGGCTCATTTTCTGTGAAGAACATACAAAATAACACATTTTCAATGACTTCACACTGTACACCCCTCCTACACGTTTATATTACACATGTGGTGTTCGGGTCCACTGGACCCGAGGGTAATAAAAGTGTAGAGATGCTGTGTCCCTTCACTCTGTTCTCCTCCTACATGGCCAGCTGTTAGTGTGTGTGTGTGTGTGCGTGTGTGTGTGTGTGTGTGTGTGTGTGTGTGTGTGTGTGTGTGTGTGTGTGTGTGTGTGTGTGTGTGTGTATGTGTTAAGTTTTTTCTCTGCTCCTACTATTCACGCATACGGTTACAACATTGTTACACATGAAGCACCAAAACCTGTCTGCTCCCACATTCCCGCACATTTTACCCTCTGTCTTGCTGGAACCATTCTATATTTTCGTACACTCTCTCGCACCTGCATACTGGGGGTGGAACACAACAAATAAATAGCTGTGCTTGTGTGGCTCTGAATTGCAGTCGATCAAAATGGCGAAAAGGGTCTCCGTGCAGAGAGCCTTAGAGATGATTTTCGAAGAGACAGAAGCTTGGGAAGATAAAGAATAGGAAGATATTTTCAGAATTTGAAGATCGCATTCTGTCAATTCAGAGTCTGACAGTGAGTTTGAAGAAGAGGATGAAATTGACCATGAGCCAGCTCCAAAATGAGCCCGTCAGCAGCCAGCTTCAGGCCCCTCGCAGCAGTCAGCCACAGGACCAGCTCGTCAGCAGCCAGCCACAGGACCAGCTTGTCAGCAGCCAGCCACAGGACCAGCTCATCAGCAGCCAGCCACAGGACCAGCTCGTCAGCAGTCAGCCACAGGACCAGCTCGTCAGCAGCCAGCCAGAGGATCAGCCCATCAGCAGCCCACTGCAGGACCAGCCAGTCAACAGACAGCCCACCAGCAGCCAGCAAGTGGAGAAATATGGATGTCAAAAAATGGTGAAACTGAATGGTATCCTTGCCCAAAGAAGGAGCCACCCTACAGGGCTGCCTGTGTGATAAAGATGCATCCAGGGCCAACACGGATGGCAGTTACTCATGTGCAGGATATCGAGTCCTCTTTTGATCTTTTCATCCCGGATGATATCCGAAAATCATTCTGGATTGCATTAAAATAGAGGGAAGGCGTGTTTTTGGAGAGGGGTGGAAGGAGATGGACCAAACCCATTTACGAGCATACTTTGGGCTTCTTATCCTGGCTGGAGTTTTCAGATCTAAAGGGGAATCCACAGAATCCCTGTGGGATGCAGAAACTGGCAGAGAATTTTTCCGTGCCAAAATGTCTCTGAAAAATTTTCACATTATTTCCAGGATTATCCTCTTTGATAACCGTGAGATGACAGACTAGCTCGATGGCAGAGAGACAGACTAGCTGCCATCAAGACAGTGTGGGACAAGTGAGTGCACTGCCTCCCTCTGTTTTACTACCCTGGCCCTAATGTCACTGTTGATGAGCAGCTGGTGCCATTTAGGGGCCGCTGCCCCTTCATGCAGTACATACCATCAAAACCCGCAATATACAGAATAAAGATCTGGGCTGCCTGTGATGCTGCATCATCATATGCATGGAACTTGCAGGTGTATACAAGGAGGCCAGATGGAGGAGCCCCTGAGAAGAACCAAGGGATGAAACTTGTCCTGGACATGACACAAGGACTCAGTGGACACAACATCACATGCAATAACTTTTTTACCTCACACAAGCTGGGACAGGAGCTCCTAAGCATATTATTATTAACCATATATGCTGTCTTTATTGTCTGCATTTTGGATAAAGTAAACATCTGGTATTTTTACAGAAATTGTTATGGCTGTATTGATTTATAAACCCAATAATGCGGTGGGTCCACCAGACCCGCAAACATTGGCTGCATAACAAAAACATGAACACCACGCAAGGGTTAAAGCAAACATAGCTCCCGGGCACCAAATTTGCCCCCTCACCGTCCATTTCATCCCAGAATTAATTCTGCCCTTCCATACCCTTATCATCACAATGTACATAAATAATGATCAACGCCATTTTCATCATCTTAAACGTGACATACCCGCAACTCTTACCGATAACTTTATAATTTTTCTTTGTTCACTGACCAGTATCATCCATCAACAAGGCAACTCCCCCCTTTCTAAGCCCACGCATGCTCATAACTGACCTTATGTACTGCATGCCTGCCCCTTCATTAGTTTTTGCCTGTTCCAGGAAACATGGAGAGGTTGACGCTTATGAAAATTCACAATATAGATTCATGAAGAATTGATCCTGTTCCACAGATCTATTGTCGGCGTTTTGTGAAGCACAGTATATGAGGCAATTAACAATGATTCACAATAATCTTTTAAAGCATTTGATAGGATTTCTCTTAAGAAAAGCTACATGCAAAGGATTAAATATTTGGAGATGGAGAAGATCATGGTCAGTAGGAAGAAAGCAGAAAATTAATATAATTGGATTTAAGTCAGGCTGGAGCTTTGTAACTAGACTTAGGTAAAAGGATTATTATTATAATATTTGGTGATGACAGTAATATTGAGGGAAACATTTACACGGTTGAGGATTATAGGTCTCCAAGAGAGACAGTGTCATCCTGTTCAAATAGTCAGAGGATTGGCAAAAAATTCAGTGAAATACATTTAATGAACTGCAAATTTAATAAATTAAAAAATTCTAAAATTTGACTGAAAAAAATCAGAAGGATCTGGTAGTCAAAATTTAGCAAGGATTTAAGAGCAAGACAAAAATGCATTAATATGCTTGCACAATATAAGGCTAAAAGGATGCTAGACTTATATCAGATGTGGGTAAAACGTCTTCTGAAGTAATTTTACAACTTTATCTTGCTTTAGTTGGGCTCCACTTGGACTCGGCATTGCAGTTTTAGTGTCTGTGCTAAAGAATGGATATTAATTAGGCAAAGGATGTTCGGAGAAGGATAACAAAAATTCACTTTAGGATCACTTCTTAAGTAAACAGAATAAGAAAATTAAAGCTGCATGCACTAGAAAGCTGGAGAGTTAAGAGATATTTAATTTAAGTGATTAGGTACATTGGAGTTTCCTATAGAAGACGCTATACTCCGCTCCAGCAAACATGTCTGCAGACTCACACTTTCTCTAAACAGGTGCCTCTGTTTAGCTTAGGTAATTTTCTCCCTATTGGTAAAATGATGATCTGTGTCAGTATGTTATTTATTCGTAAATTTCACATTGATTTTCCGCAAGACTTAGATGGGGCTGAGAAGGTGCACCTCTACGGACAAGCTTTCTAGTGCGGAGTATAATAAAGAGAGAAGAGATGTGCGAATCAGAAAGAATTTGCATTAGGTGGGAAGTAAGAAGGAAGTGGTTTCGAAATAAAATTGTGGATGAATGGAACAGGATACCGTGCGATGTAGTTGATACTAACTCAATAGAGAATTTCAAGAGGAAGCTAGGTAAACATAAGAGTGGGAAGTGGTTGTGGGTAAGATTCATGTAATAAAATATTCAATACAGAATTATCACATATTTCCCTCTGGTTTCAGTGGAGCAGCATGCTTTGCAATAATATTTCCATCCCAGTTTTTTCAGTATAACATGATGTTCATTCTCATTTTTCCTGCCAGTTTCGGCTGGAAGGTTTGGTGTGCGAGGGAGAACTTTTTTCTCTCCTATCCTTGTCTAATTCACATAACTAAGTCACACCCTAACGTTGGAGTTAGCTAATATTAAGTCTTTTCTTCTTCTATTCCTATATTGATATCTTCCGTTTGTTTTCATCTATCTAGCTATATTTTCTTGTCTTACCATCTACCTGTCTTTGTTTTCACTGTCCTTTTCACCTAGCTATTTCTCTCTGTGCCGTATTCCTTCTTCTGGTATCAGCAAACCGCTTGCACATCTACACCATTATTGACTGTCTTCCTCTTTTTCCTTCTCTTCTCTCTCTCTCTCTCTCTCTCTCTCCGCTTCTTTCTTCTTTCCCACCAGACTACTATATCCGACTATCCCTTTCTTACTTTTTCTCCTTGACCTTTGAGTGGCACAACATTCCATCTCAAGCCTGTAATCTCCTTACAGCTTTAGTCAAGCGGCGTCTTTTCTCTTTTTTGCCGCAAGGCGATTACCTTCAGCTAGAGAGAGAGAGAGAGAGAGAGAGAGATCTTATTGAAGTGGATGTTCTAACATAATTTCCTGAAGCCCTTAACCCCTTTAGTGCGATGACGATTTTGCTGCCTTAGTGCAGCTGCTGTTAAATGATTCTCTTCACTTTAAGGAGGATCTCCCGAAATGAACATGGCAAAAAAAAAGTTATTTACTAGAATGACAAAACTTCTATACCAAAAAAAGTAGCTGTGTGTGTGTGTGTGTGTGTGTGTAATTCACCGGCTCGGTCAGGATCACTTGATGGTCGTGATCGTCAGCTTATACCCTCCTGGAAGGGAGCTGAGAGCTCATATAGTCTGATCTAAGGGCAAGGCTGTGACCTTCACACACGCACACACCCGTCCCCTTGCTCAAGGGGGACAGTAACCACCCACTTTGTCAGTGAAACTTTTCGCAACCTGAGCTAGGCGCGAACTCCCGTCCACCAGTTGGCAAGCGGGAACGTTACCACTGCACCAGCGAGCGGTAGTGTGTGTGTGTGTGTGTGTGTGTGTGTGTGTGTGTGTGTGTGTGTGTGCAAGTCATTTTATTGTGGCGCAAGTTTCGTGGCTGGTGGATGGGGAGGTGGGGTGATAGGATTGGGATGGGGGAGTAGACAGGTGGATTTGGTGTTGTGGGTGTTTTTTCGGATGGGTTAGGCACTAAGGTGGGATAGGTGGGCTTTCTGGATGGGTGCATGAGCTTCTTGGGTGAATACGTGTGTGGTTGGGCCTTTTTGGGTGAGTGAGTGGGCTTCTTGGATGGGTGGGCTTTTTGGGTGATTCAGTGAACTTAGTGGGAGAGTGGTATTTTTGGATGGTTGTGTGGGATTAGTTGGTGGGTGGGCTTTTTGTGTGGGCTGGTGGATGTGTGGCTTCCTGGAGGACAAGCCAAGAGACAGGCTCACAACAAGGAGTGAGTAAGTAGGAATATGAATAAGTTAGAGGGTGGATGGGGGAAAATAGATCTGCTGGAAATTACATCCATGAGGCAAGAATGTCCATGGTTGGAATAGGTCGTGTGGGAAAATAGGTCCATGGGAAGTACGTGTTTGGGGAATGGGTTGTAAAGGAAACACAGGTCCAGTAGGTAAACGAAGTCCATTTAGAAAATATATCCATCTGAGAAAACAGATCTATATGCGGGATGAATTGCTGCCGAAGGGGACAAAATAGGTCCATGGGGAATAATACGTCCTTGTGTAAAATAGGTCTATAGGGAATTAATGGTCCATGGAAAAAAACAGATCCATGGCTAGAACAGGTTCATTGGAGTCATACGACATTCAATGGAATATAAGTCCCTTAAGGAGCAATAGGCCATTGGTGGAACATAGATCGAAAATATAAAAATAAAATGTCCACGGGGTTTTTAAAAAGACCAATGTGAGAAATCATGAGGTAAAGTATGTTCATGGAGAAAATCGATGTATGAGGAAAATATTGTACACACCTGGAGGAATCTGTGTAGCAGTGGAACACAGGTCCATGGGGGAAGTGCGTTCAAGGGGGAAAATGAATCCAGTGGGAATTAACAGGTTCAAAGGAAGAAAATGGGTCAATGGAATGGTGTAAAATAGTTGGCGGGGAGAAGCCCCTGGGAGGTGTTGGTGGTAGCCAGACGGGCTTATGTGCCAGTACCTAACTGATATCACAATGTTTTCTATAGTTCATTTCTAAGACGGTCACAGCACCCCTCCCCCCCAGCTGAACATAAAAGATTGGCGGCAGCAAAATTTTGGTAGTTAAGACGTCTGATGCGTTATACTGTAATATGGAGGGTCACCGGAGACTGATTTTCAACCAAAAGGCAACGAGCGTCAACTAACCTAAACATAATCCTGCAGTACCAGGAGTACGATAGTTAAGAATTTTCGCGCACTTAAAGGTTAAAGAGGTTCATCCACTTCTCTTTCGTTTTTTCGTCTTCATTTATCCCTTGTCCCTTTCATTTTTTTTTTTTTTAGTTCAATTCATATCATTGCCATACTTCTCTTCCTCCACTTTCTCCCTTACTTCTTTTTCGTAATTCTCTTTTTTCATCATCATCATCATCATCATCATCCTCATCATCATGTTCTTCTTCTTCTTCTTCTTGTGTTCCTTTACCTTCTCCTCCTCCTCCACCTCCTCCTGCTCCTGCTCCTCTTCTTCCACCTCCTCCACCTTCTCCTCCTATACCTCCTTCTCCTTCTCATCTTCCTCTTTCGTCTTCTTCCTATTTTTTCTTCTTCTCCTTCCTCTTCTTTCTGCGCCATTTTATGCTGACTCCATTTTACTCTGTTTTTAACATATATATATATATATATATATATATATATATATATATATATATATATATATATATATATATATATATATATATATATGCAGGAACATCTCTAGCCTTGTTAGTCTGTCTCACTAACGATTTTCGGAAACAAAATGCTTCACTCCCGTAGACAAGCGAGTTCATCAAAGCCACCCCACACAACAACACACCACACCACACTACACCACACCACACTTCACCACATCACATAACACAACGCACCATACACCACCCTTACACCATTACGCATCATACCAAATGACACAACACATGATACCACCCTCTAACACCACACCACACCACACCACATAACACATCCTACCATAATTTAACACCACACCGCAGCAAATCCCTCGCCCACACCTCATCAAAAGCATTAATCGAAGGGTATTGAAGCTCCTGTGTCTGCTATTTTTGTACTTGTTATTCCACTTCATTTCTCACGAAGTAGAATCTTAGGTTATCTGATGTCCATCCGTCCGTAAGTCCGTTCCACTCTATCTTAGAAACAATTTGTTAGATTTTCCTTATATTTTGGCCGATTGCAGGGCCATATAGAAGGTTGATGCCCGTCTTTTAGAAATTTCGAAAAATCGATATGAGCAACTTATTACCAATTTTCTACATTAAAAGCATTAAATCCATTATATCTCCTCTACTTTAACAGGTAGGATTACAGGCTGTAATAAACTTATATAGGAAGTCATATACAGTGAGTCTTTACAAACCTGTTAAACTGTGCCCCATGTAATTGATTTTGTTGCAGTACCACAGTATAGTAAGCGATTCATATTATATATATATATATATATATATATATATATATATATATATATATATATATATATATATATATATTTCGTTGTGGTGTATACTCTCTTAGACTTGTCCTCTTTTCCTCCACACTCTCCCTCTCCATTTCCGTCTCAGATCTCATCATCCCTTTCCCCTTTCCCTCCTCTCTCCTTTCCTTCAGCTAATCCCATACTCGTCTTCTCCTCTCCTCTCCTCTTAATTCTTCCCCTCCTCTTTCCTCGTCTTCTTTCGTCAAGATCTTTAAAGGGTCCCTTTAAAATCTGTCCCTTCTTCCCTCGTTTACTCCTCACCTTTCCCTCTCCCCTGTTCCTTTTTTTTTTTTTTACTCGTTTTCTGTCCGTCCTGGATGCCACACTTCACTTGCTGCCATTTTCTTTCATTCATCCTTCCTTAGAACTTCCTTACTACTTATCACTGCCGCTTCTTCACATCTATTTAATCCTTCACTGTTTCTCCTTGTGTCTCCTTACCTTTCTCACTTCTTTCGTTGCAATTTCGACTTCATATACATCCCTTCAGACTTCACTTTTTATAACAACAGCTCTTCCAGATTTCTCATTACTTCCCCTGTCTGATTTATTTTATTTCATTTCACACCCTTATCGCTTTTTTATGCTTTGTCCAAGTAAAACAGATGTCACTGAAATCCATCAACGTCCCTACCACCGCTTGTTCGTCACCTCTTCCTACCTTTTCAGAGATTCCTCTTTATATATTCCCCTTTTGTTCACGTTTTACCCTCCTTTCGTCTACACTACGGTTTATTCCAATGCGTGGAAAGCAAATATTTTATTCAAATCCAACAGTATTTCTCTACATAACAGGTTTTCCACATTGTTCGCTGTGAGTAGACTAATACTCACCAAGTCAGTTTGAGATATTACTTTTTTTTTAACGAAGAAGGAAAGATGTACTGACGATGAACAAATTAAAAGATTCAATAAATTACTGAATGAGCAGCTACGGTTGTAAAGGAAGGGAGATCATGTACCAAAAAACGTATATTTGGAGAAACATTTTTGAGACAGTCATATAATAGTGTCAAAATTAATTCTTACGATCACAGAAAACTAATCATTTAAAGCTGAACTGTATAGTGACAAATAAATGAAATATATGCAGTTAATCCCCGGATATGTTAACTCGATCCCTCTTTTCTCACAAGGAATTATAATTTTAGATCATAGTCTGACGGTCCACATGACTCCTCCTAAGGAGACGGCAAACTTGTTTCTCTGTTGTGACAAGAGAATTTTTTTATAAAGTATATGAAGGATCAGTACCAAACATTAGTTCCTCATTCCTTCCCGTCTCCACTCTCCCTGGATACCTGTCACCCAGTTCTGGGATCATCATCATCGTCATCCTCCTCCTCCTCCTCCTCATCATCATCATCATCATCATTATACTCTGTCCACATAACGTCCTAAAATGCCATCTCTTCCTCTTGAATGCATAGATTGGCACTAGAATGTCATGCTAGTCACAAAGATGTGTTATGTAAATGGGTGTAGAGTGTAGAGCTGTTGTATTTTCATGATATGTCTCTGAGCCACATGAGAGATGCTGCAAAATGAACGAAAAGATCTGACTGGTTAAAGATGAATTATTGTGTGTGTCAGAACACAGCAAAAAAAAGACTTGCCCACTTTCTCCACGCTGACTCCTTGTCTGTTGGTATGTTCTATAACAAAACAGCATAACTTCGGATATCATCCGCCCATTTTCATCTCTTTCTGTCTATTGTCTTCTTTTTATTCAGACTCGGCGTTTTGTTACAATAATCATACATTTGATATTTCCTCTACGAAGGACGTTGCCTGTCAGGGTTATTTAAAGATTTTATTTGAGATTGCCCATCATCCGCTCAACCAGTGAGACACTAGTCTCATTTGACTAAACTCTCAGGGACAAGTGAAAATGTTTCCTAAAAATCGGGAAACTATTTACTACGCTGAGAAATATCCATGTGACCATATCCACGCGTTCCCTGCGTGTCAAGATGAAACGAAGATGTTTACGAACGGTTAAGTGACCATATCCAACGAAAAATAGATTAATAAATCAATTTTTAAAAAATACTAAGGGCATCGGAATCAAACAAATCGGAAGTTCATGATTACGGATCAAACATTGGTCATTACGTCTGTCTATCTATCTATATACCTAGGCTGCTTCCCCCAAGGAAAGGGAGGTAGCCGAGACAAGACGACTCACTCTCCATTTACTCATCCATTCAAACACATTCATTCTCATCTTAGCCCCAAAGGGGAGAACGGACAGATCCTCACCGCACCACACCGCACAAGGGTCAATTGCACAATGCAATCAGTGACATCCGCAGCAGGGCCCGACAGCAGAACTGGTTTACCCCTGCCACATCATAACAGACCCATCCCCTTACCCGCACCTGACCTGACTAGCTGATCAGACCAAATGCGGGAGAATATCCCCTCAGGGCTGCGTCATCACTTATTCATTCACAATTTCTCTCCATTTATTTCTGTCACGCACAGCCACTCTTCCTTGCTCAACAGACATCCCTCTCGCATCCAGTGGTCTCTTCACACTGTCCATCCATCCTATTCGTGGTCTTCCTCTCAGCCTTACACCTCTCACATCAGATCTAGTTATCTTTTTCACCAATCGCTCATTATCCATTCTCTCCATATGCCCAAACCATTGCAACACCCTCTGCTCAACTCTACCAGCCATCTCCCGAACAACTCCAGTTCTCCTTCGCACTTCATCATTTCGCACTCGATCCATACGCGTCACTCCACACATACTCCTCAGACATCTCATCTCCATTACATTCAAACTTTTCCTCTCTGCTACACCCATATTCCATGTTTCAGCCCCATATAATGCAGTCGGTACCACAACACCCTCATACAGCCTTCTCTTTACATCCATTCTAAGCGAACGACATTTAAACACTTTTTTCATTCCTCCCAGCACCTTTCCTACTTCATTTATTCTAAACTTCACTTCTGCATCTATTCTTCCATCCACAGCAACATGTGACCCTAGATATTTAAAACAATCTACCTCCTCAAGCAACTCACCATTCAAAACTATATTCATCCCCCTACCATCTATCAACCTCGTACACTTCATCACTTTACTCTTATTCTCATTTACTTTCAATTTCCTCCTTTCACACACCCTTCCAAACTCCTCTACCAACTGTCTCAATCTCTCCTCTGAATCAGTCACCAGTGCAGTATCATTTGCAAACAGCAGCTGCTTCAGATTCCACTCTCCTCCATCAACATTTACCAGACTCAGACCACCTAAAACTCTTGCATTCACCTCCCTTACAACACCATCCATGTAAATATTAAACAACCAAGGCGACATCACACATCCCTGTCGCAGCCCCACTCTCACGTGAAACCAATCACTCACAGCATTTCCCACTCTTACACACGCTCTACTATTTACATAAAAACTTTTCACCCCTTTTAGTAACCTACCATCAAGTCCATACAATCTTAAAACAGTCCACAAAGCCTCCCTATCAATTCCATCATACGCTTTCTCTAAATCCATAAATGCCCAAAACACATCCTTGCCTTTCGCTAAATACTTTTCACACACTTGTCTCACAGCAAACACCTGATCAACGCATCCCCTCCCTCTCCTAAAGCCACACTGCTCATCACTAATCACTCCCTCTGTACCCTCTCTAACACTCATAATTAACACTCTACAATACACCTTACCTACAACACTCAACAGACTTATACCCCTAAAGCTAGTACATTCATACTTATCACCCTTGCCTTTATACAACGGGACCACACAAGCACTTTGCCCAGTCAATTGGCACCATACCTTTCTCAAAACACACATTCAACAATCTTACTAACCAGTCAACAATAGTCACTCCACCACCCTTCAGGCATTCCACAGCACACCCATCCATACCTGGAGCTTTCCCTGTTTTCATCTCCTTTACTGCCTTCTCCACTTCCTCCTTCGTGATCAAAGAATCATTCAACTCTCCCAACACATTCCTTGCACCCTTCCATCCGCCACAATCTCAGCCACCCTTTCCTCCTCTACATTTAACAATCTTTCAAAATATTCTGCCCATCTCTTCCTTACTGCATCCATCTCAATTAACATCCTTCCATCCTCTGCTTTTACTCGTTCTTCCTTCCCAGACTCTCCCTTTCGCACCCTTTTCACCTCCTTCCAAAACATTTTCTTTTTCTGTTGAAAATTCTCTGTCAGCCGCCTGCCCCACCTCTCATCTGCTGCCACTTTAGCATCACGCACAGCCCTTCTCGCTCTATTCCTCTTTTCCTTATACCTTTCATATGACATCTCATCCTTCCTCTGCAGCCACACTTCATATGCACGTCTCTTCTCAGCCACAGCCATACTTACTTCCTCGCACCACCATTCACTTCCTTTTCTTACACCACCACCCACACGTCTCACACCACACACCTCTTCTGCATTCCCCACCACAGCACTCTTAAATAACTGCCATTCCTCCTCCACGATGCCATTTTCCCGATCTTTTACTGGGTTCCACTCATCTTTCAATTTCTCCTGATACTCTATCTTTTTGTCTCTTTTATCCAACTCACTCACTTTCAAAACCTCCCTGCCACACCTAACCCTCCTAGCTCTCATCCATCTCTTACCTACTCTTAACTTTCCCTCCACCAGGTAGTGGTCAGACATACCTCCACCCTCCCCTCTCAGAACTCTCACATCCAACAATCTTCCTATTACATTCCTAGACACAACCACATAGTCCATCAAGGCTCTATCAACAACCCTTCCACCCTCCTGTCTCACCCATGTATACTTATAAATATCTTTCTTTTCAAACAGCGTATTCCCAATCACCATCTCTCGCTCAACACACATCGCTATCATTCGTTCCACATTTTCATTTAATCCAGGCTTACCATGCATACCAACTACGCCTTCAACTGCTACATTTCCCACTCTAGCATTCAGATCTCCCATCATTACCACATTCACTTTCGCTCCAAAACTCTGCAGACACTCATCAACATCATTCCAGAAAGACTCCCTCTCTTGTTCATCCCTTTCACTACCAGGCCCATATGCACTCACAAACACCCACAACTCACGTTCAAATTTCACTTTCACCCACATCAGTCTCGATGACACCTCCTTCCATTCAATCACACATTGCTGTACTTCCGGACTCACTAACAAGGCCACACCTTCTCTTGCCCTTCCTCCATCAACACCTGACAATCTTCCATTCACACTTCCAAACATAGATTCCCCCTTCCCTTTCATCTTCGTTTCACTCAAAGCTAACACATCCAACTTTCTTCTCACAAACATTCTCCCAATCTCCTCCCTTTTAGCCTCAATCGTACTACATCCACGCACATTCATAGACCCAATCTTCAGGGTACGGGGATAACTCCATCCCCCATCCCTTTCTCTGGCCTGTCTCTTTTTAGGAACTACAAAACAGAGGAGGGGGTCCCTAGTCCCCTCACCCCGCCCCTTTTAGTCGCCTTTTACGACACGCAGGGAATACGGTGGCAGTATTCTTCCTAACACATTACGTGGTTGGCAGATTAAATATAATGGCCATGACCGACGTAGTCAAAGAAATAAAAATTGTCCAGGTGCTTCAAAGTGCAAAAGTGGTTGTACATGAGCTGACTGAGACCAAAATTTAATGAACTGAGAGACTGGAAGTATGAACTGGGAATGTCTGCTGCAGTGGATGAGAATGAGATGATGGAGGAGGGATGAATGCTGTGCTATATATAAAGATGGAAGCAGACAATAAGGAAGGATGATTCAGTTAGATCAAGGACTGTATGGATAAGAATAAGAGTGAAAATAAAAACATGGACGATTGTATGTGTGTAAACTGATGATGAAGTGGGTAGAGTAAAACGGGGTTCTGGAAGAATTTAAAAGCATGCTTGGAGAAGTTTGATAGTCCTGACAATATTTTTCACTGGAGATACAACTGGTAAAGTGAGGAATGTGTGTGTGTGTGTGTGGAGGGGGGTATGTGTGTGTAATGCACCTGGTAGGTAAGGATCACGTAATGGTTGTGATCATCAGCATTTTACTCCCCCGGAAGAGAGCTGAAAGCTCATATAGTTCTATCTAAGGGCAAAGCCTTGACCTTCACACACGCAGACACCCATCGCCATGCTCAGGGGGGACAGTAACCACTCGCTTCCTCAGTTAAACTTTTCGTATCCCGAGCACGGCCCTAACCCCCAGTGTTTGATCTGTAATCATGAACTTCCGGTTTGTTTGATTCCGAAGCCCTTAGTATTTTTTAAAAACTGATTTATTGATTTATTTTTCATTGGATGGGTCACTTAACCGTTCGCAAACATCTTCGTTTCATCCACGACACGTAGTGAACGCGTGGATATGGTCACATGGATATTTCTCAGAGTAGTAAATAGTTTCCTTGTTTTTAGGAAACATTTTCACTTGTCCCTGAGAGTTTAGTCAAATGAGACTAGTGTCTCACTGGTTGAGCGGATGATGGGCAATCTCAATTAAAATGCATAAATAACTCTGACAGGCAACATCCTTCGTAGAGGAAATATCAAATGTATGATTATTGTAACAAAACGCCGAGTCAGAAATAAAATGAAGACAATAGACAGAAAGAGATGAAAATGGACGGATGATATCCGAAGTTATGCCGTTGTGTTATAGAACATACCAACAGACAAGGAGTCAGCGTGGAGAAAGTGGGCAAAAGTCTTTTTCTTGCTGTGTTCTGACACACGCAATAATTCGTCTTTAACCAGCCATATCTTTTCGTTCTTTTTGCAGCATCTCTCATGTGGCTCAGAGACATATCATGAAAATACAACAGCTCTACAGTCTACACCCATTTACATAACACATCTTTGTGACTAGCATGACATTCTAGTGCCAGTCTCTGCATTCAAGAGGAAGAGATGGCATTTTAGGACGTTATGTGGACAGAGCATAATGATGATGATGATGATGAGGAGGAGGAGGATGGCGATGATGATGATCCGAGAACTGGGTGACAGGTATCCAGGGAGAGTGGAGACGGGAAGGAATGAGGAACTAATGTTTGGTACTGATCCTTCATATACTTTATAAAAAATTCTCTTGTCACGACAGAGAAACAAGTTTGCCGTCTCCTTAGGAGGAATCATGTGGACCGTCAGACTGTGATCTAAAATTATAATTCCTTGTGAGAATAGAGGGATCGAGTTAACATATCCGGGGATTAACTGCATATATTTCATTTATTTGTCACTATACAGTTCAGCTTTAAATGATTATTAGTTTTCTGTAATCGTAAGAATTAATTTTGACACTATTATATGACTGTCTCAAAAATGTTTCTCCAAATATACGTTTTTTGGTACATGATCCTTCCTTTATAACCGTAGCTGCTCATTCAGTAATTTATTGAATCTTTTAATCTGTTCATCGTCAGTACATCTTTCCTTCTTCGCTAAATAAAAGTAATATCTCAGACTGACTTGGTAAGTATTAGTCTACTCACAGTGAACAATGTGGAAAACCTGTTATGTAGAGAAATATTGGTGGACATGAATAAAATATTTGCTTTTCAGTCATTGGAATAAACCGTAGTGTAGACGAAAGGAGAGTAAAATGTGAGTAAAATTGGAATATATAAAGAGGAATATCTGAAAAGGTAGGAAGAGGTGACGAAGAAACGGTGGTAGGGACGTTGATGGATTTCAGTGACATCTGTTTTACTTGGACGAAGCATAAAAAGCGATAAGGGTGTGAAATGAAATAAAATAAATCAGTCAGGGGAAGTAATGAGAAATCTGGAAGAGCTGTTGTTATAAAATGTGAATTCTCAAGGAATGTATATGAAGTCGAAATTGCAACGAGAAAGGGATAATGGATCATGAATGAAGTGAAAAAGGTAAGGAGCCGCAAGGAGCAATAGTGAAGGATTAGATAAATGTGGAGAAGCGGCGGCGATAAGTAGTAGGAAAGTTCTAAGGATGTGGTGAATAAAAGAAAATGGCAGAAAGTGAAATGTGGCATCCAGGACAGACAGAAAACGAGTGAGGAAAAAAAAATGATGGAACAGGGAAGAGAGAGAGAGAGAGAGAGAGAGAGAGAGAGAGAGAGAGAGAGAGAGAGAGAGAGAGAGAGAGAGAGAGAGAGAGAAAAGGTCAGGGGTGAACGAGGGGAAGAGGGGAATATTTTAAAGGGACGATGAAAAGGTCTTGAAGAGAGAAAACGAGAAAGGAAGAGGGGAAGAATTACGATAAGAACAAAGGAGAGGAGAAGACGAGTAAGGGTTTAGTTGAAGGAAAAGAGGGAGAGGGGAAAGGGAAAAGGGATGATGGGATCTGACGGGGAAACGGATGGGGAGAGTGTGGAGGAAAAGAGGACAAGTTCCAGAGGCTACATTCCACTATGAAAAAAAACAAATGATGAATCGCTTACTGTTTTGTGATAGTGCACCAAAATCAATTATATCGAGAACAGTTAAACAGGTGTGTAAAGACTATATACTGTATAACTTTATAAGTTTATTACAACCTGTAAATCTATATGTTAAAGTAAAGGAGATACAAAGGATTAAAAGCTTTAAAAGTACAAATATTTGTAATAAGTTTTCCATATCGGAGTATTTGGAAATTTCTAAAAACGGGTATCAACATTCGTACAAAATATGAGAAAAGTCTAACAAATGCATTCTGAGATACAGCATGGAACGGACGGACGGATGGACGGATGTGAGCTAACCTAAGATTCCACTTCTTGAGGAACGAAGTGAAATAACAAGAACAAAAATAGTATACACAGGAGCTTTAATGCCCTTGATGTGGTGTGGGAGAGTGATTTTATGTTGTGTGGTGTGAAAGTATGGTAGGACGTGTTATGTTGTGTGGTGTGGTGTTAGAAGGGTGGTATCATGTGTTTTGTCATTTGGTATGATGTAGAGTGGTGTAATGGTGGTGTATGGTGCGTTATTTATGTGGTGTAGTGTGGGTTGTGTGGTGTGGTGTGTTGTTGTGTAGGGTGGCTTTGTTAAACTTGCATGTCTATGGGAGTGAAACACTTCGTTTCCGAAAATCGTTAGTGTGAGACTTACAGGGCTAGAGATGTTCCTGCATATAAAAAGAAAATGTTAAAGAACAGAAGAAAATGGAGACAGCATAAAATGGCGAAGAAAGAAGAGGAAAGAGAAGAAAAAAGAGGATGAAGACGAAGGAGGAGGAGAAGTAGCGGAAGTTATAGAAGGAGATGGAGCCGGAGGAGGAGGAATAGAAGGAGAAAGAGCAGGAGCAGGAGCAGGAGGAGGTAAAGGAGGCGGAGGAGAAGAGAAAGGAATACAAAGAAGAGGAAGAACGAGAAGAAGAAGAGCATGATGATGATGATAGTGATGAAAAAGAAGATTACGAAAAAAGAAGTAAGGGAGGTGGCGGAAGAGAAGAATGGCAATGATGTTAAACGAACTAAATAAAAAAAAAAGGATAGGGAGAAGACATAAAGGAAGACAAGGAAACAAAAGAGAAGTGGAAGAACCTCCTTAACCTTTAAGTGAGTGAGAAGTCTTAATTATTGTACGCCTGGTATTGCAGGAATATATTACATTAGGAGTGGATGCTCGTTGCCAGTTGTTGAAAGTCAGTTTCCGGTGACCCGCCATATTATAACGCATCAGACGTCTTAACTACCATAATTTTGCTGCCGCCAAACTGTTGTGGTAAGCTTCTTGACCTCATGATTTCTCACATGTCTTTTTAAAAAATCCATAGATCTTTTCTTTCCATGTACCTATATTCATTTACGACATATGTTCCACCAATGACCTATTTCTCCTTAATGGACTTATTTTCCCTTGAATGACGTATGTTTCCAATGTACCTATTCTAGCAATGAGCCTATTTTTCTCCATGGACCAATAATCCCTTATAGACCTATTTTATCCAAGGAAGTATTTTTCCTCATGGACCTACTTTCTCCCCTTGGGCGGCAATGCATCCCCATGTAGAACTGTTTTCTCAGATGGATATATTTTCCACGTGGACCTTATTTACCTACTGGACCTACAGTATGTTTCCTTTTCAACCCATTCCCCAAACACGTACTTCCCATGGACCTATTTTCCCACATCGACTATTCCAACCATGGACCTCCAGCAGACCTATTCTCCAGCAGACCTATTTTCCCCCATCCACCCTCCAACTAACCCATATTGCTACCTGCTCACCCCTTGTTGTGAGCCTGTCTCGTGGCTTGTCCTCTAGGAAGCCACACATCCACCAGCCCAACCAAAAAGCCAACCCACCAACTAATCCCAAACACACCCCCACAAAGCCCACCCACCCACTAAGCCCACTCACACACATACTCACCCAAGAAGGTCAATCACACACCCAAAAAACCCACCTGTCCCACTTTAGTGCCTAACCCACCCGAAAACCACCCACTACACCAAATCTACTGTCTACCCTCCCCCCCATCCCAATCCCTCCACCCCATCTATCCTCCCACCAGCCACCAACCAAGCTTCGGCCACCACAAAATCACTTGGAACTTACAGTACACACACACACACACACACACACACACACACACACACACACACACCAACTTCTCTGATATTTAAGAACTGTCATTCTAATAAATTTTTTTATGATGTTCATTTCGGGAGATCCTCCTGAAAGTGAAGAAAATCATTTAACAGCAGATGAAATAAGCCAGCAAAATCGTCATCGTACTGAACGGGTTAAGGGCTTCAGGAAATTAGATTAGAACATCCGCTTCAATCAGATCTCTCTCTCTCTCTCTCTCCCTAGCTGAATGTAATCGCCTTGCGGCAAAAAACAGAAAAGATGCCGCTTGACTAAAGCCGTAAGGAGATTAGAGGCTTGAGATGGAATGTCGTGCCACTCAAAGGTCAAGGAGACAAGGTACACAAAGGGATAGACGGATATAGAAGTCTGATGGTAAAGAAAAAAGTGGATACAGAGAGAGAGAGAGAGAGAGAGAGAGAGAGAAAGAGCAGCTGCAGCAGCAGAGAAAAGAGAACGAAAAGGGGAAGACAGAGTCAATAATGGCGTAGATATGCGAGCGGCGGGCTGATACCAGGAAAAGGAATATGGCGCAGAGAGGAATAACCAGGTGACAAAGGTAGAGAAAACAAAGAATGGTAGAGATAAGACAAGAAAATATAGCTTGATAGAGGGGAACAAACAGAAGACATCAATATAGGAGTATAAGAAGAAAAGACTTACTATTAACTAACTCCAGCCTCTGGGTATAATTTAGTTTTGCGAATTAGACAAGGATAAGAGAGAAGAAAGCTCTCCCTCATTCACCAAACCTTCCAGCCGAAACTGGCGGGAAAAATGAGAATGAAGATCATGTACTATTGAAAAAAAAAAAAAAAACTGGGATGGAAATATTATTGGCATGGATGCTGCTGCACTGGAACCGGGGGAAATATGTAACAATTCTGTATTTAATACTTTATGCCTTGAAAGAGTCTTCCCTCAACAACTTCCCACTCTTATGTTTACCTAGCTTACTCTTGAAGTTCTCTGTTGAGTTAGTACCAACTACATCGCACGGTAACTTGTTTCACTCATCCACAATATGAAACCTTTTCCTTTTTATTTCCCCCCAAACTTCAACCTACAACTGATCCAGTCCAACTGTTACAGATATTTTATGAATGGAGGGCCAGTATCCTGATGTATGAATAATTTTTTTATTCGTTTGTTTTTCGTTCCTCTGTTTTGTTATTTAAAAAAAAAAAAAAACTAAAGCAAATATTTTCTGATTCGCACCCACTAGAGCACATCGCTCCTATCTTTATCATACTCCGCCTTAGCCAGCTTGCCCGTAGAGGTGCACCTTCTCAGCCCCATCCAAGTCTTAAGGAAAATCAATGTGAAATTTACGAATAAATAAGGTACTGTGTGACACAGATCATCATTTTACCAACAGCGAGAAAAGTACCTTACCTAAATAAAGACAACTGTTTGGAGAAAGTGTGAATCTGCAGACAAGATAGTTGGGGCGGAGTATAGTGTCTTCTAGATGAAACTCCTTAATCTACCTAAGCACTTAAGTTAAACATCTCTTAACTCCAGCTTTCTAGTGAATGCAGCTTTAATTTTCTTACTCAGTTCACTTAAGGAATGATCCTAAAGTGATATTTTTGTTGTTCTTCTCCGAACATCCTCTAGCTAATTAGCTTAATATTCATTCTTTAGCACAGACACTAAAACTGCACTGCAGAGTTCAAGTGGAGCCCAACTAAAGCAAGATAATGTTGTAGCATTACTTTAGAAGACGCTTTACTCTCACATGATGTAAGTCTAGCATCCTTCTAGCCTTATGTTGTATATGCATATTAATGCATTTTTGTGTCACTTTTAAATCCTTGCTAAATTTTGACAACTAGATCTTTCTATTTTTTTGTCGAATTTTAGATTTTTGAATTAATTAAACTTGCAGTTCATTAACCTACTAGCTACCAGTGGCTCTGTGCGAGGGATTTTGCCGGAAGGGCAATAATCGTACCGCCCTCCTCCTGCCGGCTCATAGTCTCGAAGCTCATAAGTCCCTACTCCTGGGTTCCCTTCTTTATTCACTTTTGAAAATTCCCAGTTCCGTCCTCAACTGAGGACACTGGGAGGATATGGGTTAAATTTACTTCATAAAATTTTTTGCCAGTCCTCTGACAATTTGAACAAGATGACACGGTCTCTCTGGAGACGTATAATCCTCAACTGTGTAGATATTTCTCTCAGTATAACTGTCATTACCAAATATAATAATAATAATACTTATAACTAAGTCTAGTCCCCAAGCTCCAGCCTAACTTAAATCCATTTATACTAATTTTCTGCCTGCTTTCTTCTGACCATGATCTCCATCTCCAACTATCTCATCCCTTGTGTTTAGCTTTTCCGGATAACATTTTATGAGAAATCCTATCAAATGTTTTAAAAAATTATTGTGAGTCATTGTCAATTGCCTCATATACTGTGCTTTACAAAACGCCGACAATAGATTTGTGAAACAGGATCAGTTCTTCATGAATCCATATTGAGAATTTTCATCAGCGTCAGCCTCTCCATGTTTCCTGTAAAATGCAGAAACTGGTGAGTGGGAAGGCGTGCAGTACGTAAGGTCAGTTATGAGCACACGTGGGCGGAGTAAGGAGGGAGCTGCCTTGTTGAATGATTCTGGCCAGTGAACAATGAAAAATTATAAAGTTATCGAGACGAGTTGCGGGTATATTATCAAGTTTAAGATGGTGAAAATGGCGTTGATCATTATTCATGTCCCTTGTGATGATAAAAGTATGGAGGGGCAGAATTATTTCTGAGATCACATGGACGGAGTGACGGGGCAAATTATAGTGACCAGGAGCTATAAGGTGTTTGCTATAAGAAACAGAAATGGCAAAATTGACAGATTCTGTGATTAATGAAATTGGTTATTATACGCTGCTTAGAGACAGGAATAATCGATGGCGACTGAATGATATTCTTAGAAATGAATGCTGTGCATCAGTAATTCGTATTTCGAGGGAAAAAAATTGTGCAGAGAGATAGGAGATACTGATGAAAGGAGCCTGAGTGATCACTTGGTTGTAGAGAGAAAGAAACTTGAGAGTGTTGTTCATACTATTGGGGTAAAAGGATAGAATGCAAGTTTAAATAATCGTATGTCTTGTATGTAAAGTGAAAGTGAGAGAAAGTTGGAGGGAAAAAGGATGAGAATACAACGCAGTGACTGATTGAAAATGTAGAAGCTGAGAAACAAAGTAATGGTGAACCAATATGAACAAAAGACAGTATAAGAGTTAGAGGCCGTGACCTGCCAACAAATATATTCAGAAAATATGAGGAATGCATAGTAGAAGTTTTTGGTTAGATGCATCTCAGCAAGGGTATAAACCAGACTCATCTCCACCTATCAGACAGACGCCTGTTTCTTACACAGACTTTCATGCTCACTCACCATGCCTTCAAACTCCCACTACGCTTTGTTAAAACACAACGGCACCACCTGAAAACAACAGAACAGCGACACTCCCACATTCATTTCCCCTTGGATCTCTTTGCACAAATACTGCTGCCCTTATGCCCTGATACATACCGTAAACAACATTCAGCAATTTCTCGTCTGCCCCATATTTTGCCATAATTCTTTACAATGCTAATATCTCCTCTCAATCATATTTTTTCTCTAGATCTTTCACTTCTCTCAATATTTTCCAAATATACTCTTAAAAGAACATATGGTCTACCCACTCGTTCCCCTTCTTAAAGCCTTACTGTTCGTTTCAAAACAATTCATAGGTTCTAACAGCTTCTTCATCCTTTCTCTTTTCCAAGTGATATCTGCTCTGTCACATCTCAATTTTTCTCCCATATTACAACACTGTATCCCCCTTTTGTATCCTTTCTAGTCTCTTTGCAACAATTTTACATCCTCCTGTCTTCCTTTTCCAGATCGTTAACTGTTATCCCATCTTTATTTTCTGACTCTATTTCATACTGGTCGGACAAGACACTCTCCAATCCTTATTTGCTTCTCATTCAGCCATCCACACATAATCAATGCTTGCCTTATGTTCAGCCAACTAGCCTTGTGTACTGTAGTAGTGTAGTAATAGGTCAATATTAGTCTGTGCCTGAAAAATATAATGGCCACCGCAAAGCCCTTCCCAACACACGTTCACCAAGCCACTACCAGTCCTATCCACATCACTTTATCATTCACTTTATCATTCATATTTTTAATTAGATTCCCTCTCTCTCACTAGCATGTTTCAACATTTCCTAGAAGTTTGTTCTATACTGTGACTGATTGGTCTTCAACGGGGACATACGCACGTACAGTGCAGTGGCCCATGTTTGTTCTCTTACTTTAATTCATACAGTCCTTTATCCATCTCATCCATACTCTCTTATATTTTCCTTCCATCTCACACGAAGCAATGCATACACTTAGGTTTGTCCTCTTGTTCCCATCCACTCCAGCACATGCATTCAACCCATTTTCACATTCTCTCACACATTACTTTTGGCTTTGTATGTCAACCTGCATATATCCATTTTAGCCTCTTAAAGCACCAACACAATATCCTTCTCTTTTGTTCATTCGTACTTTTCACATTGTCCGTTGCAGTCTGTGGGATAAAACTGTCCATATACATCAACTGTTATCTGTTCGATTCTTTGGCTTTTCGTTCTTCCTGCACTGTTTTAATTTCATTACTTAGGTTAACGTTTTCCTCTTTAACTTCACCACACCCTCGTGATATATGAATAATTTCTATAATCCGAAGAGAGATTCTAAGCAGACAATATATACTATAAATTAAAATACAGTAGCTGCCCCAGACTCTACTCCAAGGTTGTCCGAACGCGGGTACATAAAGGGTCGCTTGGATGCAGTAATATTTTATACCTCACTTAGTAAGGCTTACTACCATCTGGTCATCTGTAATTTTGTGTCTATTTCCATCATATCACTGCCCCAGAGGAGTATACATTACTTTTCATTAAGTCCAGTGATATATTGTCACTGATAAATGAATATTTGATTAATTCTACGGTTAAAAGTGCACATTAATTAAATGCAGAATATACAGTATATTAAGGATGAAGGGAGTGCGAAGGGTTGTACAAACCTCGTTTGGGTACACAAGCTAATAAAACTCTCCTCCATTAAAGAGATCCTTGATGAAAGAATTACCAGTCATCTATCTATGTATGTATCTATCCATCTATATTATATATATATATATATATATATATATATATATATATATATATATATATATATATATATATATATATATATATATACACAGATGCAATAGATTCACCATGGGGGAAGTATAGTCTCAATATGAAGATAAACACCAACGTTATCAGGAACATCTTTAATAAATTGGTGACGTTTCGACAACTCGTTTGTCATTTTCAAACCTATAGGAAATACAATAAAATCAAAGTAAACACCAAGTCTATGATAAAAATAGGAAAACTTAAGTAAAAAACCAAAGTAAAACACCATGTCTAATAAAATACAAGTGAAGAATTATTATGATAAGATGAGGAAATGAATTATACATAGCTAACGTTGGTGGGATGCTACTAAGTACAAGGAAAATTTAAACAGAAATACATGTAATAAGATAATACATAAGTCAAACCTTAAAAACAGAGAAGGGGCGTGGAGCAGTCGTGTGTGCCCACCTACAGCCCACACTGGGCACACAAGACTGCTCCACGCCCCTTCTCTGTTTTTAAGGTTTGACTTATGTATTGTCTTATTACATGTATTTCTGTTTAAATTTTCCTTGTACTTAGTAGCATCCCACCAACGTTAGCTATGTATAATTCATTTCCTCATCTTATAATAATTCTTCACTTGTATTTTATTAGACATGGTGTTTTACTTTGGTTTTTTACTTAAGTTTTCGTATTTTTATCATAGACTTGGTGTTTACTTTGATTTTATTGTATTTCCTATAGGTTTGAAAATGACAAACGAGTTGTCGAAACGTCACCAATTTATTAAAGATGTTCCTGATAACGTCGGTGTTTATCTTTATATATATATATATATATATATATAGTTATAGTTATATAATACTTCGTACCCATGGGCTTGGTGAAATGGGATGGTAAAAACTACCGTACTGTTATCTCAAAGGCAGGAATATTTACCTGGGATGCTGCCGCTGGATTGAAGCAAGATGCGCTCTGAAGTGACGCGAAGCTAATTTATTATATTGGATGTAGAGTACTGTGCGTTTGGTTATAATTTGGTCATTTTAACTTGACCTGAAATGCCATCTCTCCATCTTGAACAATGAAGTATTGCAAGAGATAAGCACTAGAATACGTTGCTAGTCACGAAAAGTGCCATAGAAAGGGAGTTGAAACGATGTTCAGGTTATGGCAGGTGAACTACGGCACGACAGCTACAGGACAGCATGAACGTGTGTGGGGTGGTTTGACCGCTCAAGACTGTGAGACATGGTGAGAGGAAATAAATGCCTAATAGTAGGAGAGCGAATATACAGGAAAGGGAAATGTATATCTAAGGAAGCAATAAGGCACGAACAGGATAAAGGATGTGGAGAGAGTGGGGGGAAATGAAAGATTTGTATAGAAGCACGAAATTATAAGTGAAGAGACGGAAGAAGATTGCAAAATTTAGAGCAAGAAAGAAGAACAGCATGAGACACAGGAAGAGGGAGGCCAGGAACAAAGAACAGGGAGCCCAAATAAACAGGAATGAAGGAGCAACAACCAGTGGAAATTAAAAATAGAAGACGAACAAAAGCGAATCGATAATGTGAGACTGACGAGAGGGTACAAAAGAAGGAAAACGAGTCTTGAAATAAAATGATATGGAAAGCAGGATGGAGATAAAATGGAAGAGAAGACAGATGTGCTAACGAGAGGGAAGAAATATGAAAAGATTCAGAGGGGAAAAGGAGGAAAAAAATAAATACAAGGAGGGGAAAAAAGGAACGAAAAACATACTGTAATACTGTGAATGATGAAATGGCAAGAGAGAGAGCAATAAGACGTAGACAGGAAGAAGCAAGGCGTGTGAAATAGAATGGCAAAAACAGAGAGAGAGAGAGAGAGAGAGAGAGAGAGAGAGAGAGAGAGAAAGAGAGAATGTAGGCATGCTAGTGGGAAGAGAGGTGAAGGTGGATGAATATGTAAAACGACGTATGAGAAGATTAGAAAGAGGGAGAAAATGGATGGTGAAGAAATGTTTTAAAAATCATATGGAATGAGTATACCTGAAAGGGTAGGAATGGTGGACAGGTGAAAAAGAAGAGAATGGACGCATGGCATATACGAGGGGGGGACCCCAAATTCCCGAAATTGATAACAAGAAGCTTCATTACAAAATTTACAACAAATTCGTTTTAGTTAGCATCAAAGAACTCCCCTTGAGACGCTATACTCTTGTCTCAGCTCTTTTCCCATTCCTAGAAGCACTTCCTGCAGTCGCCTTTTGTCACCTTGTCTAGAGACTCCTGCATTTTCTCCTGGATTTTTTTCAAGGTGTCCATCCTTCTGCCTTTCAGTTCTAACCTAATATTGGGGAAAAAAAGAAAAAAAAATACAGGGAACGAGATCTGAGAGTACGGGGGATGCAGAGTAACATCGATGTTGTTTCTGGCCAAAAATGGTTCGAAGTGACAACGCGGTTTGTGATGTGGGCTATCGTGATGTAAGAACCACTTCTGGATGCGCCACTTCTCCGGAAGTTTGCCCCTGATGCTTTCCCGTAAACACATCCAAAAAACGCCTTTGGCCTCCATTATTCGGCAATATTGCGACGACGATCTTCCAAGATTGCCTATAGAATTTCTTCGATGTTTTCATATAGTCGAGATGTTGTAGCACGCCCGGGACGTTTAGAGTCTCGGACTGATGTGTTGCCTTTCTTAAAATGAAGGAAGCATTCGTAGACTTGTGTTTTTTTACTGACTGCCTTATGAAAGCTTCTTAAAGCATTGTCACTTCCTCAGCTGCTGTTTCCCTGAGCAAAAAATAGAATTCAATGCACGCCCTTTTCTCAAATCTGCCATAGTGATCTGAGGAAGAAAATCACAGGTCACGTGCACGAATAGAGAAAAAACGTCAGAAATACGGACTCTACCCTCTCAGTGCGATGCCACATGGAAGAATTCCCGCAAGTTGTGCATGCCGACTCAGCGAGGAACTTTTTTTTTTTTTTTTCACGTTGTCGGTCCTTTTCGGGAATATTAGGGTCCCCTCTAGTAAAGGCACAGAACTAAAAGCAGACCTGGAGAGAGAGAGAGAGAGAGAGAGAGAGAGAGAGAGTTCAGGATTTCTAGAAGGGAGGGTTGTCCACACACACACACACACACACACACACACAATTCAGACCCTCGAGATTATTGTGTTTCCGGCAGATTTTCCAGGAAAACACTCAGCGATTGACGTCTGTTTAAAAATTCATTTAGAAAATATAACATTCTGTAACGTGATGAATAATGTTCATTATGTCGCTGTCCAATATATTATCCATAAACTGCATTTAATTCACGACAACAGTTGCTTATTATGGGGAACGTTACTAAAAGAGGTTGTATTAAATACTCAATCATTAGTTCACGAAGAGTTGATTCTGAGAAATCATGGTTTCGTAATTGCCTGTACCACCGAAAAAGTTATGAAAGAAAATAATATTAAGTAAATCACTACGAAGTTACGAAAATGCCTGCCCGTTGTAGCCAGGACTTGATTCATGGCAAAGCAGTTTTCATCCTCAGGAACAAAGTACAGCCGGCATCAAAAGTCGTGTAGCCTCTTGTTTTACTCTCCATGGATTCTGACAGCCAGTGTAGTAGAACCACAGCCATCGTCACTAATGGCACTGCTGTATGGCTGAATAAAGTCACTATAGTCGCGACGCTCGATTCTGAGGTTATCATTATCGTACCCTGACAACTTATTGAAAAGTGCGTCCGATTTCTTATCATATTATACAAAAATCATATTATTATGCACGAATATATTATACACGAGTATTATTATACACGTACATATTATATACGAATCACATGCCTCTCATATTATACACGAAATCAGACGCACTCTTGAATGGTAGGTTGCCAGGGCACGATAATAACAACCCCGGAGTCGCGAGCCGCGACTATAGTGTTAACTGCTGCAGATTCACCACACTAATTTTCAGTCTATAGTGAGAAAAACAGGAAAAGCGACAGAACTATTGATGCCGACAGTACATATACAGCAAAATGAAGAAACCCTACTGAACAGAGTATTAACAAATTTAATGTTGGAATGGCCAGAGAATGTAGATGATGCATGGTTGTGTATGACCACCAAATGTTGTTTGCACCGCAGGGAGGAACTGGAAGAAATGTTACGCTTATGGTCTACATGCTTGTTGTGTTGGCTGAAAAAGTGAGATACAGTATAACACGACAAGAGAGATATTTGAAAGCAGAAATAGTATGATGGAAAGGACTGGCCAGGTTGTGTTCAAATGGGATGACAACATGAAGAGAAATAATGACGACAAACTAATAAATAGGATGTACAGATTAGAGGCTAACGGGGGACAGGAAAGGGGACGGCAAGAAGGTGGAGAGCTGGTATGAAGGAAATTTCGAATCACAAAGGTGTGAACATCCTTGCAGGCGAAGTGTATATAGAATATGGCAAGCTGGAATTAAATCGTTATGGGTGAGTGACAAGGTGTTTATGATTTATGGCAGGCCGTGGGTAGATGCGACTGGGGATGAATCATATCAGCCAGGCCTGGTCTCTCTCTCTCTCTCTCTCTCTCTCTCTCTCTGTTTCACACACACACACACACACACACACACACACACACACACACACACACACACACACACACACGCATCGTAGTGATGTACGAGAATCACACTCTTTACTACAGTTATTACACAGACCTCTGATTGCTCTAAAATCTGCCCATGGAGAAGCAACTTCTGTCCTTTCATGCACTCATTATTTTTTTCTGTTTATCTTTCCACCATAGAGCAAGAGTTAACTGGCATTTTAAGTTCATGTAAACAACTGGTTAGCTCTGGAAGAGTCTTCTTCATTCTGACTTTCCCTTTGCCTACGACCTCTTTTTTTTCTTCTTCTTTTTTGATGATGTAGTGTGTGCTTGGACATTCCTTTAACTGAAGTGACTATTTTATCTTCTGTCTGATTCTCTTGTGCACAAATCGTAGGGATTACTAAAACAAATAAACATTATATCCCATGAGACAAGAATAAGCCTTTTTTTCGTTTCTAGTGAAGGAAATGTGCGTACGTATTCCTTGTGTATGGCAAACGGAGGCAAAGAAAAGTGGATGGTTCTGGAGTGCTGTGAAGAAGGTTGAGGAATCACCAGGAAGCAATTGTTTATTTATGTGTATCCTATTACGTGGCTGTTGGCTGATGTTGCATCTTGTGAAGGGTGACCTAGACTTAGTAAAGAATCTCCTCACACAGCACATAAGCCCTCAGTGGTAACCTGTGCGGATGAAGTACGTAGAAGGACTGTTAGACATCCGTGAACAGGCTGTTAAGCCTATACTAAGAGTAGGGAAATAAACAAGTCTGTCTTTCGGCTTTCAGTCCAACTCTCATAGTTTTATTCTCAGTACATTCCTCATGAGTGAAGGACAACAAGCTGCTACCTATAATGCACTGTCGGATTAGGCGACTGGTATGAATAATGAGTAGGCTTGACTGCAGTATTTAAGCTAGAAGTATACCAAACCGGACGTAGCTTGGCTGCCACTTAGTGAAATGCACCACCTGAGGAAACATAATGTTTATTATCAAGTTTGGGAATGTAAGAGAGAATTTTAGGTATTTCACCTCCTGTTTTACCCTTCTTATTTCTTCTGTTCATTTTTTATTTCCTGTAATGTAACACTGGAAGCCACTGTGTAAACCATTTCTCAATTCAGAACTGAATATTAGATCACGTTATGACTGACCTAAGTTTACATAGCATTCCGTTGCTGTTTGGACTGCTTCACCTCTGTGTTTTCTTATTGTTTTCCATTAGAATCTCTGAGATACGTTTGACTTTAGTCAATACCAAGTCTCAGATTTGTTGTCTTTAGTTTCCCCGATTTCATAGTGTTTTCAGTTTACATCATTTTTGCTGTTTAATATCTTTAGTCTTGCTGCAGATGGTTTCTTTGACCTTTTGTGTGATAAGTCCTTTTCCTTACAACCTAACAATGCTTCTCCTATACCTGAATCATTCCAAAACTTTACTGTTGCTACACTGCTTTCTCCGTCTTGGTGCTGTTCCTTCATTTAGTCTTCTAATTACTTGGTCATTCTTTTGTTCTGGCCTGTCATTTACTATAATCAAGTGTGTTATTGGTTCTGAAGTACTCTACTCAATTAACCTCTGACCTTTTGTCTTTCAAACTTCCGGTGTTTGCTATAATCCTATACATCTCCTATGTGATCCACTGTAATATATATATATATATATATATATATATATATATATATATATATATATATATATATATATATATATATATATATATGACTTTCTAACTTTTCTTTATTCTTTGTAGTTGCATTTCTTATACTGTTTGCCCTTTTTTTTTTTTTTTTTTTCATAGCGAGGATAAAATAAATTTCCTTTTGCTTTTCACCAATTTGTATTTTCTAAGTCCCTTTCATAAACTGTTCCGTTCTAAAAATTCTTCAAATGTGTTATCTTCGGCGTTGTGTAATTATGCTGCACAACTAACATTTGCACAATTTCCCGGACTACAGACCACATTGTGATTCAAGTGTTAGTCGGTGGGCCTATTTTTCATATGTTAAACTCCAAAATGTATTTTATGTAATGGTAAAAATACTTTCAATGAATTCTACCATGCAACCCAAAAATTAATACTAGTGATAAGAGCATTTTGAGACCCAAAATTTGGTCTCCACATCTTTGTTTGCTTTTTAATCAGGTATTCTCCTAAAAAATGTGAATTCAAGAACCAGCATTTAACTGGTCTGATATGGGGATAAAAGGAGTGTATAAAAAGCGTCATCAACACATACTGAAGCACATTACACTGGTGTCATTCTTGTGACATCAGCATAGCCGACAGAAATCAGCATCGACTGTCCATGATTGTCATATTAATATTCTAAACAAGGATGAGTAGTCATCGATAAAAAGAAAAAAATAAATAAAAATTACAGAATAGAGTAATGGAGTATTAAATTCTCCGAATCAAAGTACCATCTGGGAGTAAAGTATACGAAACCTTGTAAAGAAATTTATTCACGTCCTTCTATACTGAGGGATATACAAACACGCAGTGCACGTGTACATTGTCAACTGAGATCCAGCTGGGCCAACTTCGACTACTGTCTCTGACAGTGATTAATTTGTCAAGTGTCGGTTGAGTATTACACTTAAATGGCGTTGCGCCAGTAGCACGGGAAGAACACTGCTACGTTCAGTTCCATTGCAGGTATTCTACATGTCTTAGCGTAATTACAACAAGAATGTTGAGCTGAAAATTAATTTCAAGGCTTTGTTTAGCCTCTTAAAAACAGTTACGAATATTTTCGCTTTCCCATTGTCATCTCGTGATGATTAACTTTACAAAGGTTAAAGTCGTCATATCGGAGGGGAAAGCTACAGTACCGCCTTTATTTTCTTCTTCACTAAGGGAAGGAGTCTCCTAACCTAAATACCTAAAATAAAGCGTGTAATACGCCAAGGGCAGACAGGGTAATGTCCCATATTTGCCTAGATAATTCTTGAATATTATGAGGTTGTTTTACGAAGTTGTTTTTGGTTAAAATGTACTCGCATATTTAGATAGTTATTTAACCACATATTGTACGGTATATAAAACGTATCGATACTCTGTAGAATCTCGCATACGCTCAACTGCACTAATATAATAATATTTATCGATCCCCAAAGTACGCACGTATATATAATATATTCCAAAACAGGAGTAAAACTAAGGAAATTCATACAAACAAATTCCAGAAGCAACAGAGAAGAAAGCATATATATATCTATATATATATATATATATATATATATATATATATATATATATATATATATATATAAGGACGTGGATTGACTGCGTGACCTGCCTGTATATATATATATATATATATATATATATATATATATATATATATATATATATATATATATATATATAAGGACGTGGATTGACTGCGTGACCTGCCTTGTGTCATGAAACCTTCGTGGGGAGGGGGAGGGAAGAAAGAAATAGGCGTGGTGAGTTAAAGGGATGGGCAGCATGACTGCAGTATCGGCTGGAAGAGGTGCTTGAGTAGAAAAGTATACCGTTTGAAAATGTGTGTTGTTGGATTAGTGATTTGAGATAGGTGAAGGAATTTTTCAAAATATCATGTAATTTTGAAAGCGTTAGGGGACGAAAAAAGAGGAGCAGGAGAAAAAGAAATGTTATGCATAAGATGGAAATAAGGCGTGATGGCGAGGGGTCGTAAGAGTATCTCTAGTGTAAATGGTCGTTGTAAGATTTGTGGTTTGAGTTGAATGAAAGTTTATATCAAGACGTCCACTAAGAATGAAAGTGTAGGATGGGGGAAGGGGTAAAAAAAAAAGGGGCGTGCAGGACAGTTAATTTTAAAACAGGCATTTAGATCATATAAGATGGTTTAGCCGAAATTATTCTACTTAAAAAACAGGCAAGATACGTAAAACCCATTCTAGACAATTTACCAATCCACAAAGCTCCAGGCCCAGAAGGAATTCCTCCAATTATTTTGAAGAGTTCCCCAGAACTTATCGCTGTTCTAGCCAATTTATTCAGTCTATGCAATGCATACGTACTTCTTCATTCCCTAATTCATGGAAAGTAGCCATTATCCACCTAGTTCCAAAAAAAGGAAGTTCCTCTGACCCCTCTGATTACAGACCAATAGCTGTCACATCTTCACTTGTTAAAATATTTGAAAATTTAATTAATAAGCACATAGTTAAACATCTTGAATCCAACAATTTAATTAGTGATAGACAATATGGTTTTCAACACGAAAGATCCACCACTGACATACTGAATCTCCTGACTCATACCATTCATCAATCAGTTGACCAACATGGAGAAACTCGTGCAGTAGCTCTTGATATTTCTAAAGCTTTCAACAGAATGTGGCACCGTTCCCTGCTGTCCAAATTCCCTTTTTTTTTTTTTTTTTTTTTTTTTTTTTTTTTTTTTTAATGCGAGGAAGAAGGAACCAAAGGCCATGAGCCCGCAGTAACAGTTCCCTCCAAGAGAAAAACAAAATACAATAGAGAGCCAAATTCAAGATCCGATCATTTTGAGATGCCTGGACACACTACGTTTGAAAGACTGGAGATCATAGGCAGAAGGAAATACAGACAGAGTGAGACAGTTCCAGAGCTGACCTGTTGCATAAATGAAAGACTGGGAGTAACGGTTAACTCTTGCATTAGAGAGTTGGACAGAAAAGGGATGAGAGTTTGCTGCCAGACGGGTGCTACGCGCCCGTCGTAGAGGTGGAGGAATGCAAGCAGACAGTTCAGAGGAGCAGTGACCATTAAAGTAGCGATAGAAAAGAGATAAAGATGCAACAGTGCGGCGAAGAGACAGAGGTTGAAGGGAGTCAGTAAGAGGAGGAGAGTTAATGAGACGAAAAGCCTTTGACTCCACTCTATTGAGAAGAGCTGTATGTGGGGAGCCTCCCCACACATGAGAGTTGTACTCCACACAGGGGCGGATAAAACCCCTGTATAGAGTCAACAATTGTGCAGGGGTAAAGAAAGAGTGGAGTCGGCTTTGCACACCCAATCTCTTGGAAGCAGATTTTACAAGAGATGTAATATGATCTTTCCAAGATAAGTCCCGAGTGAATGAAACCCCAAGCATGTTCAAGGATGATGCAGGATTAATCTGAATATTATTAAACATTAGTGGGTATACCTGTGGAAGATTTTGTCGGGTTGATAGGTGTAAGAACTGAGTCTTAGATGCATTAAAGACAACCATATTATTTTACCCCAGTCAGAGATATGAGCCAAGTCAGACATTAGGTGTGCCATAGCCTCATCCCTTGTTTCTTGAAGTAACTGTTGAGATGGGCGTTGTGGGAACCGAATGGAAAGGTGAAGGGTGGAGTCATCAGCGTATGAGTGGATAGGGTTAGATGTACAGCTTAGAAGATCATTGATGAATAAAAGGAAGAGAGTTGGTGATAGGACAGAGCCCTGAGGAACACCACTGTTGATAGATCTAGGAGAAGAACGATGGCCATCTACAACAGCGGCTATAGAACAACCAGAAAGGAAGCTAGCGATGAAGGCACAGATAGAAGGATAGAAACCGTAGGAGGGCAGTTTGGAAATTAAAGATTTATGCCAGACTCGATCGAAAGCCTTTGAGATGTCAAGTGCAATGGCAAAGCTTTCGCCAAAGTCCCGAAAGGAGGATGACCAGGAGTCTGAAAGGTAGAGAAGATCGCCAGTGGAGCATCCCTGACGGAACCCATACTGACGATCGGAAAGAAGGTTGTGATAGGAAAGATGCCTTAAAATTTTTCTATTAAGAATTGACTCGAAAACTTTTGAAATACAGGACGTTAAAGCAATTGGACGATAGTTGGAGAGTTGGGAGTGGTCACCCTTCTTTGGGACTGGCTGAATGAGAGCAAACTTCCAGCAAGAAGGAAAGGTACAAGTTGACAGACAAAGGCGAAATAGTTTGCCTAGGCAGGGTGTAAGCACAGAAGCACAGTTCTTGAGAACAACAGGAGGGACCCCATCAGGCCCATATGCCTTGTTAGTACTGAGGCCAGTAATAGCAGAAAATACATCAACTGAAGAAATTTTAATGTCAGCCATGAGGAAGTCAGAGGGGGGAAGTGATGGAGGAACAGCACCAGAATCGTCTAAGGCGGAATTGGAGGAGAAAGTCTGTGCGAAGAGATCTGCTTTTTCAGTAGAAGAAATAGCTACAGAACCATCAGAGTAGAAAAGAGGAGGGAAGGATGATGAGGTAAAGTTGTTAGAAAGATTTTTGGCAAGGTGCCAGAAGGAGAGGGAAGAATTCGAGTTGGAGAGTTGAGAGCATTTAGTATGGATGAAATTATTTTTAGTAGAGCGAAGCACAGACTTAGCACGATTCCGGGCAGAAACGTAAAGATTATGTGATTCAGGGGTGGATTGGCTCCGGTACCTTTTGTAGGCCTTCTCCTTGTTGCGGACAGCATTAGAACAAGCGTGATTAAACCAAGGCTTTCTTGCGTTAGTCAAAGGATATGAGAAAGGAATGTATGCTTCCATGCCCGAGAGAATAACCTCCGTAATGCGCAAGGCACACTCAGATGGCTCACGGCCATGGAAGCAATAATCATTCCAGGGAAAATCAAAGAAGTACTGCCTGAGGGCCTCCCAGTCCGCATGCTCCAAAATGCCAGAGACGACGTTTCCCTGGAGGGTCCGCAGGCCGTACTGGAGCGATAGGACAGGTTAAGGTAATAAGGTTGTGATTGGAGGAGCCCAACGGAGAGAAAAGATTAACAGAGTAAGCAGAAGGATTAGTTGTGAGGAAGAGGTCAAGTATGTTGGAGCTCTCTCCAAGGAGGTCAGGGATACGGGTAGGGTGCTGTACAAGCTGCTCTAGGTCATTAAGGATAGAAAAGATGTAGGCTTGTTCACCAGGTGGATCCGTGAAAGGAGAGGAGAGCCAAAGGTGGTGGTGAACATTGAAATCTCCAAGAATGGAGATTTCAGAGAAAGGAGAAATGGACAGAATGTGTTCCATCGTAGAAGTAAGATAGTCGAAGAATTTTTGATAGTCAGTAGAATTAGGGGATAAGTAAACAGCACAGATATATTTAGTCAGAGAATGACAGGAAAGCCGAAGCCAGAGAGTGGAGAATACAGAAGAATCAAGTTCAGGAACACGAGAGCAAGATAAGTCGTTGCGTATGTATACACAACAGCCACCTTTGGCTTTGAAATGAGTATAGAGAAAGTAGGAGGATACAGAAAAGGGTTTGCTGTCAGTTGCCTCAGACAGCTGAGTCTCCGTTAGAAAAAGAAGGTGAGGTTTAGAGGAGGAGAGGTGGTGCTCAACAGAGCAAAAGTTAGATGAAAGGCCGCGAATGTTGCAGAAATGAAGAAGAAGAGAGTCAGACAGTGGTTCCAGGCACCTCGAGTCGTCACCGGGAGAGGGGCAGGTGGCGGGGGCATTTATGGTCCCCCCCCCTGGGGACTCCGAGGCTGGGTGAATTGACGCCATTTTGATGAACTTTGAATAGGAAGTGTAGTGTGTACTGTGCATGTAGTTTGGTGAAGATAGATAGAGAAATTTGTACTGGAGAGCATGCTGGCCTACTCTCTGTGTAACTGAGACACTGAAAAAGTTCAGCAAAGGGGGATGGTCAGGAACTAGTCCTGAGGGCTGATGAAACGGGAGCTCCAGCACTCCCTGTCATCAGCTTTCCATCCACCTCGGGAGTACTGCCCTGCTCGACTGGTGCTACAGTCTACTCCTCTTGCTATGGACTAACGTCTATTGTTCCTCTGCTTTCCTCATATCTCAGCAACAGGAAAATCAGAGTAAAAGTAGATGAAGTATATTCCAGTTTCCACCCAGTTAACGCCATTGTGCCACAGGGATCATTTCTGGCGCCAACCCTGTTCCTGGTTCATATTAATAATCTCTTATCTGTCACCCACAATCCCATCCATTCATATTCAGATGACTCAACACTTCACAGTTCATTCACACTCAAACATTCATTTACGAAGTCTAATATTTCTAACACTCAACTCAGTACAGCCATCTCCATAAATCAAGACTTATCTACGATCAATGAATGGGGACAAAACACCTTGCCTCATTTAAGGCTAGTAAAACCAGATATATACAATTTACTAAGAGAGAGAGATATTGCCAGATTCGTATATTGCCTTCAATGCGACTAATGTTCCCATCTCCAAAAGTATTGAAATCCTCGGTGTCTCACTTAACTATGGCCTCAGATGGACCTATCATATCAGATCACTTGTTAAAATCGCCTCAAAGAAACATGGATTATTGCACAGAGTCCGTAACTTCTTCGCTGACGAGTAGTTAGCTATAATTTATAAGTTATGTCCACTCTCAGCTTGAATATTGCTCACCCTTGTGGAATGGATGTGGAGAGGTTGCACTAAAACAACTAGACAAAGTTCAGAACAAAGCTGTTGGATTTATTAATAACCCTGCTATTACAGATAAATTACCTTTCCTACAAGTAAGAAGGAATGCTGTCTTTCTTGCATTATTTTACAGATATTTTTATGGCAAATGCTCTGACGAAATTGCTTCCATTGCGCCACCTCTCCATGCCTTCCCTCGTGCCACAAGGGCATGTGGTAGCGTTCATGACTGGAATGTCAGTCAGCAATATTGCAGAACTTCTGCCTATTAGAATTCTTTTATTCCCCAAACTGTATTTCTCTGGAACTCGCTTCCCCGGAGTTGTTTCCTCTCAAACTTCAACCTACAGCTGTTTAAGTCCAACTCTTACAGATATTTTATGAATGAAGGACGCCAGTAATGTGGTGTATGGATTTTTTTTTTTATGCATTTGTTTTTCTTTCCTCTGTTCTGATTTTAAAAAAAAAATCATACTAGCTCATCCGTATATGGTAAGGTAAGAGTGAAAGTTGTACGTCGCATGCCAGCTCCACCCCCCCCTCGCCTCCACGCAAGATAGAAATGAATATATATATATATATATATATATATATATATATATATATATATATATATATATATATATATATATATATATCTCTAAATATATATATAATTACTGTATATACATATATATATGGATCAGATATTGATTTCTTAAATTTAGGGATGCTAATATATACTGTATGTGAAAATTAACACGTATATGGGGATGATTCAGTGGAGGATTTTAAGAGTGTAACCCCTAGGTGGCAGGATGAGAGGAGTCTGCAGTGACAGACCACTCAGACGAGAACGGAACTGAATGGGAAATGAATTGCGTTGGGGGATTTTTCTGGTAAATAAATCGTTTAACAAAAAGTGAATCGTATGGCTATGTAAAGCAGCTATGAATAACTGCACACAATCCAGTATCTGAATTACTACAAATTGCGCGAGTGCTGGAGAAACATAAGGAATACAAGTGGAGTGAGTATGTGAGAAACATTAATTGGTATGCCAAGATGAGTGTGATATTGGATGTGGGAGTAGGTGAGTGTTAGAAAGTGAAAAAAGTGACTGTGAGTGGACTTGGCAAGGGAGTTGAGTGAATATATATGATAGAGTGAACGAGAGTGTGTAAGGTTGCTGAGAGTGAATGCGTACAAATATACATAATTTAGTAGCCTGAAATAAATGAGAATGAATAAGAGCTAGATTGTAAAAGCGAATATTTGGGTAACAGTGTGAGTACTTGAGTGAGTGAAAGTGTTATACGAGTAGTGGATGAAAGACTGAGTCTGAAACTCAGTTACCCACAAATCACGTAAAATGGCTATTTTTATCCTTTATTTTGGGTTGGAACCACGTGAGTTAAATGATTACACATACAAATATGCGAGGAACGAAAAAAAAAAAAAAATCGGGTCAGGAATCTGGTGGTGTCAGATAAGGCGACAACATGATGGACATGAAGTAATCCTGACATATAATATAAAAATGTCAACCTGTATATATAAACTTTTTTGGGGGGTATGTGTGGATATGCTGTGATGCGATATATCAGTATATCTATCTATAGGTAGATATACCTGCATATCTCTCCATAGACCTATCTAAATCTCCATTTACATCTGTCTACATCTATCAGTCTATTTATCTGTTTATTAATGTCTGTCTGACTGTTTACCTACGTAGGGGCAGCCCGTTATCGCCTCAAAGAGTGCATGGAAATTTTGCATCAGTGTATATGTACACACACACACACACACACACACACACACACACATATATATATATATATATATATATATATATATATATAATGCCACTTAGCGATGAGTGAGGCTGGTCACTTCTATCGAAAATATCAGTATCAACCTGCCTAGTCCCGGGCTCCCACGCTCCTCATGGGGCAACAGAGGATTAGATGATATATATATATATATATATATATATATATATATATATATATATATATATATATATATATATATATATATATATAATTTATATATATGAACATATAATAGAAAACTAAAATTTTCTTCTAAAATGATTGTTAAGAAGTATGAATGACAAAAGAGCACAGATAAGAGATGACAAAATCACAGAAGCAAGAGCATACCAATAGCTACAAACACATGTTTGTGGCTAAAATATGGAATGTAGTAATGGGTATAGGTCTCCAAATCTACTCCCATCCTGAATGCTCTCTTGTTTCTGTGCATTTTTCATCAATCCTCACACTGTTTGTGCATGGAGACATATGCCCATTACTACATTCCACACCAAAGCCACATATATATATATATATATATATATATATATATATATATATATATATATATCTATATATATATATAGATATATATATCCATAAGCGCCTGGTGGTTTAGTGGGTAATTATTGCGCTCCAATCGGATTGAGCCGGTGAAGGTTTATATCCAAGGGATGGTTGGGGTTTATTGCTCATGTAATGTCACTCAGGCATGAGTGAAGCTGGTCACTCTCATCTTAAATGTCGGGACCAACTGCCTAGCCCCGAGCTCGTACGCTATGTATATATATATATATATATATATATATATATATATATATATATATATATATATATATATATATATATATATATATATATATATATATATATATATATATATATATATATATATATATATATATATATATATATATATATATATATACATATATATACATATATATATATATATATATATATATATATATATATATATATATATATATATATATATATATATATATATATATCACACACACGTAACATAGGTCTGCAAAATTAATTTAAAATTGCTTTAATTTTATCTATCTATTTACCTATTGACAGACTTCTTAATTCCGTAAGGGGTGGCCACAAAAAAAAGTCGCCTCCATGTCACCCGGTCCCCCGCCACTTCATTGCCCTGCTCCCAGCTCAGCCCCCCTCTCTCATATACATCTCCACTCCATCCCTCTATGTCATCCTTGGCCTTCCCCTCCCTCTCCCTCCCTCCACCTCACTCACATACACTCTCCCCATCATTCTCTCACACTCCATCCTCTCCACATGGCCAAACTACCTCAGTGTTTTTCTCATAACGTCTCCATCACATCCACATCCACACCACAATGCTTCTTCACTTCCTCATATGTCAGTCTGTCTCTCCCTGTGACTCCACATGCTCCTCTCAAATAACTCATTTCCACTGCTCTCACTCTTGACTTCCGTCCGTGCAACAAGGTCCAAACTTCACTTCCATACGTTAGAGTTGGTATCACAATACTGTCATGTAGTAGCTTTTTCACATCCATGCTCACTTCCCTGTTTCTTATCACTGCTTTCAAGGAACCAGCAACTTTTCTTCCTTGTTGAACCCTTTCAAGCACTTCATCCTTTAAACTTCCGTCCTTACTCATCACACTACCCAAGTACTGAAAGGCAATCACATTTTCCCTTTCCTCCTCATCCAAACTCGCTCTACATTCACTGACTTCACTTCTGTCGAAGACCATAACTTAACTCTTCCCTACACTCACCTTTAGATTCCGTTTCTTACACACTCTCCCAAACTCAACCACCAAGCCTTACAGCTCCCCTTCGTCTTCACTTAACAACACAGTATCATCTGCATACCACAGTACAGGGAGTTTCCAAACACTGCTCTTTCTCTCACTACAGCCGCTCCAACATCCACTGCTCTATCTTGTATCTCTTTTATAACCCCATCCCTATACAGACTGAATAGCCATGGAGACATGACACATCCTTGTTTCAATCCAACCTTCAAATAGAAAAACTCACTCATTTCACTATCCACACTGCAGCCTAAACACCCTCATACACACTGTACTCTTCACGGCGCTCAACAACTTCTCTTCTACATATATTCTTAATACTTTCCACAATCCTTGTCTATCCACCCTGTCATATGGTCTCTCCAAATCCATGAAGGCCGCATACGACTTCTTTCCCTTCTCTAGAAGCGTTTCTACGAAAGCTCTAAGCATGAATATTTGATCTACACTACCTTTTCCCTTCCTAACACCTCCATGTTCTTCTCCAACTAATTCTTCTGTTATTTCCCTAACTCTGTCAATAAGTATCCTACTATACTCTTTTCCTGTTACACCAAGAAAACAAATGCCCGTATGTTTACCACACACTTCTTTTTCCCCTTTCCTTTTGTACAAGGGAATAATTATACCTGACTTCCTATCCTCCGGAACTCTACCTTCCTCCCAGGCCACTCTGCACATCTTCCACATTCATTCCACTACTAACTCTCCCCCATGCTTTAGCATTTCACCACACACTCCATCCATTCCTGGGGCTTTCCCCATTTTAAGTTTCTTCACTGCATCCACATCTTCCATCCTACTGATTTCCTTCTCTCTTCTCACATCCCTCCTTCTCCCAGCCATTCCCTTGCCACTTATACGTGCATTACTTTCATTTTGTTCAACAAATCCTTAAAGTGTTCTCTCCATCTGCTCACTTGTTCTTTCTTCTCCACTAGTAGGGGGAGACGGTGGCTGAATCTGTAGAGAGGCGGCCTGCAGTCCTGATGGACCCAGGTTCGAATCCCAGCTGGGGTAGGGGACAGTTTAAGAATTTGAATTTGATAAAAAGCAGACTTTTCTGATATACTAGATGACCTGCCGACATGTCGTAAAATTACCCCTGCTAATACCAATACACTAGTCCTGTATGAGACAGCCCTAACATGTATTCAATATGGACGGTGGGTGTTATCGCCGAATTGGTGACATGTGGAGGTGTAGGAGGACTACTGGGTCTTGGGATATGCTACTGTCCCCGAGATGTAGGCCCTGAAGCCTTTGCCCAGAGTCGGACACATAAAAAAAAAAAAAAAATCTAACATTTTTATCTTTCACTCCCCAGCTAACTTCTTTGGCACCCTGACTAACTCTCCTTACCTCTTTCCAAAACATTTTCTTACATTCCCTCCACTTTATACTCAGGTTCCTTCCAAATTCCTTATCCACTTTCTTCTTACTCTCTCTTACTAACCTTTTCACCTCTCTCCTCTTCTCTAAGCATAACTCTCTCTTCCATCTCTCAACTTCTTCCACGTCCCTGTTTCTCATCCATTCACTAAATACTTTCTTCTTTTGTGCCACAGCGTCTTTCACCTCTTCATTCCACCATGCTGTTCCCTGCACCCCCTTTTATCTTCTCTTCATCCCACACACCACCTCACATGCTACACAGATTTCTTCTGCGAATATCTTACACACACCTTCCACGTCCCTCATCTGCTCCAATCCCTATTTACCCAGTCGCTCCTCCAGTTCCCTCTTATATTCTGCCTTTTTCTCATCTTCTTCTAACCTTTCCACCCTCCTTGTATGCACTACTTCCTCCTGTCCTTCCCTTCTTCTATTTCTCTGCTTCATTTGGACTTTGACTCTGACCACCACCAAGTGGTGATCAGAAAGTCCACTCCCTCAACCTCTATTTACTCTTGCATCTATTACACACCTTCTCATCCTTTCATCTACACACACTTAATCAATCATTGCCTTCCGTCCATTCAGTTCACCATCCACCCTTCTCATCACTCGGCACGTATATCTATGGATCATTTTGTGCCTGAAGAGGGTACTGGCTATCACCAAACCTTTCCCGGCACAAATGTCCACTAGAGCACTGCCATTCTCGTCCATCTCTGCAGGCCCCACTCACCAACTACTCCATCCCCCTTCACATTCCCTACTTTTCCATTCATATTTCCAATCAAGAACACTCTCCCTTTCCTTTCAAACTTTTCCATGCACACTTCCATATTTGTCCAGAACTCCTCTCTCACTCTGCTTGGCGCATACACGCACACAGTTGCCCATATTTGTAGTCCAACTTTCAACCTTACCCACACAATCCTTCTGCCAACCGATCCATACTCTCTTATGTTTTCCTTCCATCTGTTACTCACAGCAATACACACTCATTCTTTAGCCCTCTCATTCTCACCTACTCCCACGCAAATACCCCATTCATACTCCCATTCTCTCACACTCTCACCTATCCATTTAGTTTCAGTTAATCAAAATGCATCCACTTTCGCACCCTCAAGCACCTGGACAATCTCTCTTTCTTTCACCTCATCATTTGCACCCCTTACATTCCATGTAGCAATTGGTACCATGTCCTTTGTTTGGTCCTTAGTCGTCACCTTTTGGTCAGTCCTTGTCCGAGGCTTCATGTTCGTATGTGTAGTTAGTTGTTTTCCTGGGAGGGGCACTAACTCTCCACCAACCCACTTGTTGTCACGTAGGGAACACGTGTTGATTGGTTATAAGGTCACCACCCATCATTGTAAATGCTTTCCTGGTTTACAGGAAATCATTGGCTTGCCTCCCAATGTTGAGCTACCCTAAAAACAGGGTACCACTACACTAAGTGGGTGGATGATGGGCGCCCCTATCTACCACAAGTTTTAGTTCTCAGTAGGTATTTTTTTTATTGCACTTATGAACACAGTAAAAAGAAATACATTTAGAATGTTTCCATCACATCACATTTTAATACAAAGTTATAAAGAAATTTAATAGAAATGTAGTTAATTAAACATTTCAAATGATGTATATAATGATGTGCTAAATTCATTGAAAATGAAAATATTTAGTCAATGCAATTTTTAAAACATATACATAAAGGAAACAACACTATATGTTCCATGATTCACATGTAACTTCTCTAGTCTTCGTAACATATCAGTTTTTTTTGGCTCCCAAACTTTGTTTTGTGGCCAGTCGTTTGTACACTTTTTCTGGTGCGTCCCAATGAATCACCCAGGAGTAGTCCGGCATCATACTAACATCCCAACGTCCCTGGTATCTTCTTTCCAGGTCCATGATATCCTGTTGGAATCTTTCACCCTGGTCTTCACTCATCACTTCAAGATTCCCGGGAGGAAATTCCAAATGCGAATCCAAAAAGTAAACTTTAAGACTCATGTTGCAACCCAACTCCTAAAACTTGATCAGCAAATTTCTCACAATTTCTTTCCATTTTGGATCCTTATTGTTACCTGAAAACTTAGAAATTGTTTCTTTTAATGATACCCAAACCCCTCGTTCCACACTGTTCATCGCACCATCATAATCTGCATCAGAAATCAGTTTTCTAATATTTGGTCCAGTAAATACACCCTCTCTCAAATAAGCTTCAGACAAACCAAACTTTTGACACAAATACGTGAAACAGGCTTCATCTTTTAATGGGGCTTTGACAAATTGCTTCGTTAATCCAAGCTTAATACGAAGTAGTGGTAGCAGCACTTTATATAGATTCATCAAGCTACTGTAGGTCTAATAATGTGTTTGGCACCAAACTGTAGATTTTTCTATTTGGCCATTCCCTTTGAACCCAGTGTATATCTTTGGCTCTGCTATCCCATTCACAGAAAAAAAAAAAATGGAATTTTGTATATCCTGACTGCTGATCCAAGAAGATACAAAAAACCTCCAAGTCCCACGTATGAACCAACAGTGTTCGTTGTTGCTCATTTTCTCGAGAAGATTTGCCTTTTTTTTTTTTAATGAACAGAATGAGCAACAGGTATTGATGCATATTCATTACCATTATGAAAAAGTTCCCCTTTCAGGCTTCTTTTAGATGAACACATTGTTAATCTTCATTGTTTTGCATTATGATCTCTGCCAAGTTTGTGCACTAAGCCACTTATGTCAGTGAAGTAAACCAAGGATCGGTGCAATAAACCACTCTATTCAGTATATATGACTGTGAAAAAAAGAAGACACACTCCACTGAAAGTAATTTTGAAGCCCACTAGTCAACTGAGTGAGTCACATTGAGTTTTGTTTGTTGCACTCCAATACTGGTATGACTCATTGTTGTGTTATGTTCCAGCTATATTCCGGCTTATTACCAAATAAAATAACTGTGTTGTTCTAGTCCTGGATTTTCATATTAGAAAATACTATATCAAGCACATTATCATTGTAATAAAATATCCATATGAAAATAATTACACAGTGCGAAATGATAAAAAGATATAACTAATAACTAATGGAAGCTTTACGAAAACATATTACGTGATGGAGAAAAATGGTTTTCACTTTTTTTATTTCAGCGACCAGAAATATATGAAAATCATATGAAATGATTAAAAAAATATCAATGTATACATGTGTAATTAGTGTTACATGTATGTATGCACATATTTTTTTGTCTGAGATTCCGTGGGAGCTTTTCGCTTTTGTGTGTGTGTGTGTGTGTGTGTGTGTGTGTGTGTCCAAATATCTTGCCTAGCGATACTATTCCGCCTCCATTGTCATCAAAGCCAAATGACAATCAGTAAGAGCTTCAGGCGTAAGAACCTCATTGCCTGAACCTTATGTGTCTTAGTTTCGTTCGTGGGCATGATCAAAGTGCAAAACAACGAACGGAACGGTAAGAAGACAAAAAGGAAAAGTTTGTAATCCCACTCCACAGCGTGAGACTCAATGGAACCTGATGGACAAAATTAGTAATACCATATTCAGACCTATATGTTTTCTGCAGTGCTCACGGTTGCTAATGAATAACAGCACAGTTAGCATTAAAACTTTCCTGTAATGGTTGCTATGGCAGCACTTTTGATTCGAATCATTTCCTCCTTCTCTGTGTGGAAAAATGTAGTGTTCACTCTGTGTTGTGGGGAAAAATTATCATAATGAAATGTCTTCCCTGTAGGTATGGACTGTATTACATTATTTTCTCAGTGCTACAAACTGAAATTTGTTAAATTTATTTTGACACAATTCCACTTCCTAAACGGGTTGGCGGAGTTAAGCCGTTAGTAGTTGAGAGTGTATAAAAATTATTGTCATAAATTAATAGAATTTTAAGCTTTGTTTCTACAAATGTGAGTAACAGGAAATCGAAAGTAATATTAATTTTTTCTTCCTTTAGTACAGCCTTAGCTAATGTGGTCCATTATTGTTATTGTCTAAACTATGAAAAGGATATATATTCCTTAGACAGTGAGGAAAGTTACCAAAAGGACAAGTTACTTGACTTAAATACTTATATGGATGAAGAGATTAAATGAATGGTATGTCAGTATGGTCTTAAAAATCCCATTTTTGTAAGGAGACAGGCAGGAAATGGTTTGGAAATAGATGAATAATGGAATAAGTCACCCAGTGAAATGGATGGTGTCCTTTCTGCCGAGTATGAAAGTTCGCTTGATGGTCATAGGACCGTTAAGCATTGACTTTAAAATTCACCCCGATCACTAGCCCCAGATTTCCTTGCAGAATATGATTAACATAGATCAGTGGCAGAATCAGATAATGCTGTGGCTGTATGTCCATTTCTTAACACTTCGCAACTTGCATCATATTATAGAGTTAATCTATTGTTTCAAGTCAGCATTCAAGATAGAGAAATCGCAAGTTTTGATCATGTAAACTAAAAAAAGTATAACATACCAATGAGAGAATCACTACAGTTCTCTCCAGGTTCCCCGAGTGTAGTATATGTTTTACCTTTCCCATAAGAATTCCTTATCAGTTTTGCCATACTGGTTGGTGTTCATTTTCACATTTTTCCCTCCGTTTCTGGTGAAGGATTTGGTGGAGGGAAGAGACCGTGCTTCTTTACTATCCGTATCTGATTCTTATAGCCTGGTTGTGATCTTAGACACGAGCTACCAAGTATTTTCCAAATGATCGTTAGTAGTTAACCTTTTTCTTGTCTTTTTTGGGTGGCCTGTGTACATTATGCTATTGGACACCTATTGATTGAAGGGAATGGATCCCCTTCCTTTCTGCCTGCGATTCATCCCGTCTAGCAGCATCTGGTCCATCGGACCTTCGCGGCTGATGGTTGGAAATAGTGACCTCTTATACATATATTTTGCCATTTGTGAAAATGTGAAACGAACTGCCTTATTTTCCCCTTAGTCTTTACCCTTCACTGGGTGTCCGTCTATACTCCGACCTTCTTGGCACGGAGCATTCCACCTTGGTGGTGGTTAACATCCCACGGGAAAACACACACACACACACACACACACACACACACACACACACACACACACACACATTTCAGTCCTTCATATTGACAGTATTTTCCCCGTTTACACTTGCAGGGTGTGCTCGAAACTTGTCATTCTTTAGATAATTTCCCATCATATCAAGATCACTAGACTGACTACGACTATTTGGCATCTTGAGTGAGTTTCGTTCATTTCAGACAAAATTTTCAAGTTGACCGTCCGAAGAATTATCATTTTTAAATTTGAAGTTATCGTGTCTCTGCCCGTGTAATAAACAATTTCTCACATAGCTATCCTCGGAATATTCGCTGGAGAGCAGGTGTGGTTAAATATTCACGACTCTCAGTGCAGATTTGTCAGCTCACGTCAGCCAGTATTACTTACCCACGACCCGCGAATTTCTGCTGTCTTGAACGCCCCTGATTTTCTCCTCATGCGTGTTTCTAGTCCTCTATCATTATTTCGTCCTCGTGTGTTATCCCTGTGGACTCACTAACGTCCTCTGTCTCTCATTTACCTTCATTTGTTTCAATCTGCACAATCTGTATATAAGATCCTTCTCTTCCACATTAAAAATATTACTGCAGTGCGCTCGACTCTGCATATACCTAACCTTCCAGCTCCCCCCCCCTCTCACTCTCTCTCTCTCTCTTATATATATATATATGTGTGTGTGTGTGTGTGTGTGTGTGTGTGTGTGTGTGTGTGTGTGTGTGTGTTGGGTTGAAACAGGGATGTGTCATGTCTCCATGGTTGTTCAATCTGTACATGGATGGGGTAATAAAAGAGGTACAAGGTAGGGTAGTGGATATTGGGGTGGCCCTGGTGAGAGAGGATAGTGCTTGGAAACTCTCTGTACTGTTGTTTGCAGATGATACTGTGTTGTTGAGTGAAGACGAAGGGGAGCTGCAAGGCTTGGTGGATGAGTTTGGGAGAGTGTGTAAGAAACGGAATCTAAAGATGAATGTAGGGAAAAGTAAAGTGATGGTCTTTGAGAGAGGTGAAGTCAGTGAATGTACAGCGAGGTTGGATGGTGAGGAATTGGAAAATATGAGTACGTTTAAGTACTTGGGTAGTGTGATGAGTAAGGATGGAGGTTTGGAGGGTGAAGTGCTTGAAAGGGTACAGCAGGGAAGAAAGGTTGCTGGTTCTTTGAAAGCAGTGATAAGAAACAGGGAAGTGAGCATGGAAGTGAAAAAGTTACTACATGACTGTACTGTGATACCAACTCTAACGTCTGGAAGTGAAGCTTGAACGTTGTTGGAAGGACACAAGTCAAGAGTGAGAGCAGTGGAAATGAGTTATTTAAGAGGAGCCTGTGGAGTCACATGGAGAGACAGGCTGACGAATGAGGATATAAAGGAGCGTTGTGGTGTGGATGTGGATGTGATAGGAAGCGTTATGAGGAACACACTGAGGTGGTTTGGCCATGTGGAGAGGATGGAGGGTGAAAGACTGACGAAGAGAGTGTATGTGAGTGAGGTGGAGGGGGGAAGAGGGAGGGGGAGGCCGAGGATGAGATGGAGGGATGGGGTGGAGAGGTATATGAGAGATGGGGGTGTGAGTTGGGAGCAGGGCAGTGAAATGGCAGGGGACAGGGCGACTTGGAGGCGATTTGTTTGTGGCCACCCCAAACGGGATTGAGGCGTCTGGCAATAGATAGATAGATAGATGTGTGTGTGTGTGTGTGTGGTTGATATAAGCATAGATTTTTCTTACAGATGCTGCTCTACATTTTCATTATACTGGCAAAGAGAATATTCATATGCTAACTATGTTTCCCTCATCCGTTAAGATTTCTGCTCCACCGTTTTTGTTATGGCGTTTTCCTTTATTTCTGTGAAAGAAGTAAGATTGTCTGTTTTTTTGGATTGTGAGGTCTGTGTGATCTGTTAGAGTGCCCAAGTTTATCCAATACTTGACTAGTGTGGTGGGTTCCTTGTCGGCCTCCTTCGAGTTCGATGGATATGACATAGCATGAAAGACCACATTCCAGTGGCCTGTGTGTGATGTTTGTGGCAGTCTTACGCATTCAGTCCCTGTGCATCTTTATTCATATATTTACGGGGCCACTTCCTTGAACTTTATCTCCACTTTTACTGACCGCTTGACACAGTGCCACGAAAAATACTTACTCAGCTAGAAAGCACTCAGAGACCTCATACCTCCGCCAATGTTATTAAAAAGGTTCTGGATCCGGATCCGTGGAGATAATGTGTGGAATACATAGGATCCGGATCCGCACCCAAATTTAGTCAAATGTTCCTTGACCCATGGCCCACTCCTTCACAAAATGTTAATAAAATTTACTGAGAACTTTTGGAGATATTGTGTGAGATACTCCGGATCCGGATCAAGATCCAGATCGGATCCAAAATTGAACCAATTCTTCCATGGCCCATGGCCCATCCTTCCACAAAATTTAATTGAAATTCATTGAGAACTTTTGGAGATATCGTGTGGACAAACAACAAACAAACAAAAATAGGTGAATGCAGTACATAGCCTCCTCCAACTTCGTTGGCGGAGAATGGTATAGGACAACTTAACAGTGGCTCAGACAAAGTGTTCATGTCACTCATGCTAGTGACATGCTTCTCTCTGCCGCTGGCACCTTTTGTGACTTTCTCCGGGATGATTTTTGTCGCATCAAGGTTGTAACAGTGTGGCATATTGATACAGATTTGTGTGACGTGGTTTCTAGTCACTTGTGGCGTATGGTAGGGATTCACGCCAGGTACTCTCTCTGATCGTTTTATAAGACTTTTCTTTTTCTACAGATTATCATAACGGAGTCTCCCGATACATTTTTTTTCTTTTAGCAGGGATGGATTGATTTTCAATGAAGTTACAACTACTGTATTGTTTAATTCTACTTAATATTCTACTTACAAATACTGTACTTTATAAATTTGTAGTTAAATATCTCATCTCAAAATGTCACCCTTCCTGCACCACTTGTTCCAGACGGTTCGCTCCAGGGTGTTACGTACCCCACTGTCTCTGTTGTCTGTGAAATGTGTAAACACCGGCGTCAACTGAACAAAAAAATATATATATATCCATGGCCAATAATAAAATTTATACTCGTATACTAAACTTGTTAGAGGAGTTTGTCGCTAGTAACGTGTGTCAAAGTACTGAGGACAATACCACTGTTCCACCTACCATCCCTTTTAAAGTGCATTACAGAATCAGTCCGAACAAAGGCTCTGTTACCTCTCCTGCCCCAACTTAACCCGTCACGTCCCGAGCTATTTCGCACCTCTGACACCCCCCAATCCCTAGCTATTTTGGATTTTTTTTTTTTTTTTGGCTAAAACTTCCGCATTTGTTGAGAAACAAAGGAAAATCACCAAGAAAGGGCTTACCGTGGTCCATAAGTGGTCGGAACAGGAGAGGTCCCCCACGCCAGGTATCGTATTCTGTCACTGACATGTGAGGCGCTCACGTTTTCTATGGTAGGTAATTTTGGGAGAAACCACAAAGAACACCTCTACATTTATTGAATTTGAACTAACAAACAATAACAATAACACTATAAAGGTTTTCAATGACATATATATAAAAAATAAGCATTGTACCTTCGCGCAAGCATAGCGAGTTTGGTCAGAGTGGTAACATGCTATGTACTAAGTTTCTTGTTTCAGTCAACATATGATTTTTTCTACTTGTATGATACTATTTCAATGCCATTTTACCATTTTGTACTGTATGTAAATATTTCCAGCTGTTTTCATTCATTACGATGACATGTAGCATAACTACGCACACATCTGCTAACTCAGCACACTCGCTATGACTCGTATCTCAACATACCATATTGTTTTATCACTTTCATAGTATTGTTTTCTTTACATTGAACCTTTCCTCCACCACTGTAAATGTTTTCAATTATTTATATACATTACGAGGGCATTTAGCGAAATGCTAGCGCATATTCACGTAGGTAGCACACTCTCTACCACTCGTGTTTCAACTTCTACTTTATTTCTTCACTCCCAATATACTTCCCCACTTACATTACACCCGTTTCCACCCTACACTGCACTATACATATTTACGGGCCTTATTTATTCAACTGAACGTCAGAACATCGCACCAAAATACCCTCGCAATGAATGTTTCGACTAAGATAATATTCATACACTTACATACCAATTTTCCACTTATATTACACCCGTTTCCACTTGCATACTCCTATTTACATATTTACGAGCCTTATTTATTCCACTGAGCGTCAGGAAATCGCATCTATATACACTTGCTAGGAATATTTTGACTTAGAATAAATTTCAGCACTTACAAAACTTTCAACTTATATTACACCCGTTTGCATAATTCATACTAATATTTACATATTTACGGGCCTTATTTATTCCACTGAGCGTCAGAAAAGCGCACCTACTGTACATACACTTGCTGGGAAGGTTTCCACTTAGAAAATATTTATGCCCTTACAGATTTTTCTACTTATAATGCACCCGTTTCCACTTCCATACTACTATTTACGGATCTACGGGCCTTATAATTACACTGAGCGTCTGTTTGTCGCATTTCTTTCTGAGTATCAGCGTCATATCGCATTCACACCATATCAGAAGTGCATCAAGGTGTGATACTCACTGAAACAAGGGTGAATGCAGAGACCCACGTCACACTCAACACACTGGTAGCGGGTGTCTTTTCTTTGAGTGGTGGGTCTCACCCGGGAATTGCTACACACATGACACCTGCGTTGGGGCCTAGGTCTATTTGACTGGGGAGGTATAGGAGTGGGGAAATGGCGGCTGGATATTCTCAGGGGAGTTTGGGCAGTAGGGGCAGTGCGTGTGCGGTGTTGGGGCCTATCAACCGCATACAGGGCAAAAATCTAACGTGTAAGCTCCCTCACAAACCCTTCAAAGCTTTCCTGAACTCCTGTTGTCATGGCGTGCAGGTGGTGGCAATTCAGGGCAGTTATATCTAGCAGGTGAAAGAAGAGCTTCTTGTATCACTTCATCGTGGTCCTGGCACACTCGACAGTGGATATCTTGGAGTCTGACTGGTCCACCAGGCGCATGTTAATGTTGTAATCGAGGACACAATCAGGTTTTCATATGTGGCGCCTGTTTTCGCTCTGGTAATCCATGGACTCTGTACGGTGCATCAAGGGGCGGTGAACCGTGGACAAGAGGCTGACTCTCTATTGTGGTTCCACATTGTTGCTAGTATATTGTTTGCCTGGAAGAAGACAACCTCATTTCTGTCAAGTTTCCGCCCCACCTTGACCATGTGACGCCGGTTCACCTTGACGGTACCACAGATTCCCATGTCATGCCTGTGTAGATAACGGGCAAGAAGAGGGCTAGTGTACCAGTGTAGAACTACATATTATATAGATAGATAGATAAATAGATAGATAGAAGCAGGGAGTCAGATGATGAGAGGTGTTGTGTCTGCGAGAATCGAGCAGTGCTAAACATGCTTACACACTCTGACGCGAGGAATGCTTGAGACAGCGTCTAGTGGCCATATACACACATACACACATGCTTACACACAGGCTGTGTGAACTTTCCATCCACAAGGAACACACGTGACACACCCCTGCTACACCAGAATTTAGGAAAGAGAGCTCAGACGGAGATTAGCCACAGAAGAGGCAAGAGAGAAGTAGACAGGCCTCAGAGGAGACAGGTGACGGGAGAAGGGCTTGGCAATTTGAGAGAGAGAGACAGATAGCGAGACAGGGAGGTAGCTACCCGGGACTTATACTCGTTCCGTGTGGGAGACTTGTTAATATTTCCAAGACAAATAAAAATAGTCCCATACTATTCTTTACCTCTCCTGTCACTACATGACATTTGGTAGCAGCGAACGTATACGAACCTCGTCTACGAATCAACATTAAATTCCTACAAAATATCAAGATTGAAAACAAGAATATCTCTCTCAACCAACGACACAACCGGCTCCTGATGCTTCTCTCCAACCAGCCCCCTCCGTCTCCCAGATCATCATGCTGATGCAGAGGTCAAGAGATCACACGACGCCTTGCAAGTAGTTTAACAAAATATTGATACAATATTGCAATTTCTACGACGAATCAGCGAACTACAACCATCTACAATCAACTACAATTAACAACTCTATGTCGTCTGTATAATCTTCTACACGCACCTACAAGAAGCGGCAGTCTTCATCCTACAACGAGTAAATCACAAGAAAAAAGGACCAAGAATACATCAAGAAAGAAAGAAAACAAACAAACAAACAAACAAATGAAGAGTGAGAGACGACTCACAACTCATAACCACCAGACCTCACCCTCCTCTCTCTGCTACATCCACCCAACCCCCACCGCTTACGCAGGTGTGAAGAGGTCAAGACACGCAGCAAAACACCAAGTCCATATTCACAACTCGTCTTACTCACCCGTCTTCACTAAAGTTACTCATCGCTACTCATTCACTCACCACAGCTACCAGTGTGGGAAGCCGACGTCACCATGTGCTGAGATGACATCACAACGCGAGTCTGCCATGCCAAGCAACGTGTGACTGACACCAGGCACTTATCACCCACTACTAATTATTCATTATTCACATAGCTCCTACTCATACTCATTTATTTTCACAGTTAAGTTGGAAATTCGACGTTCTATGCTGAGGTTTGCCTGGGACAGCCGTTAACCACTACAAATACCAGGCCATGGAGTTTCCTGAGTAATATCGTCCATCAACACACCACTAGAATTATCAAGAGATCTTTAATCAAACCTGTATTTTCTTCCGAGATCGACTTTTGTATCGACACACCTCTACGATCTGTATCAAGTGGGTAAAATTATACTTGCTCATTTCTTCTCAGTGCTAAAATTAACTATATTCAACTTATTTACTCATCTAGTTTGCTAGGACATAAATAAATAAGAGGCGTATTTCATAACACCATATCTTAATGACAGGAATATTTTCGCCACCACCCACGTTAATACCAGATGACACACAAATTGCCACAACATCAGACTTACAATTAAGAGACAGCCCACCCCTTGTACAACCCTCAACACACACTAAAGATAAAGAAACAAATACGGGAGTTTCGGATGATGAGTGGGAAACCCCCTCAGACATAGAGAGTGTCGACTTTGCAGCTGCCTTGCATACGTATGCCAATATACTTAACAGGGTTCACCGGTCCGGTCATACATATTCCACCATTCCCCCACATAACGATAAACACGTACAAGTTGAATTAACAGGGCAATCATTCAAAATGAATCAAGAAACAAATACTGCTGATCTAAAAACCACACCTCATGTTTTTGTGTATCACGAGGATAAGACTGCCCCAAAATTCTCTGGCACAGACAAAGATCGCATCGATGTCATTTCATTAATCAGTCAGTGCGAACAAATGTTCATCAAGCGCCACATACTAGATGAACAAGAGAAAATTGCTATTTTTTCATCTTGCATAAGCCAGGAAAAATGTCCAGCAAGCAATTTATTGCGCTCCGATAAGCTACATCGTGCTAGGACATATGATGAATTTAAAACTGAATTTCTGAAGAAATTTTCTGAAGGTATGAACTTCTTGCCAGGTATAATTCCAGAATTATATAAAATTGTAGATCTTGTAAGGGAGCACACTACAAACCATGTGCTCAGTGAAATAACTGCTGATGTCTCCACAATCAAGAGAACTCTATTAGCTACTCTGGAGAACTCTAATTGGATAACAGATGATGGAAAGATGTCCCCAGACCTCGTCGTGGACATCATTGGTTATGTAGCTGCCTTGTGTAAATTACCTGATAGGACCCTTAAGATCGCCAAAACGATCGCGTACACCCCAGGAATGTGCTTGCTAGACCTAATGAACGAGGTAGAGATGCAGTGCAGTAAAGCAGGTGTGGTCGACACACATGCACATTCGGGTAGAATCAGGGTACCTGAGACAGTATCAGCTGTGAAAACATCTACACCGACCCCAAACAGAGAACAAAATCGATCGCGACCAGAAATGAGGCAGCCCAAACAAACAAAGACGCCTAGAAATCGTTCCCACACGCCTTCCTACAGGCAGTTTCATAAGTTTTCGCGCAGCCCGAGCAGGTCTCGCGCCATAAACAACACTTCTTATGGGAAATCACCTCGTAGGTCACAGTCAAGGGATAGGTCCATTCTGTGTCATTACTGTGCAAAACCAGGACACACAAGGTATGAATGCTTTATCAAGGCAAAAGAGGATAATCAAAAGACACAAGGATTTGGTCCTTACTGTAGGCATCATAGATACCAAGGGCACTGGACTAGTGATTGCAAAACAGTACAAAAAATTGTGTCTATGTTCAAATCGGGGGAAGACCAAGTCATGACAAAAAACGAACAAACGTAAAGAAGAACAAGGCTAAACTTCACATAGGAGGCATGTTGGGAAATGAGTGTATCTTGATACCAGCGGTATGTGAGGATCAAAACGTTTCCTTATTTTTAGATACAGGCTCTCCAGTGAACTTAATAACACATGAAGAACTAAATAGAATTCTTAAAAATAAAAAGAAAGTAACTTTTCTGGATGAAGCTGATTTAGATTTATACACAGTAGATGGTCAAGAGATTACAGTAAAAGGTATGATAAGATTAAATCTCAGTTTCACAGAAACTACAAGACCATTCTCTGCATTGTTCTATATTGTTGAAAACTTAGCAATTAAAGCTCATATGTTACTGGGCTTAAGATCCATGAGAACTGAGAACATAACCATACTCCCACAAATGAATGGAATAGACTTTGATAATGAATTCATAGAGGAAATAATTTCAGAGCCCTCACCGATTGGTAGAAGAGAGCCAAAAAGAATTGGTAATGTTAAAGGCTTAAACAAACAATACTACAAACAATATGTACCAATTTATGTGACAGTTGCATTAACAAGATGTAACTTTTATGTAACCTTAACTACAATTATGTAACTACAAACAATACTACAAACAATATGTACCAATTTATGTGACAGTTGCATTAACAAGATGTAACTTTTATGTAACTTTAACTACAATAATGTAAATACAAACGATATGTAACAATTATGTAACGACAAACGATTGCATTATGTTACACTTTGCTAATTAACAGTTGCATTAACAAGATGTAACTTTTAAGTTACTTTAACTACAATTATAAGGCTAAGACACTTATGTAATAGTTGCATTAACAAAATGTAACTACAATTATAAGGCCAACACAATTATGCATTAACACAATATAAGTCATACAATTATAGCACAATTCTGTATTACCAGTATCATCATACAAGTTAGGTGAAATATTAGACATTACTAAAGTGATAACTCAAATATGTAATGTATAACCTAGCAGTATTACCATTGCACAATTATATGCGTACGTCTGTTGTACATGCACGTCTTATAAAGCGTTATACAACAACCATTGCATTTATTCAAATATGTATACAACTTGTTTAAAATGTAATATCACTGAATAATCACTATTTACTATGAATATTATATGTATACAATATTCATACAATTATGTTACTTTACAATATTATGTATTTCACTTAATTAGCTTATAAGTTCATTATAATGTATATATAATATGTATTAATATGTTATGACTATTAAATGTATACCACATTGAGTACACCGCTTCCCGTTCGATCAGCGAAGTTAAGCAACGTTGGGTCTGGTTAGTACTTGGATGGGTGACCGCCTGGGAACACCAGATGCTGTTGGCATCCCTACGTCAAGTGGGGTTGGTGGAGGATTAGTGCCCCTCCCTGTAAAACAATTAACTCTAAGCCCTTGGCCACCCCGTCTGGGATACATGGCGTCTGGCAATGAATGAATGAATGAAACTATTAAATGTCGATGGTACGCCATTTTTGCGCGGCCGAGCAGTATGTAGAACTACATATTATATAGATAGATAGATAAATAGATAGATAGAAGCAGGGAGTCAGATGATGAGAGGTGTTGTGTCTGCGAGAATCGAGCAGTGCTAAACATACTTACACACTCTGACGCAAGGAATGCTTGAGACAGCGTCTAATGGCCATATTCACACATACACACATGCTTACACACAGGCTGCGTGAACTTTCCATCCACGAGGAACACACGTGACACACCCCTGCTACACCAGAATTTAGGAAAGAGAGCCCAGACGGAGATTAGCCACAGAAGAGGCAAGAGAGAAGTAGACAGGCCTCAGAGGAGACAGGTGACGGGAGAAGGGCTTGGCAATTTGAGAGACAGATAGCGAGACAGGGAGGTAGCTACCCGGGACTTATACTCGTTCCGTGTGGGAGACTTGTTAATATTTCCAAGAGAAATAAAAATAGTCCCATACTATTCTTTACCTCTCCTGTCACTACATGACACCAGTTGTCCAGGTAAAGGACGTGACCGCGATGAAGGTAGTCTTCTGTCATTGTCTTTACCACTGCTCCAGACAGTCCAATACTCCGATCTTCTATTATGCCTGTCTGTGAACCGGTGTACAAGACTATATCTTGCATATAACCAGTCCTACAGTCACACATAACAAAGATCTTGATCCCAAAACGGTGCCTTTTGCTGGGTATGTACTGCCGAAATGAAATGTTGCCTCTCCGCAACACAAGACTCTCGTCTTTGACGAGGTCTTTATAGGGATAAAATGAGAAATGGAATGTTTGCCTCAGATGATCAAAAACCAACCTAATTCGCCTCATCTTATCTGTGTCATTCGCATTTGCAGGATCATCAGCATCATAAAAGTGGAGGCGACTTAGAATTTGCTGAAAGCAATTACGGCTCATGATTTGGCTAAATATTGGTGTCAGCAAAGTAGGGTCCCTTGTCCAGTATGCCGGAATTCTGTTCTTTCATGCAATACCCATCAAAAGTACCAGGGCAAAAAATAGAAACATTTCTGCAAGGGAGACTGGGTAATCATATTTGATAGAATGCCTGCTCCTTGTGCCCAGTCTTTCACTCTCACGGCGCTGGCTGCTAGCAAAATGGTTTGTTTGGTCCACTATTTCCTCCACAAAACACTCACTGAAAAAAAGGTGGAAAAAATCCAGCCTGGTGGAATTAGGGTGAATTCCTGGAGCAGTGCAGCCAGCATGCCCCTGCTCAGTGAAGGGGTGAATGGTGGGAGAAAAATCACTCCTATCCTCCCAGTTCCATGACACAAATCCCTCGTCCCCATCGTCCCCATTGTCGCCTTCGTCTGGGTGGGGAGGAGATGCTGGTGGGGGAGGTTGGGGAGAAGGAGTGTGGAGGGCTTCCCCACTCACACTCCTCTTCCCTCGGCCTTTACCCTTTCCCTTTCCCTTACCCTTACGGCCTTGTGGAACATTAGGGGGCTGTGGGGATGAAGTCTGGGAATATTGGGGAGCATAAGACGTGCTGGGGAGTGGTTCCTCCCCACCTTCCCCCTCCAACACAACACCACGTGATTCATCATGCACCCTCACTCGCCCACGTGTCTGGGAATATTGGGGAGCATAAGACGTGCTGGGGAGTGGTTCCTCCCCACCTTCCCCCTCCATCACAACCCCACGAGATTCATCACGCACCCTCACTGTCCCACGTGATACGCCTCGCCGCCTCACACCACCACGGGAGAGCGATGACTCACTCTCCCGCCACTCTCACTTTCTATACTCACCCCTGCACTTTCCCTTTCACTCCCCACTCTCTCCACGCCACTTCCGCCCTCCCAAAACAACAACTAGGTCCCTACCTGCTTGTACGAAGTGGTGTACACTCGGGGCCGCGATGGGTGATAATCTCTTGGCCGTACCACATGGCAGCACGTCCCACGGCTTCATCCTCGTCCTCGTCCTCGAAATTGGGCTCCACATCACGTAGGGGCTGCCGAGAGGATGTTGCCTGTTGTCTTTGTGCAGGCTGGCCCTCTAGCAGCAAGATAAGTCACGTAGCACTGCTTCCTGGGGGACGGGACCTCCTCATCACTGCTGCTGGTTTCCACCTCCTCTGGTTGGACATAATTTTTGTCCACAACCTCGTCATCCAGTGGGGAATGACTGTTGCCTGTGAAGCCGTCCAGGACGGCTTGGATATCCTCCTCTGAGAGACCTCTATGCGCCATGTCTGACCAGGGCCACTGCTAACAGGTGAGTGACCGAGCTGAGGGTGAGCGCAGGTCGCACGGGGTCACCGAGTGTCCCCGCCTGGTGGCAGGTAGGGGAAGGTCGAGCGACCCTACATACCAAAAATCAAGCACGAATTTTAAAAATTGTGCAAATTATGCACCTTGCATTTGTGCAATGTACCAGTACGTCGATGGGACTGGCAATTACATAATGTTACAACGTAGTCATACGTTGATGGGACGCCTCGGATTAAAATGCTTCATCTTTTCAGGAATTCCTGCCCGGCCAGAATGGAATGTAAGTGGTAATGAAGCAGACCACCATACCTGTGACAACTTGTAAAAGATTTCAGATTCTTTCAGACTCAGAAGAGGATCTCCATGAGGTGAGGGTGATAAGAGACTGTCGTTTGAGGCCAGTTGGTGGAGTTTTGTGGTAGTACCAGAAAGAGTTTCTGTATGCCAGGTGCTGCAGTAGATGTAGTGAGCGAGACCCTGGAGGAAGTGAATGATGGTTGGACTGACGATACACATACAGTTGTGTATGCATATATGAACAACGTGACATGGACCAAATGAATGGGAACTGTTGGAGCGATTTAAGATGATGATCCTGCGCTGCTGGCACCAGATCAAGAACATGTTGATTTCAGGACTCCTTCCTAGGAATGGAGCAGAGAATATATTCTACAGTAAAGCCTTTGGTTTAAAAAATTAGCCGTCCCTTTGTTTAGAGAAACATGTTGTTGTTGGTTTGCCCGTGGTGGAACTAAGGTGGAACATCAGAGTGGCGGGGGAAGCCAGTTGGAATCTGAGGATATTGACACCCTGGCCACTGCACTTCTGGCAGGTGAGGCATCCCATAACAAAAGCAGCGTTGGGGAGCCACACTCCACTGAGACAGGATAGTTGGGATGGTTCGTCTCCCGGAAGATCCAATGGGAGGCGTATCACCCCGAAGAGACATTCCATCGGCACCAGAGGCAGGTGTAGGGTTTTTAAAACACATTGAATTATTTCTACCAGCAGCTAGTCTTCGCAGAAGATACTCTTCAGCTGAGTGCAGTCAGTTCTATACTCCTTGTCCACCTTCTGAGTGATGTTTTGCACTCCGTCTGGAGGGGGGAAAAAAAAAAAAAAAGCAGAATGTGCTCAGGGAGGCAGGAGGCTAACATTAACTGTAATTAGGGTAAGGCATGTATCCTGGACTCTCTCGATAATAGAAATGGATATTTAAATATATATTTTCTAAAAGCATGTAGTTTATGAAAAACTTTAGGGAAGTAGAGATTCATGCTCTTATTGATGTCTGTGACATTATTACTGGCATTATTGAATCTTGGTTAGATGCTAAACAGAGAGATTTTATAGTGGAATACTATCTGCCTGGTTATACTATGTTCAGCAGTGAGAGAAATGGGAGAATGGGGGGAGGTGTGATGGTGTATATTAAAACAAATCGTTTTCCATTACCAATTTCAAAACCGTCCATGGAAATTATCGACATAATTTTGTGTTCAACTTAAAAATGAATCATGCAAAGGGAACACTCTTGGAATGAGTTATAATCCACTAACCCAGTCCTGTGAAACTAACAACATATTCTGTGAACAAATTGTAGAAGTCTGTTGATTCCAGAATACTGTAATTTTTGGAGATTTTCATTTATGTGTGTAACCAGATGGAGTAAATCCTTATCTTCACACGAAGGGTTGCACTTGTACATTATTTTGTTGAAAAGTTCGTTCTGTTTGTTAGAGAACAAACAACATGTAGAGTAAATAATAAATATCTTTGATCTTGTACTGGCAACATCAAGAAACTTAGCTGATAATGATCATGTAGGAGATGTATTTAGTACTAATGACCATCACACTGTCACATTTAACTTCTGCTACAGAAATGTAAATTCCATCTAAGAATCTTTCCCTGCTATAACAGAGCTGACTTCCAAAAATTAAAATAATTTCATGTAGTAATGACTGGGAACCGAGTGTTCAGACAATGAATATCCATGGTGCTTGGACTCGGTTTTCAGAGTACCTTTATAAAGCTGTCTAGGTATGTGTGCATGTGCGTAATAGACAGCCTGTGAAAATTTCTTATCCAAAATTGTGGAACAGCAACATCGGGACCTACCTCTCGATAGAGAAACTATGCTCATCAAAATTACAAAGCTACAGGTACTGGGGAGAAGAATAAGTAATCCCTTTAATATCCAGATGCCCAATAACTGGACACCCCACTACTCGGACACTTTGGGCCTGGGCCTTCAGAACCACAAAATGGTCAAAAAACGAAAAAAAAATATCCAAATTTTTCTCACCTGTAATTTGAACTTGGCATGCAGCGCCGAACAGCTGTATTCACGCACGGCCGCCAGTCCCCTGCTGGTTCTCCCTTCCCCAGTTACTGCCTAACTACCATTCTCAGTAGATGCTCATCGCAATGGATGCCGCAGGTGCTCGTTTTTGTGAATAAACAATGAATAAACTACAATACCTCACCACTAGACCACATGGGAATTTACAGTGTTGTGCAGTGTTAAGAACTTAGAATTTAGAGTGCAAAGGATTAAGTGTGGAGTGCAAATTGGCAGTTGAAACTGGCAATTGAAACTAGCATGGTGCAATTAAGAACAGAATGTGCAGTGTTAAATAATTATAACTCACAGTACAAAGAATTAAGTGTAGCACAACACTGGATTACTGTACATGCCTCAAGAGCATTTTCACCACTACCAGAGTCTTTGAGGAGGCGGCCACGGATGTGCTTTAAGTTTTTTTTTTTTTAATTTGTCCAACTCTGGGCATAGCTTTCACAGCCTGCTCCCAAGGCCCAGTAGCCCTCCTACATACCATGCACCTCTACTAGTCACCACTTCGGTGCTAACCCCCACCGTCTATATTGAATACATGCTAGGGCTGTCTCATACGGGACTGGTGTATTGGTATTAGCGGAGGTGTTTTTACGACATGTCAGCAGGTCTTCTGGTAGATCAGTAAAGTCTGTTTTTATTAAATTCGAATACTTAAACTGTTCCCTGCCCCAGCGGGGATTTGAACCTGGGTCCGGTAGGACTGCAGGCCACCTCTCTACCGACTGAGCCACTGCCTTCCCCTGTACACTGCTAAATATTTTCCATACTCACTTCTAATTCCTCATTCTAATTCCAGCATTCTTAATGCTGTTTTTGTAGCAGTATTTACAGTGGATATTCCAAGTTTATTGCCCTAAGATTCCTCCTTACATGCTTAAAAACACAGAGCAATTAGTGACATTAAGATCAGTGAGGGAGATGTACTGTTTGCAGTAAACCAATAAAACATGAACAAAATACCTTCACCCGACACGATCTCTATTATAATGATCCGATTTCTGTATATTTGTTTGTCTGTTACCATAACACAGCAAAAACCAGTGCATGTAGCACAATTTTTGTTAGAGTAAGGTACAATTAAAATGCTCTAACTTGAAGAGTAAAACAATTTCTAGTCTATTGGGCCACCTATTCCAGAGTTATGACTCATTTCTGGCCGTTTGCATAGAGTGGAGGGGATGGATTTGTACTTGATCTGGCACTGAAATGACCAGCATGACAGAAGAGAGAAAACTGACGTGTTCGTTATATTATCACTTTCATGCCTCTCATTCCTCCCTCCTTATACTCCTAAAATTGTATAGTATAACAATAATGTATAATTTAGTATAACAGCAGATACTACTATCCTGCCTCTCTCTCTCTCTCTCTCTCTTCTCAACAGGTGTTCCAGCAAGATAAAAATGAGGGAAAATTCCTCACTCTGATTTGCTCACGGCATGATTAATTCAAATTTTTGTTACCTTTCGACTGAAGATAGGAAGTGACTCGACATGAAGCAGAGGGCGCCGAAGGCAGCCTCTAAGTGAGTATAGTATATCCTAGAGTCGTAAAGCAACTGAAAATGGAATATCGAAACTTTTAGCTCAAATATTTAGTATTTCAGTAAGCAATGGCACTATACCTCTTGACTGGATGCTAATGAGTGTAATTCCAATATTAACCTGTCGCATGCCAGTGCCGTTTTAAAACTGTCTGACATATTTCTGCAGCCAGTGCCAGTGCCGTTTCAAGATGGTAAAAAAAAAACTTCACTGTGACCACATTTTTCAAGATTTGCTGGTAAAAATTGGCAGGCATGTAAGGTAACTCTTCCTCTACCATCCCTCAGACTGTCAAGGCCATACACTCACTTGCTCCCCCCCTCACACTCGCTCTGCCTCACTCTGCCTGTGTGCCTCACCCAGTGCTGTATATAGTGAAGGCATTTGTAAATATTTTCATGTAAGTGTAAGTTGTAAATATTTCCTTGTAAGTGTAAGGACTATATAGTAAAGTCAAGTTGTAAATACCTTCTTGTAAGTGCCAGGACTGTACGTAATAAAGTCAAGTTGTGTCTATCTTCAAGTAAGTGTAAGATAATGCATTCACAGTGAGAAAGACACGCAAATTGTGATAGATGCTGAAGTAATAAGTAATCAGAAAAGTGTACCGAACATTGCTATACCTTTCCAGCATAAATACCTGAGTATACCTTACAGGGTGAGTAAATACCTGGTGAGCGTGAGAGAGCGGCTATACCTGTACTCGAGTATGCAGGACTCAATAAAACTCATTTCCGAGCCTCGGTGAGCATTTTAATGCGAAATTCGTTGTTTCCACATCAACATTTATCATTTTAGGAAAAAAAAAAGGTCAAAAAATGGCCGGCACTGGGGTGACCCATAGGGCTAAAAATAGCCGGCACACAGCGGGTTATAAAGGGGGAGGGGCACTAAATCACAACCTTGAAATTATTGGCAAATTAATCTAACATCAGTACGATGCAAGTTGTTGGAGACCATGCTTAGAGATAAAATAGTAAAGCATTTAGAAGTAAATAATCTCAGTAAAGAAGTAGAGCATGGTTTCCGGAATGAGTGACCTTTTCAGTGATATTACTGATATGACACTAAATATGTTGATGCAATCTATCCTGATTCCCTGGAGGCGTCTGATAAAGTTCTCCGAAAAAGTCTTCTTGAAAAAATTAAAACCTGTGGTGTGAAAGGCAGTGTACGAAAATGGACTGAAAGCTGGCTAAAGCAATAGAAACAGAGAGTTGTTCTTAATAGGAAAGCATTAGACTTATTTTTTATGCTAGAAAGAAGGAACCAAAGGCCAGGGGCCCGCAAACCATTCCTTCCAAGAAAAAAAAAACAAAAACAATACACAAGAGAGCCAAAATCAAGATCCATTCATTTCGAGATACCTGGACACACTGCGTTTGAAAGACTGGAGATCATAGGAAGTAGGAAATACAGACAGAGGGAGACAGTTCCAGAACTGACCTGTTGCAGTAATGAAGGACTGGGAGTAACGGTTAATTCTTGCATTAGAGAGTTAGACAGAAATGGGATGAGAGTTTGTTGCTAGACGGGTGCTATGTGCCCATCGTAGAGGTGAAGGGATGCAAGCAGACAGTTCAGAGGAGCAGTGACCATTGAAGTAATCATAGAAAAGGGATAAAGATGCAACAGTGCGGCGAAGAGACAGAGGTTGACGAGGGCCAGTAAGAGAAGGTGAGTTGCTGAGACGAAAGGCCTTCGACTCCACTCTATTGAGAAGAGCTGTATGTGGGGAGCCCTACCACACATGAGAGTTGTTTCTAAACAGGGGAGAATGAAACCCGTGTATAAAGTCAACAACTGTGCACAGGTAAAGAAGGTACGGAGTCAGCTTAGCAAACCTAATCTCTTGGAAGCAGATTTTACAAGAGATGAATTATGATCTCTCCAAGATAAGTCCCGAGTGAATGAAACCCCAAGCATGTTCAAGGATGATGCAGGATTCAGTTGGATATTATTAAACATTAGTGGGTACTCCTGTGGAAGATTGTCGGGTTGATAGGTGTAAAAACTGGGTTTTTAATGCATTAAAAACAACCAGATTATTTTTACCCCAGTCAGAGATACGAGCCAAGTCAGACATTAGATATGCCATAGCCTCATCCCTTGTCTGTTGAAGCAACTGCTGAGATGGACATTGTGGGAACCGAATGGAAAGGTGAAGGGTGGAATCATCAGCGTACGAGTGGATAGGGTTAGATGTACAGCTTAAAAGGTCATTGACGAATACAAGGAAGAGTCGGTAATTGGACAGAGCCCTGAGGAACACCATTGTTGATACATCTAGGAGAAGAACGATGGCCGTCTACAACAGCGGCTATAGAACGACCAGAAAAGAAGCTATAGATGAAGGAACAGATAGAAGGATAGAAACCGTAAGAAGTCAGTTTAGAAATTAAAGATTTACGCCAGACTCGATCGAAAGCCTTTGAGATGTCAAGTGCGATGGCAAAGCTTTCGCCAAAGTCCCGAAAGGAGGATGACCAAGAGTCTGAAAGGTGGGTGAGAAGATCGCCAGTGGAGCGTCCCTGACGGAACCCATACTGACGATCAGAAAGAAAGTTGTGATAGGAAAGATACTTTAAAATTTTTCTGTTAACAATAGACTCGAAAACTTTTGAGACACAGGATGTTAAAGCATTTGGACGATAGTTAGAGGGTTGGCAATGGTCACCCATCTTGGATGAATGTCACAAACTGAGTACCACAGGGTTCATTAGCCTACTGACTTCTGTTCTGTTGTTAATTTATACTGACGATACTGACGAAGGTTTGTGTTGCCAAATCTCATAATATGTTCAAGATATAACATTCAGTGACAGAGCAGATACTCTCAAACATAGGCTAATGATCCAAGGAGAGCCTGAGAAATTATTTAACTAAGCTAAAATGTGAGAAATGAATATTAAAACTGATAGATGCGAAGTTCATGACATTAGGTGTAAAAATAAAAAACTCAGGTACACTATAAATGATACTAACCTCAAGAATGTGAACCAAGAAAATTATTAAGGAATAACAATAACGAATTATTTAAGACTGCATAGACAGTGCACGGAATCAGTAAAGAAAGCTAATAAACTGGTTATATTTATAGCCAAAGCATATCGTTCTCACTTCCAACAGTTTTTTAGTACAACGCCAACTGGAGTACTGGGTTTAGATTTTATTACTTTATAAAACGGATATGCAGAAATAAGAGAAAGCACTCTGATGTTATATAATGATACCCAAATAAAGTAATATACAGTATGAGAAATGTTTAGATTAACGAAAGCTGTTTAACTTATCAAAGCGCGGTTTACGTGGGGATTTGCTTCAAGTAAAAAAAAAAAGGCTTCTTGTTTGTTTTTTTAGTTAGTTGTTTTCCGTACGGAAGTGAAGCTTGGACATTGTTGGAAGGACACAAGTCAAGAGTGAGAGCAGTGGAAATGAGTTATTTAAGAGGAGCCTGTGGAGTCACGTGGAGAGACAGGCTGACGAATGAGGATATAAAGGAGCGTTGTGGTGTGGATGTGGATGTGATAGGAAGCGTTGTGAGGAACACACTGAGGTGGTTTGGCCATGTGGAGAGGATGGAGGGTGAAAGATTGACGAAGAGAGTGTATGTGAGTGAGGTGGAGGGTGGAAGAGGGTGGGGGAGACCGAGGATGAGATGGAGGGATGGGGTGGAGAGGTATATGAGAGAGGGGGGTGTGAGTTGGGAGCAGGGCAGTGAAATGGCGGGGGACAGGGCGACTTGGAGGCGATTTGTTTGTGGCCACCCCGGGCGGGATTGAGGCGTCTGGCAATAGATAGATAGATAGAAAAAAAAAAAAAATTAAGGGACAGGCCAATATCGAAGTCGGAAAGTAAGCCACAACAGTTCTGTCGAATTACACTGGACGTAATGGTAATAAAATCGTCAACAGTTAATGTTTCCAGTCTTATGAAGCAAAACGCTTTTTCATCAGCAGAGTTTTGAACATGTGGACTAAATTGCCTGGAAATGTGGTAGACTGCAATAGAGTAATATCATTTAATCGTCGACTGAATGAGTATCGGGCCTCGAATTCCCAGTAAAGTATGTTTATGTCTGGATACTAAACATAGTCTGATAGACTGACGTTTCCTTTCTTTCATATCTTGGAAAATGTAGCAGCAGTTTTTTCAGATCATGCTAGCTTTTAATTCCATATTAAAAACTGCAGAGTATATATATATATATATATATATATATATATATATATATATATATATATATATATATATATATATATATATATATATATATATATATATATAATTCAGTCTTTCCGATAAAACCTCCGTGGCAGTTTCTCTACAATGCATGTTGGTCCTTCTTACTTCTTGTCTGTTATGGCTGAAGGTTGTGGTGGGCGGGAGGAGTTTTTTTTTTTTTTTTTCTTTGCTATCCCCGAAGAATTAAATATTATAGTTATAGTTTTTTGTCAGAATCAGCCCCGATTGGACAAGTAGCCTCCTTGTTACTTGCTTTGTTTTATCTACCTTTCCTTCCTGTTCTTTTCCCCTCCTATATTCCTTCCCTGTCTCTCCAAATACCCCCCCAACATTATTTCTCACTCCCCACATCGCTCTGTTCTTTCTAACAATCATCTTTTCTTCTCCATATCTCTCCTCTGTTACTCTTCACTGTCTTTCGCTCTTCCCTCCACCATCTTCCTCTCTTTTTTTTCCATCTCCAACCTCTTTTGCTCCCCACATCCTCCCTTCTTCAAAGTCATCCTCCCTTTAATTCCATAACCGTCCTTTTGTTCATTCCTTAACTATTTTCTCTTTCTACAGCCCTCATTTCTTCTTCTCCTCAAGGCTCCTCTTTTTTCCCCTCTTCATGCCCACTTTTGTGTGTGTCATAACTAACTTATTGTGTCATAGCTAACCCTCTCTAACTCCTCTTCCTCCGTTGAGTTACCTCCTCACCTGTTAGTTAAATGTTTCCTTCTCATTTCAGCATTCCATAACCATCTTTCCTTTTGTGTCGCATTTTCAATAAGTCGGCCAATCCCACTCCTTCCACACGACTCTTTCTTTCGCCATGATCCTACTCATCGTTTCAAAGTCCCACTCTTACCAACTACGCCGTTCTTCCTCTCTCGATAATGCTCTTCCTCTCGATTTTCTCCCTTTCATACGCTTTTCTTTCCTCTCGCTATGTATTTCTTCCTACTCTTACTAATTCCAGTTTAATAATATTTACCCTCTTGCTTTCTAAAATAACAGTCTTAGTCTCCTGTGGCCCACTGTCAGGTGAATATAGTTCGACGTTACGTGGAATAACTAGAATAATCTTAACCATGACAGTATTAATGGTGCCAGTATTGTTACTCTCAGACTCCCACATCCACTTTAAGTTTAAGAAAATTGTGAGGCATTAGCTGGAACAGATTATAGAGCTGTTCTGACCATGAGAATTACCGTAATATTTTGGACAATATGCCGTTTCCGATAGCCACGAAATAGTACATTTCCTTTTGACAGTTTATAGGTCACACCTTCCACTGACTTTTGTTTTTCCTCTAGAAGTAGTTGACGCAAATGAGAAGTAGCAGAAGTAAGTAACTTTTTAACCCGGTTTTACGGAGAGCCGATGGCGAGCACACAAGGCTGATGCGCCGACCAGTAAAACTGAAGCAGGGAAGCCAATAACAGCTCGTCTTTTGGGCTACCTGACACAAACCTATGTCGCCCGTCACACTCGCCTGAGCAGCCACGTCTCCTGAGCTTTGAATCTTGTATTATTAAAAAATTGGCTGGCGGATGTGATCGATGTTCTTACAATTGTTGGATTTTTTAGATAACTTCTCCCCCCCCCCTCCCCAAGAATACGATGCAGTTATTGACTTCCTAAGAGGTCACGGTGGTTGACTGTCCCAACTGTAAACTACCGTGTAATTACAGATAAAGCAAATATTTATGGTACTATGGACGTTGGACATTCTTTCAAAATGCATGATTTCTACATTTTGAATGTTAGATTCGGACGAAATGAGGTGGTTAATGAAGGTTAGGTCTGAATGCGATGATATAGTTAATACTGTTATGGCGTCTGAGGGCACAGCCTCCCAGGTAGGATAAGTGCTTTTTTGTTTTGTATCTTTATTCGATCAATTTCTACCATCGTTGTCTACGGAAGTGTACCCTTTAATCCGTGATTGCACACCCAAAAACTCCCATTCCTAACCAGTTCCTTGCATCGTCAGAGAGAGGGGAAGGGGGGATACCTTGAAAACGGTTGATTTGTGACGGGTTTGAAGGTTAAAATCGATCGATAAATGAAAAGAAAAATAGTTTCATAGTAGTAGTAGTAGTTGTTGTTCCCTAGGCAGTCTGGCCGAACAGCCCCGAGTCCCTTAGGATGGCCATGGCCGAGACCGGGCTTTCCCACAGAGCTCTCAAAGAGTGTATGTTGTGTTGTTGGCGTAGGTAATTGTGTGCAATGCAGTCTTCCATAATGTGCTTAATAGTATGGGGTGCTGTGTTGCATCCTGGACAGGCATCAGCGACGGAGTCATCCAGCCTCTTCTGGTAGTTTACGAGGGCTGGATGGTGCCCACATCTCAGCCTGGCCAAGTGGACCCCGTCCTCACGAGGAAGATAGGATTCAGAAGGATGGATGTCAGGAGGCCGTGCATACAGCTGTGTGTTGTCTTTAAGTGACTGAATGGAGCGGCGAGTGATCTGAGTGTGGATATGCTTCTGGAAGCTGGTCTGAGGTGGGTGAGGGGGGAGAGATAGCAGTATTTGTGTATGGTATCGTGTACTGGGTGTTGTTTTGATGTTCCTTGGTGTGGGTGGATGTGCTGCCATGTGCTGTAGTGGATGTTGTGGGTTTGTGGAGGCTGCAGCAAGAAACTGGGTGCCTCTCATGTCTAGGTGATCCTTGACTTTGAGGACTTTGGTTTCTTAATGTAGGTGGTCTGTGGGTGTAGCAGCTGTGCAGCCTGTGTTTATTTTTAGGGCCTTGTTCTGTATGGTCTGTAGTGTGTTGTAGTGTGTTTTGGTGAGGTTAGAAGCCCAGGCAGGGCTTGCATAATTCATCACTGAACGTATGTATTGTTTGTATACTGTGGTGGTGGTTTCTTTGTTGTGTCCGAATGTTGTATGGGCAAGTGACCTCAAAGCACTGAGTCTTGGTGTTATTTTATTTTTAATGTTTGTGATGTGTTGTTTTAATGACATTGATGTATTGTATGTTACACCAAGGATTTTGGGTGTGTGCGTGTGTGGTAGGGGAGTGTTGTTTATGGTGAGGTGTGGGATGTGACTGTTCTGCTGTCCAGTTTGTGAGAAGAGTCACTGTAGATTTGGCTGGGGCTATTTTGAGCCTGTTTGTGGTGAACCATTCGTGTAGTGTGTTGAGATAAGGTTGAATGATGTGTGCAGCTGTGTTTGCGTTTTGGTGCGGACATGTAAGTGTTATATCATCTGCATAGGAAGCTATGTGTATCTGTGGTGTGTGGGGTGTTGGTAGGTCGTGCATGTATAGGTTAAAGAGTGTAGGGGACAAAACAGATGCTTGGGGGACGCCGTTTATGAAGTTTCTGATGTTAGAAGACTGACCGGCAAATGTTACGTGTGTACATCTGCCTGCTAAGTAGTTTGCCAGTCATCTTTTTGTGTTATTGTGCATGTTTGTGTTGAGTATTTTGTTTGTGAGGTTGTGGGGGGGTGGGATAGCATCAAAAGCTTTGCTAATGTCTAGTGTGATTAGGATTGTTCTGTGTGGTGGCCTAGCTGAATTCATGCCATCGAAAACTCTCTGCATAAGGTCTGTAAGAAGGGTGTTTGTGGAGTGTAGTGGCCTAAAGCCATGTTGTGACTGGGCTAGGGGAATGTGAGGTGTGACTAGTTGTAGTACCAGTCGTTCAGTGACTTTAGAGGGGGTACAGAGGAGTGTGATGGGGCGATGTGGGGAGGGTAACGTGGGGTCTTTGTTGGGTTTAGGGATAGTGATGATATTGCCATACTTCCAGATGTTGGGTATTATGTTGTGTGAGTAGCTGTAGTTTGATATGTTGGTGAGTGCTTGTATGCCTTGTGGTCCTAGGTGTTTAAGGTGAATGTTGCTTGTGTTGTCTGGTCCACAGGCAGATGAGTGCTTGAGGTTGTTAATGATGTGCTTCATCTGGTTGTATGTGAAAGGTGCGTAGTCTGGGTCTGTGGGGAACTGTCTCTTACATCGTATGATACGTCAGTCTTCGGGATGGGGGTTTAGATGGCTGACTTGTGAAAAGTGATTGATGAGAGCGTTTGGTTGTTGTTTGTTTGAGGGTATGGTGTCTGTTGTTGTGATGGCAGCGTGTGATTGTGTGGTGTTGCCGTTGGAAAGTGTGATGCTGTTTAGTGTTTTGTAGAGTTTGCTGATGTTTGTTTTGTGGTCGTGTTTGGAGATAATTTTTCCAGTTTAGTGTTTGCTGTTCTGATATTTTATTGTTTATCTGAGTGTTGAGTTCTTGTATTTGTTGTATGGTGTCTTGTGTATGGGGTGTTGGGGAGTGTCGCAGTGTGTCCCGTTGTCTGATGAGGCCTTGAATTTCTGGTGTGAAGTTGGGGTTGTGTCTCTGTTGCCTCTAGGGATGTGTCTTTTGTCTGCATTTTGTATAATTGTATTGAAAGTGTGCACAGCGGTGTTGATGTTTGTGATGGGTGTACTGTTTAGTGTTTCGAGATGTTGTTCTGTTTCAGTTACAAAGGCCTCCCAGTTGGCTCTCTTATAATTAGTGTATGTGTGTTTGTGGCCAGCTGGGGTGATTCTGGTTTTGGTAGTGATGATGATTGGGAGGTGATCAGAACCTAGGGTTTTGACCACTCTCCATGATGTAGTGGGGGCGAGGTTTGGGGAGCTGAAGGTGATGTCTGCAGATCATGGGAGGAAGAGGGCTTGGTGTGGGATATTGGTATGTTGTTCTAGACTGTTTAGTATGAAAAGATGATCTGTCTGGGATTGTAGTACCAGCCCTCTGTCTGTGTCAGGGTTGTTGACATGCCAGGCCGACGACTTGGCGTTGAAATCACCACCCAGGATGATGATGGGTATGTTAGTGATGTGGTGTATCTGTGGAGAGTAATTGTGTGGTACTGTGGGGGACGACTGGGGGGGAATGCATGTGTTAGCGATTGTTATGTGTGATTTGTTACCAGTGCGTATTTTAATTGATTGTATTTCTGTTGTGGTGTCATGTGGGGGGAGAAGTGACTTTGTGTGCACTGGTATCTGCAAAGTTGATGGATTTGTGTACCAGGGTGATGAGTCCACTGCCACCGCCGTCAGCCCAGTCTTGTCGAATGGTGGTGAAGTTATGAAATGTCGGTGTTTTTTGTGTTCTGTATAGTTTTGTTTCTTGTAAGATGGCAATGTGTATGTTCTGTTGTTTGATGAATTGTGTGCGTTCATGTTTTTTGGTGTTTATGCCATCTATGTTTAACTGACGGATGTTTATGTTGTGTGTGCGATGTGTGTTGGCTGCTGCAGCACGGGGGGGCAATGGTGTGGGTGGAGGGGAAGGGGTACGAGGAGGTTGTGTTGGAGGTAAGGGTTGAGGTGGATTAGGATGGGTTGGAATGGGAGGAATTAGGGAACTGGATGGTGTGGGAAGAGTCGGTGGGTTTGGCTGTGGAGGTGTGAAGTAAGTAAGTGTAGGATTGGAAGGGGGGTTGATGGGTGGTGGGAATGAGCATAAGGAGCAGGTCCAGTTGTCTGTGTAATGTTTTCTGGATGCACGTGTTGTGCAGGTGTAATGGGTCCAGTTCTTGCAAGAATTGCACTGAACTGAACCCTTTGTCTGTTGGCTCGACGTGATAGGTTTTGAGCATGTTGGACATATGTATTTGTTGGTGGATCCTGTATTGCTCTCAATGTCCCCGGCTAGAAGAAGTCGTCGAGAAATGACAGCCGGGGAGTCATTTCTCGGTGTAGAAAAAACGGTGTTGTTGTGTGTGTTATGTCGGGAGATGTGGTACTTGCCCGGGCGACCGAAGCCACTCCCAGGTACTCGAGCTCCGTGAGGGGCTGGGGGGAGTTGCGGTGGTTTGGCCCCCATACTGTCCTCCTCTTCTCTTCGACAGCCTCTGGGGGGTAGACCTGCGACGAAGACGCCACCGCTCCAGGTCCTAGTTTCATAGTTAACATCCATGGTCGTCCGAGAATACAACCAACATTTTTTTACTCGTGCACTTCATTTTTATTTATTTATTTATTCATTTTCATTCTTGGTAACTTGCTCAGTACCACTCTTTTCCGCTGCCCATTCCTCACCTTCTCTACATCTCATTACATTCTTCTACACCCCTTTTTTTTTTCTTCCTATCCCAAGGCCCAGTCCTTCCCTCTTTCCTGCTATCACATCATCCACATCTGCTGTCATCTTCCCCTTTCCTGCACATTCCTCTCCTCACAGCTCCCATTGTCATAGCATCATATTCTCGTTCGTTACCATCCTTCCCTTTTTCACGGTTTTATTCATTGCGCACAAAATCTCTTCCTTTATTAGATAAAATATTCCCTCGGCAGCGTTATTTTCTCCACCTTGTTACTCTCTTAACATTTTCGTTATTTTCCTCACCTAAAAAGGTCTCCTCGCCCAGTTATTCCTTCACCCAGTTACTCTCTTTCCCTCGCAGCTATTCTTTTTCCCTCTCAGTTACTCCATTTCTCTCACAGTTACTCCATTTTTCTTCCATTAATATACTTTTACTCTCAGTTACTTTTTCCACCTCCCAGTTACTATCACCCTCTTCTAAGTAATCTCTTTTCCTCCCAACTAACTACATCCAGTCTCACTAGTGGTCGGACCTCTTTACTCTGTTCTCCGCTCCGTTTCCTTCTTTTCTTACCAACTTCCTCCTCCACCTCCCACTGCACTACATTCTACTTATCTCCCCTATTGTTCGTTACACTCTACAGTACCTATCCCACACTACATTTTTCCTATCATACAATATCATACCTCTCCTACGACGTTACACTCTACCTATCCTTCACTACACCCTACATATCCTTCTATATCATACCCATCCTCCTAGACTATACTCTGCCAGTCCTACAGTACTATGCCTATTCTACAATATTCCTCCTATACTACACTATGCTTATCGTCCTGCACTACACTCTGTCTATCCAGCAATGTTCTGATCATCCTACTACACTTCTTTCTACCTCTCCTACTATTGCACACTCTACCTACCCTACTAGTCTACACTCTACTTATCCTATAATGCCACACTCTGCCTACCCTGCTATATCCCACTACACTACACTCTACTTTTCCTACTACACTACACTCAACTTATCCTACTACACTGCACTCTACCTATCCTATTACACTATCTACCCTACCACACAACACTCTACCTATCCTACTACACGACTCTCTACCTCTCATATTACATTACATTCTGCCTACCATGCTACATTCTATCTATCTTACTACACTACTCTCTGCTTATGCTGCTACACAACACACTACCTATCTGCCACAGTATGCGACTGAAGAATGTGTAAAGCTCAGGGAGGATTAGCATCATAGATAGTCCCGAGTCATCCTTGAATACAGTGTAGCACCCTTTAGGTAATGAAAAAGGGACTTGGGACTTTCCTCGTGATCTACGGTCGAGTCTCTCTCTCGGAAAGAAATCAATAAATCTTCTATGGCAAGGTCGGTGGACCAGACTAAATATTCCAACATGTAAGCCATACCTGGGTGACTGGGACACTGCCAAACGTCTCAGTCACCTGAAAGAAAAATTGTTGGCTCGCTTACGGCTTAATACACAATATTAACCCACATGAAACCTTATATGGAACGACGATTCCCACCGCACTGTGACATCTGTGATGCGGTGTTATCTGTCAGTCATATCATCCTGTGCTGTCGGCTATTTATTCGTGACCGTGCTTCACTTATAAATTACTGCGGTGCAGCAGACGTTTCCTTCACCCTTTCCACCATCCTGGGTGATGGGGACATTGCTATGACTTATAAATTGATGGTTTTCTTAAGAGAGACAGGACTGATCAGAGTGGTGTGATTTTTTTACTGTATGGTTATGGTTTTTATCAACTGTAAATATGTATGTATTGTACTATTAGGGTTGACAGTTGACATTTTTGAAATAGTTCCTCCTCCCACTGATCTCGTTCTAATATTGATGTCCCCTGCATTAAACCCCGTTCCTCGACTGACAGTCACCAGCTGATGAGTGCCAGTGTGCAATATAGAAAGGTATCGGGCACTTGCAGTCGATGGTGGTTTGTTGGGCGAGGTTCTTCACTTTTTGTACATATGTAAATATATTATAACATCTTGCTTAAGTTCTTCTACTTAGGGCCGACAGCTCACGTATATGGAAATGGTCCTGACTCATCTGGTTCCCTTTCATATATTGATGTCCCCTATATTAGGTTGTGCATCGACTGACAGTCACCAGGTGATGAGTGCAGGTGTGTAATGTAGGAAAGCATTACATATCTGCAGTCGATGGTGTTCTCCTGGTCGAGGTATTTTTATTTTTAATTTTATTTGTCTCATTACTTATGTTTAACTATTTTGTCTTTTTAGGAATTAGACCACGCCACCGATATATTCTGTGTAGCCGTGGCCCCATACTAAAACCTTGTGTTATAATGGCAGACAATGGACAGACGTGCATGGTAAAGGAAATTTATTGCTCCCTGTGGATGAACAGTGTGTGAGTGTAGACACACGATTAAACAGTATAATACGTCTGGAACTAAGGAGGGCCTGAATGTGTAATGCTTGTATGAAAACTAATGTATGAATGTTTTGAAGAGAATATAATGAACGATGATCAGTGTAGTGGTGTCTCTACCCAGACTAATGAAATACCACCTCGATGAACGCGACATCATTTGTGGACTGAACATCCTTAACAGCGTTATTTCAGTTATTATAATACAAGATATGCATTCATTATGCAAATACAGTATATCATTACCTCCGCGTTGTTCACCCATCAATATGATGAGTGAACAACATTTCAGCACAATAAGCCAACAGCTGTCCAACACTCATAGTTGCTATAATCCTATGCAACAGAACATTTACTTATCCCATGGTCTGAGAATATAATGATTGTTTTTCCTCACAATAAAGCAGACTGGATGATGCACAACACGGCATGACCATTGTGCCACATGCTGCATCATAAATCATTATTTTATGGCCACCTTGGTTCAGCCACAAAAATGTTACAGCAGTTGAGTCGCACACTCACTAGACTCAGGTGAACCACGTTTCGAGACACTGGACATCACACTTTCTAACATTTACGCTAAACTGCAGTTGTTCTCCACACTGTATGACGAACATTAAGACTTCTACATTAATCCAATATATGTTATTGCATACGGAGTTACAGATCACCTCAGAACATCTGTATAATCACACCCTTCATCTTTTAAAACGAAATATGACAAAGTTTCGATAAATGCGCCCCTACCACCTGTCTCCCCTCCCCTCCGTTCCACCTCACCTCACAGTCATCTCCTCTCCAAGAAACAATGGTATCCAGTGGCATTACTATTGGTTTTTCTCTCTACCTTCCTTTATACATACGTGGCAAACTCTTGGATTTGCAGACAAAGTATGAATTGATAGAGTATTTTTTCCGTGGGTACTAAATACTGTAGCGGAGGGGAAGCTCTACCGGGTCTGCCCATTCATTTACTATTACTACGATGTAAACACAGTGGTGCCACGTTTCACCAAACCACTGTACTCGTTAGAAGTGGAGGTAACTGTACGTGTTTATTGTGTATGAACGTGTGTATGTATATATACATTAATGTGTATGAATGAATGTATGTAAATATATATATATATATATATATATATATATATATATATATATATATATATATTTGCCATAATGACCAGGGGCTTCGGCCCCTATGGTCGATAGGCAAAAGAGAGAAAAAAAAAAAAGACAACCGCCAGAGCGAAGAATGTTGAATCGGTCAGAAAGATGAAACCTCCCACCACAGTAAAGGAAGTAGGCGATTTCTAGGAATGTGCGGGTTTTACAGAAAACATGGTCCATCATTTGCAAAAGTTGCTACGCCCCTTACCAACTTACCTAAATCTCGAGTAACATCTGGACGGACGAATGCCAGAAATCCTTTGAACATCTCAAGTCTTGCCTCATGAACGCCCCTGTCTTAGTTAGAGCTCAGGTAGAACAACCATTCATTTTCACTACAGATGCTAGTAACACTCGTGTTGGAGGAGTCCTGAGCCAGATTCAATCAGATGGTACCAACAAGTCTTTCGGGTATTTCTCTAAAAAGCTGAACCCCTGTGAGACTTGATATTCAGTGACAGATAAAGAGGTCCTAGCTGCAGTCCTTGTGTGTCTTAATTTCCATCACTATCTGTGGGGTACCCATTTTACCGTAGTTACTGATCACCATCCCCTCACTAGTATATTCAAGTGGAAGACTAAATCACCTCAAATGAATCGATGGATCCTAGAAATGCAAGAATATAACTATGACATCCAGTATCTCAAGGGTAAGAACAATTTTGTAGTGGATCAGTTGTCACGCCCAGTTCAAGTAGTTGTCCGTCCACCTGAAGCCACCTGGCTCAGGTTATAACGAGAACAAATGAAGGTCCGTCAAAGAGAAGAACTTGTGTTGGGAGAACTAGCGCAGTATCTCAAAGGTGGTAGAGTTCCCAACAAAAGACTACCCAAAACCACCTTAGATCAGGTTGCCTTAACCCACCCCATCACGACCACTTTTCCACCACTGACTCCTCCCAATCCCGACCATTTTTGGAAAAAAAAATTTTTTGACTCAAACCTCCGCTTTTGGTGAGAAACATCGAAAATTCATAGAGAAATCGCTCACCTGAGGTTTAAAATACTCGATCCAAGTAGCAGTACCTCCTTACCTTACCGGATTTTCTAACAGGCTGGCTTTAAAGAAAACGAGTTCTGTGGGAGGGTAACTATTTCACACCACTCATAAACGGTATATTTTATTTACTTGGTACGAATTTATATGTAGTACGAGAGTATATTGGTTTTCAAACAGTAGTATAGGCATTATAAGCATTGTTTCACTCACTAACTCATCACCATACCTGACCTTTTTTTGCCACATTACCTGATCATCATTTCTGACTGTTTCTTCCTCTAATGCTAGGTAAAGTTTGTCCTCCACATTGTCATCGATTGGGGAATCACTCTGGTCCTGAATTTCGTACCGTGGCATGACATGGCTTTACTGGCCAGGTCACTGATAACAGGTGCAATGCTGAGACAATGGTGTGCAGGGCGGGGGAGGTCATGCTGTGTAAGGCAGTGTCCCTGCCTGGCATCTTGTAGAGGATGGTGTCCTGTGTACACGTACCAAAAATCACTCGCGAAAATTGAAAATTGTGGAAATTACGGACCTTGCAATTGATTCGCATTTATGTACGTTGACGGGATTGGCAGTGACAAATGTGTGGACGTTAATTCACGTCGACGGGACGCCACGGGTTAATAGACAAAGTGTTATATTTTGTGTGGGAGAAGGCAGATGGTAGTCTTCATTACAGCCTCATAGTCCCTCGTGCCTTAGTTGTACAGGCCCTTCAACATGCACATGAGTTAGCTGGTCATCTAGGACAAAAGAAAACTATCAAAAAGGCAGAAGAACTGTATTACTGGCAAAATCTTAAGGTTGATATGTATGAATATGTCAAAAAATGTGTAACTTGTCAGAGATTCAAAAGGGACACTGGATTGCAGCAACAGTGGAAGGAATTGCCTCCAGTGAATAAACCGCCGGAGAGGATAGGGATAGATCTTACTAATATGGTTGCGGGAATCCAGAGTTACCATTACGTTCTTACAGTAGTGGACCATTATAGCCGATTCGTTAGGTTCTTCCCCCTCAAAACAAAATGATCCTCACACATCATAGACAAACTCGTGCAGTATGTGGAAGATTATGGCACACTTCGCAGTATCGTCCTGGACAATGGAGGTGAGTTCACCAGCAGAGATTTTCAGCAATTCTGCCAGCGACACCAAATCACTCTCTACTACATGACCCCCTATCATCCCCAAGGGAATGGCGTCATCGATCAGATGCATTGGACCCTGAAGTCAGTCCTTTCTGCCCTGTGTCAGGGCCACCCTCTTTGATGGCCTCTACTGCTCCAGCCATGTCATGTCAACATGAATCAGGCAGTCCATACATCCACGGAACAGCAACCCTATTTCTCCTTCCCTCACCATCCACCTAGTCTGGTCAGTGAACCCTTACCCTCTTTCAGCATTGAGGAAGAAGAGGGGCTGCTGCCCATGTTCTCATTCGGGTAACGCACCAGAAGATGAAGCGTCGGTATAGAGATGTGGCAAACCGAAGGTGGAAAAATCAAATGGTTGGAGTTGAAACCCTTGTGTGGATTAAGAAGGAAACTGTGGCACTTGGTATGTGTCAGAAACATAATGTGAAATGGCATGGTCTGTACCGTGTAGTGGAAGTGTTGATGGACGGAAGTGTGTACGTGGTAGAAAATGTGTTCACGGGGAAAAGGGTACAAAGAGCCACAGGACAAGTGAAGCCCTATTATGGAGGTGAAGAGTGGCTCTTATAACCCCTGGAAGAGGCCTTTGAACCTGATCCAATTGATGAACAATTACCACCCCGTGAGAGACGCCCTCCCAGGAGACTTACTGAAGAATGTTGAGTGTCGAAGCTGGTTATTGCAGTATTAAGTTAAGTGATGGTTAGGGAAATGTGTGCGGGTCAGACTGTCTGACTTTTGACTGTGACAGAGTTGAGAGAGTTTCATCTTATGTTGAAGGTTCACAGGAGTTCGGGTTATGGGCACAGCCCAATTCAGTGGAAAATTAGGGTATCTTAATTCGGGGGGCAGTGTGCACCTACCCATCAAGTTACAGCCAACATGGTCTAGGGTGGAACAGTGACTTCAGGACCTGACAGGCTCTTGTCAATGGCTAGGTGGAGAACTGGAAGCATAAGAATGACTGGAAGAGAGTGCGAATGCGATTAGTCTGTGGTGTGAATGGGAAGTGCCCCTGACACGATCCTGGCAGCGAGAGTACTGATCAGTCCGGGTGAGACAACCATGTTGCCACCCAGGCAGAAGGTTGGCTGGGGCGCACCCCTCCACTGGATTTCGAGAGTACAGTGATAGAGAAGCGACCCACTGGGGTACGTGATTTTACTTGTGGACCGACAGGTGCCACTTATTGGAGGAAGAGTCAGGGAAATCTTTGTTTATAGGGAGGTTCATAGTCATATTTGGTAAGTCCGTCCCGTCTGCACACACGTTCCTAGGAAATGTAGATGAATGATTTGAATGTTGACTTTCGATGTTTATTTATTTTTTTTTTTTCCAGAGGAATGACCCGTGTAGTGCCATAATTTTAAGTATTAGTATAAATTAGTATAAGGTAGTATTGCAATTGTAATCTTAGGCATTATTATAAATATAGTCTGTACAGTTCATTTAACAGTTAAATCATATATTTAAGTCTAGTCTTAGTTGATATTCATAATATGAACATGATTCTGATATTGATAGTATTAAGTCAAGTATTAATGTATGATTAATTGTTATACATATGGACCAGCGCTGGTCAACAAAGATGTGTAACCGTGAAATTTTAGTAGGGATTAAAAATAGCGAATGACTTCCTTTATATTCTAATTTAGAGATTTAACTGTCGAAGTTACTAGATTTCCCCTTTTGTACTATGCAATGGTGAATTGAAAATGTCTGAAGTAAGATTATTGAAGATAGTCGTTTGTGAAGCGCGAAATTTATGTTATTGAAACGTGTTTACAGTCACGTAGGCATATAACTCGACGCGGGTAATAAAAATGTTTGAATTCCTAATTTATTTGGCTTCGTTGTTCCTGTACGCTTATCACAAAAATTTCAATATCGAAAGTCATTTTGCTAAGTGTGTCAAGTGTAAACGAATCTCTCGCATTCTTTAAAGATCCTAGAGAGTTGAAAGTATTACAAAGTACTTAGTTAAAGTTTTCACCGATTCCCGGAAACTGTCTTAGTATAAAATGGCACGATGCGCGTGTTCTCTTGTTCAAGGTATATTTTATCATTTCTGTAGGTTTAACTATTTGTCTTTGTAGGATTTAGTATGAATTAGCGATTTGTCTGTTAGGTCATTAGTTTTAGAGTCTTAGGTTAATTAGGCATTTTTTCCTAATAATTAATGTAAGGTCTAAAAAAAAAATGCAAATATATATATATATATATATATATATATATATATATATATATATATATATATATATATATATATATATATATATATATGTGTGTGTGTGTGTGTGTGTGTGTGTGTATACAGTATATACTGTATATGCCTGGATGTGTGTGTATGTATGTATGTATATATATGTTTGTATATATATTAATATACAGTATGTTCCTATGTATATACATATATATGTTTGCCTTAATGACCAAGGGCTTCGGCTCCAATGGTCGATAGGCAAAAAAAAAAAAAAAAAAAAAAACTCGCCAGACCGCCACTACTGTTCAACATTGCAGATTAGTGTCGAACTCTCATCCTCCCTCCCCCCCTCCCTCGTGTAATAAGTCCTCATATTCGAAAGTTAAATAAGTCATATTTTCCCCTGATCCCTCTTGTACTGATTAACGAGACCGCCACTTCTCTTCAACATTGCAGATCGTCCGTTTCAAACCACTGCCAGCGCCTCACACAATCACCCCCCCCCCTTTCCTAGTTCACGTAGCTTAAATAACGAATATATCGGCTGGTCCATTTTGTTTATAGTCCATTTTGATTACAGTTTATTTGATCAGTGTTCCTATAATATTTGTGACTTTATATAATTCTGGAGTTATACGAGTTTAATCTTGAGTGTCTTAGTATTCTTTGATTCTTCCCGCGAGTCCAACTGTGACCACGGGATTAATATATTCGTGCATCAGTATTCTTTGAATCTTCCCGCGAGTCCAACTGTGACAATGGGATTAATATATTGTATGTGTATCCGTATTCTTTCAATATTGATTTAGCTTTTAAAGTTTCCTAATTCTAGTGTTGATCCTCATTATTATTTCGTTTGGGTTCATTCCCAGTTTTAAGAGTAATCTGTCTCAGTTCTTAGTGCTTAGTAAAACTTAAGTCATTACGAGTTTGAACTTTGCTATCCTCTAAGGAGTGGTATGGTACAGACGAGATTGAGTGGCCCGCAAAGTGTGCTTAATATCTAACTACTCACACCCTCTCAGATAAGATCACGCTACCACATTCCCTATAAACTCTGCATAAGATCAGGCTACGCATTATTTCAAAATCTTTAAAACTCTCCGTCATTACACTGGGGTGGCATTAGTGGTGGTTTCTATTAATCCTTTATTACACTGGTGTCCTTTATTGGTGACCAAATTTCTTGCATTACATAATAACTCTGTTCTCATGTTTTGAATACTATAGTGAATTCTGTTTTACAACACTTAAATAATGTCCCAGGTCACAATTATCAACCTGATTAGCTAATTTACAGTTAATAAAGATGGAGAACTGACTTCGGAACACTTGTTAACCTAACTGAATTGTAACTTTGATAATGTTTGCATAAAAATAAAAAAAATGAGAAACGCTTCATCAATACTAAATAAAAACAGCAGTCAGAAAGATTTAATAATTATGTAGATTAGTTTCGGTAGGTTACAAAAAAAATATATGCTGGCATCCAAAGGCTGGTCACCTGACCTTGAGGTCCTCAGGGGGCGCAGGTGTTTCTGCCACACCTGCATTCTCGTGGATTTTAAAAACGGCCATGTTTATCAATTTGCCCACCTCTGCAATTCCTATCGCATTTAACTGTACACCATCTTGTCTATAGAGGCTTGGCTTTTCAACAAATCTGTTCCAGACATCATTAAAACACATGTTTCCTCTAGTACACATTTCCTTAATGGCTCCATTAATTTCAACTACTCTGTTCCTGCAGTAAGAGTTGGAACGTAGCCTTGGCAATATATCATTCACCACACACTTATTTGACTTATTTTTCATTACTTGAAGGGCTTGATATTTCTGCAAGATATTTTTGGTGGAAACTCTACCTCCGTCGTGTGCATCGTTTGTTCCTACATTTACTACAAGACATGCATCTCGACTGACTGGTGAACTTGCAATGTCTTTGGTGATCATGTCAATCTTGCTGCTTGTACAACCTTCACTGATCTTTTCTTGCCTTTATTATTTGATGCAAAGGCAGCGCCCTGACCTCTTAATATGGAGTCACCAACCTCCAGTGTGGTGCTATCCCTAGTGCTGAATTTGGTCTCCAGGAAAAGTCCACTTGCTTTGTTTACATCCTGGCTTCTATGTTTAACTTTCTTATGCACGACTTGTTTTACTATGCCATTTTCCCCTTAATCTCTCTCTCCCTTTCCCTCTCTCTCTCTCTCTCTCTCTCTCTCTCTCTCTCTCTCTCTCTCTCTCGTCTGACTCAAACACCACACCATCCTCTCTCTCTCGTCTGTGGTGCTTGAGTCAGACGAGAGAGAGAGAGAGAGAGAGAGAGAGAGAGAGAGAGAGAGAGAGAGAGAATGATGTGGTGCTTGAGTCAGACGAGAGAGAGAGAGAATGATGTGATGCTTGAGATCAACGAGAGAGAGAGAATGATGTGGTGCTTGAGTCAGACGAGAGAGAGAGAGAGAGAGAGAGAGAGAGAGAGAGAGAGAGAGAGAGAGAGAGAGAGAATGATGTGGTGCTTGAGTCAGACGAGACAGAGAGAGAGAGAGATAAAGAGAGAGAATGATGTGATTGAGTCAGACGAGAGAGAGAGAGAGAGAGAGAGAGAGAGAGAGAGAGAGAGAGAGAGAGAGAGAGAGAGAGAGAGAGAAAATGATGTGGTGCTTGAGTCAGACAAGAGAGAGAGAGGATGGTGTGGTGCTTGAATCAGACGAGAGAGAGAGAGAGAGAGAGAGAGAAAGAGAGAGAGAGAGAGAGGGAGAGAGCGATGCTTGAATGTTGCTCTAGTCAGCAGAGAGAGAGAGAGAGAGAGAGAGAGAGAGACAGACAGACAGACAGACAGACAGACAGAGAGAAAGCGAGAGAGAGAGAGACAGAGATGTAGTAATGCTTTAGTGATGCTTGAGTCAGCAGAGAGAGAGAGAGAGAGAGAGAGAGAGAGAGAGAGAGAGAGAGAGATGTAGTGATGCTTTAGTGATGCGTGAATCAGTCGAGAGAGAGAGAGAGAGAGAGAGAGAGAGAGAGAGAGAGAGAGAGAGAGAGAGAGAGAGAGATGGCGATGCTTGAGTGTTGTCTGAGTCAGCAGAGAGAGAGAGAGAGAGAGAGAGAGAGAGAGAGAGAGAGAGAGAGAGAGACAGAGAGTCTAATGATGCTTGAGTCAGCTGAGATGAGATGACCAGACGAGAGAGAGAACTCAATGTGTGTGAGTTGCCAAGAGATCAAAGGAAAGACAAGATCGAAGAGATAAGAGTTGGTTTTCAAGTGTGATCCGTTATGAGGCGGCCAGAGGAAAGTGAAGAGACTAAATTTGAATTTCGACGGGACGAGAAGAGGAGGAAGAGTAGGTAGAGAAGGAAAACCCGAAACATATTAAACTAGTCAGTGTGGTGGGCTACGTACAGTCAAAGGCAAAAGTCGTGTCGTGAAATTTGTTGAAAATATCTGCTGAAAGACTGTCGTTTTGGAGCGGTCTGCTTTGAGTCAAACGATCGTTTGGTTGGACTGACTTGAGTTGCCATTTGCTCCAGGTGACCAGCGTTGCCACTCATGATCAGTGTATTTTTCAAGATGTTCAGGTAAAAGCTTTCAAGGTTGGGTAAAAAATGTCAAGGTACTATATATTAATAAAAATAATAAAAGTATACATTAACTGAATCTCCGTTGCCATACAGTATTGACATATGAACTTCCTGACTGTTGATTTTAATTATTTTTCCCGGGAAATTTTGAATTTCTAAAAGTGTTATCTGACCAATACTGCTCGAGTTACTACATTATATAGATCTGTTCTGAAAGGTACGTACTTTATCAACAGAAGAGCAAGGTGAATGTGGCTAATGACTGAATAAGCAAAATCTTCATTATTTATTCATGATACCAAACAGGCAACAAACTCAATATAATTAATATTCTGTTCAGAGGTACAAAAATAAAAATACATGTTAAAGATGTAAATGAAACAAAAAGCTATGTTGAGTTTAACCCCTTCAGTACACGAGCTTTTCCTTAGTTGAATAATAAGCTTGTGTTCTCCCTTCCAAAAAAATAAATAATTAACTCTATGGGGCACGGTGGGACATATATCTACAAGAGAATGGATCAGGGTATATCAGACCTATAAGTTGGCGAGTCTGCACTAAATACCGCGCCTCAAAGGGTGAAAGGGCGTCATTGTACTGAAGAGGTTGTCTCCATCATTAGCCTAATATGATTACAAAGAGTACAGCTCAGGCTACTGTAGATAGCTTTGCATAGGCACTGCAAGATCATTTGATATTTCAAGAGTAACACTGTCTTCCTGTTTTACTTTTTCAAGATATTCTGTGTACCTCCTATGACAACGTCCATTTTTTACATCATCAATTACTGATTTTGGTGGCACCCATGAGTAACACGTCATACCTTGGCGAGAAATTGCCTGCTGCGCCAACAACCTATTAGCAACTGTTCTGGTGTGGAGTTTGTTTGTGTTTTTAGTGTTAATTAAATTTAGTTGAGAGAACACTCGCTCCACACAAGCAGATGAATGAGGCAAAGCAAGTAGTCCACACATGACAGAAGATAGCAATGCAAACTTTGATTGATTGTTGCCATCTTTTACAGATCTTAAGGAATACCAAAATTCAGGTACCTTGAGAGTTGCCATATACTTTAGCGTTTCTGCTGAATAAGCAGTCCCCTCCACTCATCCTGTAGATCATCATATTGTTCTTCATTAACAAGTAATGGGAAACGGATAGCAAGCTCAATGATTGACTTCAGATGACGAGTGCCACTGAGTGCAATATTAGGTTCCAAACACTCTAACATGGCAATGACAGAATTCTCTTCAAACTGAAACCATTTCTTTACTTGAAGACATAGCTTAATAAGGAATGCAAGACAGTCAGAGCGAAAGAGTTTAGTTTTATCTCCTAGATTTTCTTTAAGCAGCATTGCTGCACACCTACCTCCTAAATGAATATCATTAAGATCTTTGTGAATCTTAGTGTTTGCAGGGTCAATGTTGGACAATTTTTCATCTCTCAAAACTTCATCTTTAACAAACATGCTTAATATTTTGCAATACTCTGTACATACACTTGGGTAGAGTTTATGAAGTCTGAAGTACTCTGACTGGAATTCAGTATTCAATCTGTCCACTTTGCTCAGAACATAATTTAAGAACAAAAGCGTGTGCTTGGTACCAGGTGTTTTCATGATATTGTATATGCGTGGAGCCCCGTCAACTTTGTCAGTTACTGATTCACTTTGGAAAAAGAGTTCCAGGGCATCTCACTGCTCAAGAATACGCTCAATGACTCGTCCTCTAGATAACCAACGGGTCTGAGCAAGTTTCAACATATTGTGTTGGGATACTTTGACAACCTCCTGTACAGTGTGGAAATCATGCTGCCGTTTAGAACTTCGAGCAAAGTAAGAAGTTATATCTTTCAGAAATCCCTCTAGCCAATATGGAAGGAGTTTAGTGGCATGATTAGCACACAGTGCAAACGAATGACACACACATCCCATGACAAACACTGATGGAACATCCCTCTTCAAGTGAGCCTGAAATCCGCTTTTTGCACTCATCATAACAGAACAGTTGTCACTGCCAAATCCTATTATATTTTCCAGTGCTATGCCATGTGCAAGAAGATCTTTTACAGCTTTATACAATGCTTCTCCACTTCCCCCGTCTACCTCAATTGTATCCAGTAATGCATCACCAACCAGTTTCTTTTTCTCATCAAAGTATCTTACCATCACCGCTAACACCTGTGTCACAGAAACATCAGTACACTCATCAATAGTAAAAGAAAATTTCAGTTTTTTGCAGATGTTAACAACACTGTTTCGCTTTTCATACACAATACCTTTTTGCATCACATAAGAAGCTTCAGTGCGTTTCAGTGCCATTCCTTGAGCAGTGTTACATTCTGGAAACATAACCTTTAACGTTTCAATAAGATGATCGACTTGAGAAAGAGGAACTTGATGTTCAGCCAGATACCCTACCAGATACACCTCAGCCCTTGAAATTGTTTCTTGTAAAGTAGAAATTTCTTTTTCAGGTTTGAAAAAGTTACTGATCTGTGTACTGGATTTTTTGGCAGCTGAGTTTTTCTTATGTTTCTGTGTATCTTTGTGAAGTAGTAAGACCTGTTTGTTAGCATGTTTAAATTTCGTGTCACAAACACTACAAAAAGCACTAAGTTTATCATTTGGATCTGTACACAACCAATCTTTAAGAGCTGGGTCTTGTAACCACTCAGTTTTAAATGACTGGAAGTACCACTTGCTTCTTTTTTTTTGGTGGTGTATCAGCTTTAGCTGAACCTGAAGCGTGCTGCTCTTCATCAGATGTCGACATGATGAAATGATGTATGGGACTCGATAATAGGCAACTGTAAACACAAATGCCGTGGATCTTTCTCATGCATGATCATGATCTAGAAGAAAAAAAAGTACCGGTTTGTGTATTATTTATATGAAATTCAATCTCATGTTTTAGATTTCATTTTTTTTTTTTTTTCGGTTAACCTCCAGTTTAAACTGGAGATGGATTTTCGATATTTCCTTTTTTTCACATCTATTAGTTTAGAGTTTAGACCATTCTGAGACTTTTCTGCTACAGCATTTCTCTCCCAAATGTGCCGTTTTCGAGTTATGACCCTCCCAGGTTCCCTCCCCACAACAGTTTTAATGGAATTTCGATATTTTGTTTTTCATATCCAGTAGTTTAGACCACTCTAAGACACATCTATTCTGTAGTATTTCTCTCGAAAATGTGTTATTATCGTGTTATGACCCTCCCCAAAAAAAACAATCGGAAAGTTGCCCCGGTCTCAATTAACACTAAGTTATAGGTTAGGTCTGGAAGGTTGCCCTGGTCTAGGTTAGGTTAGGTAGGGTTGGTTGGTTTCGACAGTCCAGCAGAAAAGGAAGCCAAATTTTGCTGTTCAAACAACCAACCCTACCTAACCTAACCTGGGCAACTTTCCGGACCTAATTAACCTACCATTGGGACCAGGCCAACCTTCTGATTGTTGGGGGGGGAGGGTGTCGTAACTCGAAAACGATACATTTCCGAGAAAAATGATAAAAAACATAAGTATGTCTTAGAATAGTCCTAACTACTGGATTTTGTAGGAAAAAAAAAAATGTAGATATTCCATTAACACTGTTGGGGAGAGATGGGAGGAGGGGTCCTATCACGCAAACGTCACATTTCCGAGAGAAATACTATAGAAAAAAGTCATAGAATTGTCTAAAATACTAGAAGAAAAAATTATCGAAAATCCATTTTTGGTTTAAACTGGAGGTTTGCCTTTTTTTTTTCATTAATAAGTGTATGGTACATTCATGAAATTAAACAAGTAATGCAACTCCTGGAGTAGAAATTCACTCACTGAAAAACCTGTGAGTTTATTACAGACCTCTTTCAACAAGTTACAAATCTTTTTCTCTGCCTCCTCTTTCTAATCAGTGCGATATCACCAACCAGCTACTTGGTTTTGCCCTAAGTATTTCATGCATTACCTGACTGCATTCTTCTAGTTATAATTATGAAGAGTAACACTCAATGAAGTTGGCATGGTGGCTCTGAAACAACGTTGCCAACTTGCCACGTTCTCATGGTCAGATTTCGGACTGACATCAGCTCGAACTGCATATTCCCTAGCCTCGATAACAATGTTAGGCCATACGTGTTCTTCCACAGCATTTCCATTTACAGTACTTTATTAATATACAGTAGCATAAAGTCAAACTATAGACGAAAAAAAGCAAGATAACTGTAATATGTTGGGCAAATAAATAAAATACTTTGCAGCAGAGGCAACACATTGTAATGAACACGTGAGCTCACTCATGTGGCTGTGTACTTCCCTTCAACTTTTTGGTACAAAACCATTACTTCATCTCGACTCAGTAGTATACTGTCCAACATTATGACCCCCTTGAAATGGCAAAATGGTCCCCAATTACAAAAAACATAAATACTCACTTAGGCTTGCCTAATCTCGGTGATCGAGTTGCGTGACGGAATCCACAGGCCACCAAACGCCAGTGCTTACGCTGACAGCCTGTAGATGTCAGGGTTGGCGGTTTGGCGGCCAGTTTAAATAACAGTAGCAATACGCATTTAAGTTAACACAAAATCATCAAAGTTATTAATTCTGTACAATCATATGACTGATTTTTTCTGCTTAATTTAGGTAACAATATCGCATGTACGAAAATAATAAAAGAAGTTAATAAGATTTGAAAATTTTTGCACTTTCTTTCAAGATTCTGATATTTTTTACATTTATTTTTCAAGCATTCAAGGTAGGGGTCTATTTTTCAAGATCTTGAAAAAAAATTCAAGCAATGGCAACGCTGTCACGGACGCTCCCACCTCGCCCATCACCCCAGGCCCGCCCCTCACCCCCACCTCTCCCTCCCCTAATCCCGCAGTCGCGCAGTCACCCTCCCCCTCCTCTCCCTCCCTATCCACCCCTTCACTGATCCAGGGAAACTAAATCATAATTCCCGGGGAGATGGTGTATCCGGATTAGCCCTACAGTCAAAGCCAACCGCAGAGCAAATTAAAGTATTATCATTCAATGCTCGCAGTCTTAGAAACAAGTTTAACGAACTCAAAATCCTTCTAAGTGTCGAAGAATTTCATATAATAGCCGGAACAGAAACGCATCTTGATATAGGTAATAGAGATTTATTATCTGAATACCACTTAGACTCGTATAAATTTCATTATAAATGCAGAGAAAATGGACGTCTAGGAGGTGGTGTTGGGATAATTGTAAAAAATCACTTAACCCCAACAGAGGTAACCTTAAGTGGACTGAACACCGAACTGGTCTGTGTCAAATTATGTTTAAAATATATGAATATAAATATTGTTACAGTCTACCGTCGTCCTACTTATACTCCAGAGGAAGACACAGAACTATATAGTACCTTGCAGGAAGTTCTCGATGGGGACGAAACGTTGATTACCAGCGACTTCAACCTGCCGTCAGTAAATTGGAATAAAGTTACCGGTAGCAGCAATAATGACAAAAGGATGACGGATTTCATTAAGAATAACTTTTTATTTCAATGTGTCACGGTACCACAAGGCAATATCTTAGATCTTGTTATCACTACAAATGAAGATTTGGTCTCAAGCCTCACTGTGGGTGAATATCTAGCATCTAGTGATCATAATCTCATAAGATTTTCCATGAACCTCTCACATAATGAATGCACAAGTAAAACTAAGATGCCGGACTATAAAAACGCAGATTTTAACGGCCTAAGGGACGCCCTAAGAACACTAGCTGAACACATAGAAAGAATTAATGATGTAAACGAAATGTGGGCAGAATTTAAGCACGTATTCATGACCGCTCAAAACAAGAACGTGCGAATGAAATCTAGACAAACCAAAGGTAGAAACAAACCAGCGTGGTTTAATGCCGATATTAGCAGAGCAGTTAAAGAAAGAAACCGTTTCCACACCCTGCTTAAAAGTCACACTAGTGAAATAGTCACAAGGCAATATATTAGTAGTAGAAGAAAAGTTAAAAAACTCATTAGAACAGCTAAACGACAATTTGAAATTGATATAGCAAAAACAAGTTCTACGGATCCTAAGCTTTTTTATGGATACATTAACGGCAATAAGAGACTCAAGGCGGGCGTTTGTCCACTTATCAGCGACGAGGGTGCTCTTATCTCGGACGATCAGGAAATTGCCTCTACTTTAAATAAGTTTTTCGGTTCAGTTTTCACAGTATACGCCAATGACACCATCGAAGAGCATCAAATGTCAATCCAAAACGCACTAAGTGACATGCATATTAGCAGTAATGAAGTGAGAGATAAACTTAATAAAATGAACAGTACTAAGATTCCCGGCCCAGACAATTTCTACCCTAAAATACTGAAAAATGTGGTGGACGTAATATGCAGTCCTCTAACATCTATCATTAACAAGTCCCTACAACAAGAAAAGGTTCCAGCAGACTGGAGACTGGCTAACGTGACTCCTATATATAAAAAGGGCAGTAGAGATCAACCAGGTAATTATAGACCAGTTAGCCTAACCTCTGTCTTGGGAAAGATCCTCGAATCATTAATTAGAGATAGGATAGTTGAGTTCCTAGAAACTAATAACGTAATTAGGAACAGCCAGCATGGCTTTAGAACACGGAGATCATGCGTGACAAATTTAATTTTTACGATACACTTTTTAAAATGATTGTACCAGGTCACTTGATATAATCTACTTAGACTTCCAGAAAGCCTTTGACAAAGTGCCGCATGATAAACTAATGACAAAAGTAAGATCACTCGGAATTGACGGAAATATTCATAGGTGGATACGTTGCTGGTTAAGTGAGAGAAAGCAACAAGTCGTTATAAATGGAGTAGAGTCAGACTGGGCTCCAGTGACCAGTGGTGTTCCTCAGGGATCGGTGTTGGGACCAGTCTTATTTATTATGTATATTAACGATATCGATGTTGGCCTAAACAACTTCATTTCTAAGTTTGCGGACGACACAAAAATCGGCAACACTATATTAACTGAAGAAGACAGAATTAGCCTTCAAAAAGACCTTAACAAAATTGTCAGCTGGTCAGAAAAATGGAAAATGCCATTCAATGTAAGTAAATGTCAGGTACTGCAATGTGGGAAGAAAAACAAAAGGTATGATTACGAAATGAAGGGCCAAATCATTAGCAAGTCCTCATTAGTTAAATATCTAGGCATACGATCTGAAATGTTCGAATCAATGTATCTCTGCCGCCAATAAAGCCAACAGGGCCCTAGGCTTCATCAAAAGACATTTTACATATAAAAGCAAAGATATTGTAATCCCACTCTACAAAAGCATAGTCAGGCCACACTTAGAGTTTGCAGTGCAATTTTGGGCGCTTCATCTAATTAAAGATATAGAAATACTGGAAGCGGTCCAGCGTAGGGCTAAAAGGCTTTAGTAATACTGATTCAAGTAAGCTATTCACAGTAATTGCCGAGACTGTAACTCGAGGAAATGGTATGATGTTGCAAGCAAGGAGGGCTAATCTTGATACAACCAAAAACTTCTTCACTTACTCTGTTGTAAGTGAATGGAATAAACTACCTGGGAATGTGATTGAGAGTGGTACCATAAATATATTTAAAAAGAGACTGGACATGTATCTCGATGCAAATGGTATCGTTTAGTTAGGATGGAGCAATTATTGCATATTCGCGTCTGCAGTCATCTGTCTATTAGACACAGACAGTATTTTACGGTATATATAATAGATAAACACTCTATTCATCCTTTTATATATATATAAAAAAATATAAAAAAAAATTGCATGCATATAGTAAGTATGTGGCTGTATGCACAAATTTTCCTTTTCAATATTATTCTACTTTCTGCCGATCCTATAAAATTCCTTCAGGTTTTTCATTCCTGCAGGGTATTACTTCCTCTCTTGTTTCCTGTGCGGTAAATGCCGGAGGGTCTGGAGGGTGGGGGAGAGAGCCTTCTGCTGTGCTATCCTTTTCTCCTGCTCCTATGCACTGTATTAGTATTAAGGCATATTAGTATTAAGGCCGGACCACCTCGTAGGGACCGTAAGGTCTGTGTGGTCTGTGTATCTATGTAACTCTATGTAACACTCTCTCTCTCTCTCTCTCTCTCTCTCTCTCTCGGCTGATTAAAGCATCGCTTAAGCATCACTGCATCTCTCTCTCTCCCCCTCTCTCTCTCTACTGGCTCGAGCAACACTCAAGCACCAATATATTTCTCTCTCTCTCTCTCTCTCTCTCTCTCTCTCTCTGCTGACTCGAGCAACACTCAAGCATCGCTACATCTCTCTCTCTCTCTCTCTCTGCTGACTCGAGCAACACTCAAGCATCGCTATCTTCTCTCTCTCTCTCTCTCTCTCTCTCTCTCTCTCTCTCTGTTGACTCAAGCGACATTGAAGCATCACTATCTCTCTCTCTCTCTCTCTCTCTCTCTCTCTCTCGGCTGATTTAACCATCACTAAATCATCACTACATCTCTCTCTCTCTCTCTCCCTCTCTCTCTCTCTGTAATGTCATGTTATCTATGTATTTGTCAATGTCTTTGTTAACTATGTATTTGTCAATGGTATGTATTTGTCAGTGTTATCTATTTATCTGTCATTGGTGTATGCGTGTGTGTGTGTGCGAGGGTGTTGACCAGCTAGTTTATGCCTCTGTGACGTCAATGGTTGGGGAGGGTGCAGTTAGAGGGAGGTGAGGAGGGTCGGCCAGCGAGTCCAAGGTGGGCAGACGACCTCCGGCCCTCATGCAGTGTAGACTTGTGTATCAATTGTACGAGCTGGGCAGCGGTAATAAAGGAGTGTCACGACAACATCAACGTTTGATTGTCCGCTACAAGCTATCTAGGCAACATGGAGGACGATACGAAGACCGATCTTCCTACAGCAAAATTAGTACCATTTGATGCTTGCCTGATTCCGGAGTATGATGGCTCTACGGACATTGTGGAGTAGTTCACACGGGCGGAGATGTTGTCAGCTCCGTGGAGTTGCCCTCGAATCAGTTCTGCCACTACGACTGACAGGTGGGGCATCCGCTGTGTGGTCACAATTGCCAGTTGCCAGCCGCTGTTTCTGACAGAGGTGAAGAAAGCACTGTACGCAGCATTCGCCCTAGATCAATATTCAGCATATAAAGCTTTTACTGCACGTCGGCTACAAGCAAGTGAGTCAGTTGACGTCTTCCTGACTGACCTCCGACGGCTGTCGACTTTGTTTGGGGGCGTGTCTGACTGTACTCTGTCATGTGTGCTCGTGGCAGGACTATCAGATGATGTTCATCATGCTATTCGCGCTGGGTCACGAGCCGAGGGACTGGATTTGAACAGTGTGTTGGCACGGGCTCGCGCTGTGCTTAGTGATGAGTGTGTGGCTGCTGTTGGGATTTTGGCACCAGTGCGAGACCAAATGTGGGTGCAACTGCCTGGGAGAGCACGTCGCCTTTGTCGTTGCTGGACCTGTGGCCAGCCAGGACATTTTGCTGCTGCATGTCCTCAGATGGGAAACGACGTTGGAGGGGCCGCGTCAGCGCCAGCGTCCCCTCTTGGAAGCCAGTAAGTGGTGCTCTTCCTGTGGTGCAGCTGCTTGTTGATGGGCGGCGGTGCCAAGTTCTTGTCGACACTAGTTGCACAGACACCATAGTACATGCCCCTTGATGCATGCAGTGGCACCCGCAGATGACTAGCATCACAACGATTAGTGGAGATTCTTTCTGGTGCACCATGACAGACAGTGTGACAGTGGAAACTCCTGACGGCCAGAGCACCTGGGTGCATGTGCTGGTGGTGCGTGAGCCGCCTTTGGGTGTGGATGTTGTGCTCGGCATCACTGGCATCTCAGCACTTGGTGGCGTCATAGTGAAGTCTTCATCAGAAGTCTAATTCTGTAGCACTGGGAGGTTGTGTGGAGCTGCGTCATCGACTCTGACACCGCTGGCAGTGGATGCGCCTGATTTCACTGTATGATTTTATGTAAGGCATCGAACGTGGACGGTGTCATGGAAGTGCTCGAATGGAGTAGCACTTGATTGCCTGCATAATACTTTGTCGCAGTACAACATATCCCCGTCCATGCGCCAGGAGTTTGACCAGGAACTGGAGTCATGGATCAAGAACGGCTGGTTGGTACCCTACTATGAACAGTAACATGGGGTGCCAAGAGGGCTTGTGCCACTCATGGCTGTTCATCAGAATAACGGCAGTAAAGTACAGCCAGTGCTAGACTACCACAAGCTAAATGACTACGTAACTGCCTTTACTGCTAATAGTGACATATGTGCTGATCAGATGTGCAAGTGGTGCTGACACGGAGGTAATGTGGCTGTTTTGGACCTACACAAGGCTTATCTGCAGGTACGTGTTGGTCAGCAACTGTGCTTGTTTCAGACAGTGATGGTACGAGGCCAGTGCTACTGTTAGACGCGCCTTGGCTTTGGTCTCAACATAGCTCTGTTGGTCATGAAGGCTGTCATTAAGAACATCTTGGCTCAGGACCCAGATATTGAGCTTGCAGTGTTGCCTTATGTCGATGATCTGTTGGTGAATGAGGACCTAGCCAGTGCAGAGCAGGTTGCTGCACATTTTGCTGCACTGGGCCTGGAATGCAAGCCGCTGAACCGTGCAGCTGATGGGACACGACTGCTAGGGTTGCACATGCAGTCATCAGATGGCCAGTTGAAGTGGACACATGACAATCCAGTCGACCCACCACTGACAAGAGTGACGAGTCGTGCTGTGTTCACATGGTGCGGAAGGTTAGTTGTGCACTTGCCAGTAGGAGGGTGGCTCCGGGAAGCAGCTGCATGGATTAAATGCTGAGCAAATGCAGTGCCACAGGGCTGGGACAACATCGTGGATGACGACTCCCTGCTTCAACAGATGGAGCATGTGGCAGCACGGCTGGTCAGGGAAGATCCGTGTCATGGCCTCTGGTGTGTGTATGGCGACTGGGCAGTCGTGTGGACAGACGCCAGTGCTCTAGCTGCTGGAGTTGTTTTAGAGATGCCACAAGGTGGTGTAATTGAAGACGCATGCTGGCTGCAGTGGGATGACAGCTCACACATCAACATGGCGGAGCTGGACGCAGCAGTCCATGGAGTGAACTTGGCAATCGCTTGGTCCAAGGTATGAAGAACATTGAGTTACGGACAGACTCTGCCACAGTATATCGATGGATTGACGACGCACTGAGTGGTCATGCACGACTTCGAACAAAGGCTCATGGAGAGATGTTGATTTGCTGCTGAGTCAAAATCATTCACCAACTGGTGAGTGAGCTGGGACTGACGTTGTCTATGAGGCTTGTCCGGTCTACAGATAATCACGCTGATGTCCTCACGCGTGTCCCAGAGGAGTGGGTACAGAATGACAGACTGGTAGCTGGTGCAGCAGCAATGGACGAGCAAGACACCACTGAGCCTAGAATTGCTGACGTCCGTGTATGCGCTGGTCATCCTGGCATCTGGTGCATGCTGTTTTTTGCGTGCCGAGAGATCTCTCGACTGGTGACACGGGCTGAGGTGTGTGAAGTTGTGAAACGGTGTGATGTGTGCCGAGCCATTGTTCTGGCTCCAGTGAAGTGGCACCACGGGTCATTGGGTGTGACAGGAACATGGCACTGTTTGGCTATAGACATTACTCATCACAGTGGTCACGCCTATCTGACAATCGTTGATTGTGGGCCACCTCGATTTTGTATATGGTGGCAGCTGTGACATCCAGATGGAGCCACCGTCATTCGCCAGTTAGAGCAGATGTTTTATGGGCATAGAGCACCTGTCGAACTGCTCTGCAATAATGACACCATCTTCCGTGGGCAGCGATTCGAAGCCTTTGTTACACATTGGAGAGTGTTACCACGCTTCAGGGCGGCATATGCAACAAGTGGCAGTGGCATTGTTGAACAAAACCACTGCACAGTGAAGGTGATCGCTACCAGGAAACAATGCTCCATCGCTGAAGCAGTCTGCCTGTATAATATCACATATCAAGATGGAATATGAGTGATGGAAGCCCCTGAGAATGGTGTGTACAGCTACGAGGTGCGAGACTGTGTACAACCTACCCAGGAACAGCTCATCATAGACACAATGCATGATGGTGACAAAGGCATGTGGTATGCAGTGGGTGATGCTGTTTGGATCAGGAAGCGTGGGGATCGCTGCACTTCGGTGTCGTAGCCTGGTGTCATCACTAGGGTCAACTTTCCGCAGGTGGTGGATGTTGATGGTATCCCGCGGCACGTGAGGGATGTGAGACACCGCAGCAGCACCTCACTGGATCAGGGCAGCCAGCCACACGTGCATGAGGCTGGTATTGATCCCCCACTGTACATCGATGTACAAGCTCAACATCCTCAATTGCACCAACAGGCAGTGTCAGATGAGTCCAGCCCAACAACGACAGAACCAGAGGCAGTACTTCGACGAGGCACACTCATATGGAGCCCATCGCTTCGATTTGGTTATGGTCTTGCAGATCAGGGTGGGGTGTAATGTCATGTTATCTATGTATTTGTCAATGGTGTGTGCGTGTGTGTGTGCGTGTGAGTGTGTGCGAGGGTGTTGACCAGCTAGTTTATGCCTCTGTGACGTCAATGGTTGGGGGAGGGGTGTGCAGTAAGAGGGAGGTGAGGAGGGACGGCCAGCGAGACCGAGGAGGGCAGACGACCTCCAGCTCTCAAGCAGTGTAGACTTGTGTATCAATTGTACAAGCTGGGCAGCGGTAATAAAGGAGTGTCACGACATCAACATTTGATTGTCCACTATACTCTCTCTCTCTCTCTCTCGTTTATGACAGACGTGGTAAATGTTATACTACGAGACTAAAGAGTTAATAAACACTGTACAGTACTACACGAGTACTGGTATTACTTTTATCTATCTTTTTTGCTGATACCTCTTTCATACAACATTCTTTCTCTAGTTCTGATAAAATATAGTTTAATCACATATGCCCTGTAGGGTGTTGCATCTTCTAATATTCCTGTATGGCTGATTGCAGGAGAGTCTGAGGGGCTGTGGGAGAAAAGTTTTGGTCTGGTATCCTATTGCTAAGAATTTCTATAAATAATATGAGTTATGAATAACGTGGCATGTGGTGGCAATCATCATCCACTCACTTGATGGACTGCTGCCTATTTCTTCCTTAACCTTATCACTTTTTGGGGGGTCTGCCCTGTCTCTTCCTCTCTCCCATCTTTTCTGTCACTTTTTATCACACTTCATTCTTTATCAGTTGGCTTTACATTGAGTGACAAACCAAATGGTTTCCTGTAAGCTGGGAAACCATTTACAGCGCTAGGTGGTAAACATATAACCAACCCACACGTGTTTCCAACGTGTCAGCAAGTGCGTGAGCTGAGGGTTGTTGCCTCTCCCCGTAGAAAGATTAATTCGAAGGCAAACGACCACCAAATGAAATACTGAAGCTTAATGAAATACTGAAGGAAAGAGCCTCTGGGGTGTCTTCCATCCACTCACATTTCAGGTAACAATCCTTGGCAGATACCAGACGTCTTTCCGACACTCCCCTCCAGTATACCAGTATGATTGTAGTATCATCTCTTTTGAAATACTGAATCCTAACGTCTGTGGTTGTATACCACTTGTACAACACAATTTCCCCTTCATGACAGATAATCAATAAACCTTTGGAATGCAAAGAAAAAAAAAAAACTATTATAAGAGCCTTTGAATCGACGCTAACAATAGACGCTCTGCAACAGCTTTTCCTATTCTGTATTTTAGTTTGCATAAAATGAAGAGAGAGAGAGAGAGAGAGAGAGAGAGAGAGAGAGAGAGAGAGAGAGAGAATTTACATAGGTTACTCTTGCCACACAAACAGTACTGTACAATCCTTTCACTGTTGTTTGTATTCATAACTATGAACCTATCCATCTGTACCCAGACACCATAATCCCTTAAGGAGTGGTCGTTTGCCTTCGAGTTAGTCGTTCTAAGGGGAGAGGCAACAACCCTCAGCTCACTCACTTGGTGACACGTTGGGAACACGTGTGGGTTGGTTATATGTTTGCCACCCAGCGCTGTAAATGGTTTCCCAGCTTATAGGAAACCATTTGGTTTGTCACTCAGTGTAAAGCCAACTGATGAGGAATGAAGTGTGATAAAAAGTGACAGAAAAGACGGGAGAAAGAGGAAGAGACAGGACAGACCCCCCCAAAAAGTGATAAGGTTAAGGAAAAAATAGGCACCACTCCGTGAAGTGAGTGGATGATGATCGCCACCACATACCACGTTATTCATAACTCATATTATTTATAGAAATTCTTAGCAATAGGATACCAGACCAAAACTTTTCTCCCACAGCCCCTCAGACTCTCCTGCAATCAGCCATACAGGAATATTAGAAGATGCAGCACCCTACAGGGCATATGTGATTAAACTATATTTTATGAGAACAAGAGAAAGAATGTTGTATGAAAGAGGTATCAGCAAAAAAGATAAAAGTAATACCAGTACTCGTGTAGTACTGTACAGTGTTTATTAACTCTTTAGTCTCGTAGCATAACATTTACAACGTCTGTCATAAACGAGAGAGAGAGAGAGAGAGAGAGAGAGAGAGAGAGAGAGAGAGAGAGAGAGAGGTAGCGATGCTTGAGTGTTACTCGAGTCAGCAGAGAGAGAGAGAGAGAGAGAGAGACAGACAGACAGACAGACAGACAGAGACAGAGAGCGATGCTTTGAGTGTTGCTCGAGTCAGCAGAGAAGGAGAGAGAGAGAGAGAGAGAGACAGACAGACAGACAGACAGACAGACAGAGACAGAGAGCGATGCTTTGAGTGTTGCTCGAGTCAGCAGAGAAGGAGAGAGAGAGAGAGAGAGAGAGAGAGACAGAGAGAGAGAGAGAGAGAGAGAGAGAGAGAAAGAGAGTTACACAGATACACAGACCACACAGACCTTACGGTCGCTACGAGATGGTCCGGCCTTAATCCTAATATAGTGCACAGGAGCAGGAGAAAAGGATATCACAGCAGTAGGCTCTCTCCCCCACCCTCCAGACCCTCCGGCATTTGCCGTACAGGAAACAAGAGAGGAAGTAATACCTTGCAGGAATGAAAAACCTGAAGGAATTTTATAGGATCGGCAGAAAGTAGAATAATATTGAAAAGGAAAATATGGGCATACAGCCACATACTTACTATATGCATCCAATTTTTTTTTGTTTTTTTTTTTCAAAAGATGAATAGAATGTTTATGTATTATATATATCCTAAAATATTGTTTGTGTCTAACAGACAGATGAAAACAGACGCGAATATGCAATAATTGCTCCATCCTAACTAAACGATACCAATTGCGTCGAGATACATGTCCAGTCTCTTTTTAAATATATTTATGGTACCACTCTCAATCCCATTCCCAGGTAGTTTATTCCATTCGCTTACAACAGGGTAAGTGAAGAAGTTTTTGGTTGTATCAAGATTAGCCCTCCTTGCTTGCAACTTCATACCATTTCCTCGAGTTACAGTCTCGGCAATTACTGTGAATAGCTCGCTTGAATCAGTATTACTAAAGCCTTTTAGAATTTTAAAACATTCAATCAGTTGTCCCCTGAGTCTCCGTTTTCTAAGAGAGAATAGGTTTAATTCCCTGAGTCTCTCGAGGTATGGTTTATTCCTCAGGGACGGGATTAACTTGGTAGCCCTATGCTGGACCGATTCCAGTATTTCTATATCTTTAATTAGGTAAGGCGCCCAAAATTGCACTGCAAACTCTAAGTGTGGCCTGACTATGCTTTTGTATAGGGGAATTACAATATCTTTGCTTTTACATGTAAAATGTCTTTTGATGAAGCCTAGGGCCCTGTTGGCTTTATTGGCGGCAGAGATACATTGATTCGAACATTTCAGATCGTCTGAAATTAGTACGCCTAGATCTTTAAATAGTGAGGACTTGCTAATGATTTGGCCCTTCATTTCGTAATCATACCCTTTGTTTTTCTTCCCACATTGCAGTACCTGACATTTGCTTACATTGAAGGGCATTTGCCTTTTTTTGACCAGCTGATAATTTTATTAAGGTCATTTTGAAGGCTAATTCTGTCTTCTTCAGTTAATATAGTGTTGCCGATTTTTGTATCGTCCGCAAATTTAGAAATGAAGTTGTTTAGGCCAACATCGATATCGTTAATATACATAATATTACACAGAGAGAGAGAGA